>NW_027362762.1:589876286-590480578 GCF_046119375.1 Phyllobates terribilis
TGGGGTACCCTCACACATATTATTCCCTTATTTAGTGGATATTTTCACAAAAAAGTGAAATTTTCAAAAATCCAGAAAATTGGCTGAAAACGACTAAATATCAAGGACTCATTGGGCGAATTGCTCTGTAACTGAAATCGGAACGCTCTCTGACATTTGCCCTATCTGAAAGTCTGATAAACGCCGGAAAAATGGCTGAAAACGACTAAATATCATTCTATGATTCTATGATTCTATGATTCTATCAAGGACTCATTGGGCGAATCGCTCTGGAACTGAAATCGGAGCGCTCACTGACATTTCCCCTATCTGAAAGTCTGATAAACGCCGGAAAAATGACTAAGTCAAAAAAAAAAATGTTTTCAACTTTTTTCAAATTTACCCCCGTGGGATATATATTCTACCCACACAGATTTGGAACTCTCCTGGGGTACCCTCACACATATTATTCCCTAATTTAGTGGATATTTTCACAAAAAAGTGAAATTTTCAAAAATCCAAAATATTGGCTGAAAACGACTAAATATCAAGGACTCATTGGGCGAATCACTCTGGAACTGAAATTGGAACGCTCACTGACATTTGCCCTATCTGAAAGTCTGATAAACGCCGGAAAAATGACTAAGTCCGAAAAAAAAAATGTTTTCAACTTTTTTCAATTTTACCCCGTGGGATATATATTCTACCCACACACATTTGGAACTCTCCTACGGTACCCTCACACATATTATTCCCTTGTTTAGTGGATATTTTCACAAAAAAGTGAAATTTTCAAAAATCCAGAAAATTGGCTGAAAACGACTAAATATCAAGGACTCATGGGCCAATCGCTCTGGAACTGAAATTGGAATGCTCAATGACATTTGCCCAATTTGAAAGTCTGATAAACGCCGGAAAAATGACTAAGTCTAAAAAAAAAAATGTTTTCAACTTTTTTCAATTTTACCCCCATGGGATATATATTCTACCACACACATTTGGAACTCTCCTGGGGTACCCTCACACATATTATTCCCTCATTTAGTGGATATTTTCACAAAAAAGTGAAATTTTCAAAAATCCAGAAAATTGGCTGAAAACGACTAAATGTCGAGGACTCATTGCGCGAATCGCTCTGGAACTGAAATCGATACGCTCACTGACATTTGCCCTATCTGAAAGTCTGATAAACGCCGGTAAAATGACTAAGTCCAAAAAAAAAGAGTTTTCAACTTTTTTCAATTTTACACCCGTGGGATATATATTCTACTCACACACATTTGGAACTCTCCTGGGGTACCCTCACACATATTATTCCCTCATTTAGTGGATATTTTCACAAAAAAGTGAAATTTTCAAAAATCCAGAAAATTGGCTGAAAACGACTAAATATCAAAGACTCATTGGACGAATCGCTCTGGAAGTGAAATTGCAACGCTCACTGGCATTTGCCCTATCTGAAAGTCTGATAAACGCCGGAAAAATGACTAAGTCCAAAAAAAAAAAATGTTTTCAACTTTTTTCAATTTTACCCCCGTGGGATATATCTTCTACCCACACACATTTGGAACTCTCCTGGGGTACCCTCACACATATTATTCCCTTATTTAGTGGATATTTTCACAAAAAAGTGAAATTTTCAAAAGTCCAGAAAATTGTCTGAAAACGACTAAATATCAAGGACTCATTGGGCGAATCGCTCTGGAACTGAAATTGGAACGCTCAATGACATTTGCCCTGTTTGAAAGTCTGATAAACGCCGGAAAAATGACTAAGTCACAAAAAAAAAATGTTTTCAACTTTTTTCAATTTTACCCCCGTGGGATATATATTCTACCCACACACATTTGGAACTCTCCTGTGGTACCCTCACACATATTATTCCCTCATTTAGTGGATATTTTCACAAAAAAGTGAAATTTTCAAAAATCCAGAAAATTGGATGAAAACGACTAAATATCAAAGACTCATTGGGCGAATCGCTCTGGAACTGAAATTGGAACGCTCACTGACATTTGCCCTATCTGAAAGTCTGATAAACGCCGGAAAAATGACTAAGTCCAAAAAAAAAAATGTTTTCAACTTTTTTCAATTTTACCCCGTGGGATATATATTCTACCCACACACATTTGGAACTCTCCTACGGTACCCTCACACATATTATTCCCTTGTTTAGTGGATATTTTCACAAAAAAGTGAAATTTTCAAAAATCCAGAAAATTGGCTGAAAACGACTAAATATCAAGGACTCATGGGCCAATCGCTCTGGAACTGAAATTGGAATGCTCAATGACATTAGCCCAATTTGAAATTCTGATAAACGCCGGAAAAATGACTAAGTCTAAAAAAAAAAATGTTCTCAGCTTTTTTCAATTTTACCCCGTGGGATATATATTCTACCCACACACATCTGGAACTCTCCTAGGGTACCCTCACACATATTATTCCCTCATTTAGCGGATATTTTCACAAAAAAGTGAAATTTTCAAAAATCCAGAAAATTGGCTGAAAACGACTAAATGTCGAGGACTCATTGCGCGAATCGCTCTGGAACTGAAATCGATACGCTCACTGACATTTGCCCTATCTGAAAGTCTGATAAACGCCGGAAAAATGACTAAGTCCAAAAAAAAAGAGTTTTCAACTTTTTTCAATTTTACACCCGTGGGATATATATTCTACCCACACACATTTGGAACTCTCCTGGGGTACCCTCACACATATTATTCCCTCATTTAGTGGATATTTTCACAAAAAAGTGAAATTTTCAAAAATCCAGAAAATTGGCTGAAAACGACTAAATATCAAAGACTCATTGGACGAATCGCTCTGGAACTGAAATTGCAACGCTCACTGGCATTTGCCCTATCTGAAAGTCTGATAAACGCCGGAAAAATCACTAAGTCCAAAAAAAAAAAATGTTTTCAACTTTTTTCAATTTTACCCCCGTGGGATATATCTTCTACCCACACACATTTGGAACTCTCCAGGGGTACCCTCACACATATTATTCCCTCATTTAGTGGATATTTTCACAAAAAAGTGAAATTTTCAAAAATCCAAAATATTCGCTGAAAATGACTAAATATCAAGGACTCATTGGGCGAATCGCTCTGTAACTGAAATCGGAACGCTCTCTGACATTTGCCCTATCTGAAAGTCTGATAAACGCCGGAAAAATGACTAAGTCCCAAAAAAAAAATGTTTTCAACTTTTTTCAATTTTACCCCCGTGGGATATATATTCTACCCACACACATTTGGAACTCTCCTGGGGTACCCTCACACATATTATTCCCTCATTTAGTGGATATTTTCACAAAAAAGTGAAATTTTCAAAAATCCAGAAAATTGGCTGAAAACGACTAAATATCAAAGACTCATTGGGCGAATCGCTCTGGAACTGAAATTGGAACGCTCACTGACATTTGCCCTATCTGAAAGTCTGATAAACGCCGGAAAAATGACTAAGTCCAAAAAAATATATATTTTCAACTTTTTTCAATTTTACCCCGTGGGATATATATTCTACCCACACACATTTGGAACTCTCCTACGGTACCCTCACACATATTATTCCCTCATTTAGTGGATATTTTCACAAAAAAGTGAAATTTTCAAAAATCCAGAAAATTGGCTGAAAACGACTAAATATCAAGGACTCATGGGCCAATCGCTCTGGAACTGAAATTGGAATGCTCAATGACATTTGCCCAATTTGAAATTCTGATAAACGCCGGAAAAATGACTAAGTCTAAAAAAAAAAATGTTCTCAGCTTTTTTCAATTTTACCCCGTGGGATATATATTCTACCCACACACATTTGGAACTCTCCTAGGGTACCCTCACACATATTATTCCCTCATTTAGCGGATATTTTCACAAAAAAGTGAAATTTTCAAAAATCCAGAAAATTGGCTGAAAACGACTAAATGTCGAGGACTCATTGCGCGAATCGCTCTGGAACTGAAATCGATACGCTCACTGACATTTGCCCTATCTGAAAGTCTGATAAACGCCGGAAAAATGACTAAGTCCAAAAAAATATATATTTTCAACTTTTTTCAATTTTACACCCGTGGGATATATATTCTACCCACACACATTTGGAACTCTCCTGGGGTACCCTCACACATATTATTCCCTCATTTAGTGGATATTTTCACAAAAAAGTGAAATTTTCAAAAATCCAGAAAATTGGCTGAAAACGACTAAATATCAAAGACTCATTGGACGAATCGCTCTGGAACTGAAATTGCAACGCTCACTGGCATTTGCCCTATCTGAAAGTCTGATAAACGCCGGAAAAATCACTAAGTCCAAAAAAAAAAAATGTTTTCAACTTTTTTCAATTTTACCCCCGTGGGATATATCTTCTACCCACACACATTTGGAACTCTCCTGGGGTACCCTCACACATATTATTCCCTCATTTAGTGGATATTTTCACAAAAAAAGTGAAATTTTCAAAAATCCAGAAAATTGGCTGAAAACGACTAAATATCAAAGACTCATTGGGCGAATCGTTCTGGAACTGAAATTGGAACACTCACTGACATTTGCCCTATCTGAAAGTCTGATAAACGCCGGAAAAATGACTAAGTCTAAAAAGAAAAATGTTTTCAACTTTTTTCAATTTTACCCCGTGGGATATATATTCTACCCACACACATTTGGAACTCTCCTAGGGTACCCTCACACATATTATTCCCTCATTTAGTGGATATTTTCACAAAAAAGTGAAATTTTCAAAAGTCCAGAAAATTGTCTGAAAACGACTAAATATCAAGGACTCATTGGGCGAATCGCTCTGGAACTGAAATTGGAACGCTCAATGACATTTGCCCTGTTTGAAAGTCTGATAAACGCCGGAAAAATGACTAAGTCCCAAAAAAAAAATGTTTTCAACTTTTTTCAATTTTACCCCCGTGGGATATATATTCTACCCACACACATTTGGAACTCTCCTGTGGTACCCTCACACATATTATTCCCTCATTTAGTGGATATTTTCACAAAAAAGTGAAATTTTCAAAAATCCAGAAAATTGGATGAAAACGACTAAATATCAAAGACTCATTGGGCGAATCGCTCTGGAACTGAAATTGGAACGCTCACTGACATTTGCCCTATCTGAAAGTCTGATAAACGCCGGAAAAATGACTAAGTCCAAAAAAAAAAATGTTTTCAACTTTTTTCAATTTTACCCCGTGGGATATATATTCTACCCACACACATTTGGAACTCTCCTACGGTACCCTCACACATATTATTCCCTTGTTTAGTGGATATTTTCACAAAAAAGTGAAATTTTCAAAAATCCAGAAAATTGGCTGAAAACGACTAAATATCAAGGACTCATGGGCCAATCGCTCTGGAACTGAAATTGGAATGCTCAATGACATTAGCCCAATTTGAAATTCTGATAAACGCCGGAAAAATGACTAAGTCTAAAAAAAAAAATGTTCTCAGCTTTTTTCAATTTTACCCCGTGGGATATATATTCTACCCACACACATCTGGAACTCTCCTAGGGTACCCTCACACATATTATTCCCTCATTTAGCGGATATTTTCACAAAAAAGTGAAATTTTCAAAAATCCAGAAAATTGGCTGAAAACGACTAAATGTCGAGGACTCATTGCGCGAATCGCTCTGGAACTGAAATCGATACGCTCACTGACATTTGCCCTATCTGAAAGTCTGATAAACGCCGGAAAAATGACTAAGTCCAAAAAAAAAGAGTTTTCAACTTTTTTCAATTTTACACCCGTGGGATATATATTCTACCCACACACATTTGGAACTCTCCTGGGGTACCCTCACACATATTATTCCCTCATTTAGTGGATATTTTCACAAAAAAGTGAAATTTTCAAAAATCCAGAAAATTGGCTGAAAACGACTAAATATCAAAGACTCATTGGACGAATCGCTCTGGAACTGAAATTGCAACGCTCACTGGCATTTGCCCTATCTGAAAGTCTGATAAACGCCGGAAAAATCACTAAGTCCAAAAAAAAAAAATGTTTTCAACTTTTTTCAATTTTACCCCCGTGGGATATATCTTCTACCCACACACATTTGGAACTCTCCAGGGGTACCCTCACACATATTATTCCCTCATTTAGTGGATATTTTCACAAAAAAGTGAAATTTTCAAAAATCCAAAATATTCGCTGAAAATGACTAAATATCAAGGACTCATTGGGCGAATCGCTCTGTAACTGAAATCGGAACGCTCTCTGACATTTGCCCTATCTGAAAGTCTGATAAACGCCGGAAAAATGACTAAGTCCCAAAAAAAAAATGTTTTCAACTTTTTTCAATTTTACCCCCGTGGGATATATATTCTACCCACACACATTTGGAACTCTCCTGGGGTACCCTCACACATATTATTCCCTCATTTAGTGGATATTTTCACAAAAAAGTGAAATTTTCAAAAATCCAGAAAATTGGCTGAAAACGACTAAATATCAAAGACTCATTGGGCGAATCGCTCTGGAACTGAAATTGGAACGCTCACTGACATTTGCCCTATCTGAAAGTCTGATAAACGCCGGAAAAATGACTAAGTCCAAAAAAATATATATTTTCAACTTTTTTCAATTTTACCCCGTGGGATATATATTCTACCCACACACATTTGGAACTCTCCTACGGTACCCTCACACATATTATTCCCTCATTTAGTGGATATTTTCACAAAAAAGTGAAATTTTCAAAAATCCAGAAAATTGGCTGAAAACGACTAAATATCAAGGACTCATGGGCCAATCGCTCTGGAACTGAAATTGGAATGCTCAATGACATTTGCCCAATTTGAAATTCTGATAAACGCCGGAAAAATGACTAAGTCTAAAAAAAAAAATGTTCTCAGCTTTTTTCAATTTTACCCCGTGGGATATATATTCTACCCACACACATTTGGAACTCTCCTAGGGTACCCTCACACATATTATTCCCTCATTTAGCGGATATTTTCACAAAAAAGTGAAATTTTCAAAAATCCAGAAAATTGGCTGAAAACGACTAAATGTCGAGGACTCATTGCGCGAATCGCTCTGGAACTGAAATCGATACGCTCACTGACATTTGCCCTATCTGAAAGTCTGATAAACGCCGGAAAAATGACTAAGTCCAAAAAAATATATATTTTCAACTTTTTTCAATTTTACACCCGTGGGATATATATTCTACCCACACACATTTGGAACTCTCCTGGGGTACCCTCACACATATTATTCCCTCATTTAGTGGATATTTTCACAAAAAAGTGAAATTTTCAAAAATCCAGAAAATTGGCTGAAAACGACTAAATATCAAAGACTCATTGGACGAATCGCTCTGGAACTGAAATTGCAACGCTCACTGGCATTTGCCCTATCTGAAAGTCTGATAAACGCCGGAAAAATCACTAAGTCCAAAAAAAAAAAATGTTTTCAACTTTTTTCAATTTTACCGCCGTGGGATATATCTTCTACCCACACACATTTGGAACTCTCCTGGGGTACCCTCACACATATTATTCCCTCATTTAGTGGATATTTTCACAAAAAAAGTGAAATTTTCAAAAATCCAGAAAATTGGCTGAAAACGACTAAATATCAAAGACTCATTGGGCGAATCGTTCTGGAACTGAAATTGGAACACTCACTGACATTTGCCCTATCTGAAAGTCTGATAAACGCCGGAAAAATGACTAAGTCTAAAAAGAAAAATGTTTTCAACTTTTTTCAATTTTACCCCGTGGGATATATATTCTACCCACACACATTTGGAACTCTCCTAGGGTACCCTCACACATATTATTCCCTCATTTAGTGGATATTTTCACAAAAAAGTGAAATTTTCAAAAGGCCAGAAAATTGGCTGAAAACGACTAAATATCAAGGACTCATGGGCCAATCGCTCTGGAACTGAAATTGGAATGCTCAATGACATTTGCCCTATTTGAAAGTCTGATTAACGCCGGAAAAATGACTAAGTCCAAAAAAAAAATGTTTTCAACTTTTTTCAATTTTACCCCGTGGGATATATATTCTACCCACACACATTTAGAACTCTCCTGGGGTACCCTCACACATATTATTCCCTCATTTAGTGGATATTTTCACAAAAAAGTGAAATTTTCAAAAATCCAGAAAATTGGCTGAAAACGACTAAATAGCAAAGACTCATTGGGTGAATCGCTCTGGAACTGAAATCGGAACGCTCACTGACATTTGCCCTATCTGAAAGTCTGATAAACGCCTGAAAATGACTAAGTTAAAAAAAAAATGTTTTCAACTTTTTTCAATTTTACCCCGTGGGATATATATTCTACCCACACACATTTGGAACTCTCCTGGGGTACCCTCACACATATTATTCCCTAATTTAGTGGATATTTTCACAAAAAAGTGAGATTTTCAAAAATCCAACATATTGGCTGAAAACGACTAAATATCAAGGACTCATTGTGCGAATCGCTCTGGAACTGAAATCGGAGCGCTTACTGACATTTCCCCTATCTGAAAGTCTGATAAATGCCGGAAAAATGACTAAGTCTAAAAAAAAAATGTTTTCAACTTTTTTCAATTTTACCCCCGTGAGATATATATTCTACAAACACACATTTGGAACTCTCCTGGGGTACCCTCACACATATTATTCCCTCATTTAGTGGATATTTTCACAAAAAAGTGAAATTTTCAAAAATCCAGAAAATTGGCTGAAAACGACTAAATAGCAAAGACTCATTGGGTGAATCGCTCTGGAACTGAAATTGGAACGCTCAATGACATTTGCCCTGTTTGAAAGTCTGATAAACGCTGGAAAAATGACTAAGTCCAAAAAAAAAGAGTTTTCAACTTTTTTCAATTTTACCCCCGTGAGATATATATTCTACCCACACACATTTGGAACTCTCCTGGGGTACCCTCACACATATTATTCCCTCATTTAGTGGATATTTTCACAAAAAAGTGAAATTTTCAAAAATCCAGAAAATTGGCTGAAAACGACTAAATAGCAAAGACTCATTGGGTGAATCGCTCTGGAACTGAAATTGGAACGCTCAATGACATTTGCCCTATCTGAAAGTCTGATAAACGCCGGAAAAATGACTAAGTCCCAAAAAAAAAATGTTTTCAACTTTTTTCAATTTTACCCCCGTGGGATATATATTCTACCCACACACATTTGGAACTCTCCTGGGGTACCCTCACACATATTATTCCCTCATTTAGTGGATATTTTCACAAAAAAGTGAAATTTTCAAAAATCCAAAATAATGGCTGAAAACGACTAAATATCAAGGACTCATTGGGCGAATCGCTCTGGAACTGAAATCGGAACGCTCACTGACATTTGCCCTATCTGAAAGTCTGATAAATGCCTGAAAATGACTAAGTTAAAAAAAAAATGTTTTCAACTTTTTTCAATTTTACCCCGTGGGATATATATTCTACCCACACACATTTGGAACTATCCTAGGGTACCCTCACACATATTATTCCCTCATTTAGTGGATATTTTCACAAAAAAAGTGAAATTTTCAAAAATCCAGAAAATTGGCTGAAAACGACTAAATATCAAAGACTCATTGGGCGAATCGTTCTGGAACTGAAATTGGAACACTCACTGACATTTGCCCTATCTGAAAGTCTGATAAACGCCGGAAAAATGACTAAGTCTAAAAAGAAAAATGTTTTCAACTTTTTTCAATTTTACCCCGTGGGATATATATTCTACCCACACACATTTGGAACTCTCCTAGGGTACCCTCACACATATTATTCCCTCATTTAGTGGATATTTTCACAAAAAAGTGAAACTTTCAAAAGTCCAGAAAATTGGCTGAAAACGACTAAATATCAAGGACTCATTGGGCGAATCGCTCTGGAACTGAAATTGGAACGCTCAATGACATTTGCCCTGTTTGAAAGTCTGATAAACGCTGGAAAAATCACTAAGTCCAAAAAAAAAGAGTTTTCAACTTTTTTCAATTTTACCCCTGTGGGATATATATTCTACCCACACACATTTGGAACTCTCCTGGGGTACCCTCACACATATTATTCCCTCATTTAGTGGATATTTTCACAAAAAAGTGAAATTTTCAAAAATCCAGAAAATTGGCTGAAAACGACTAAATAGCAAAGACTCATTGGGTGAATCGCTCTGGAACTGAAATCGGAACGCTCACTGACATTTGCCCTATCTGAAAGTCTGATAAACGCCTGAAAATGACTAAGTTAAAAAAAAAATGTTTTCAACTTTTTTCAATTTTACCCCTTGGGATATATATTCTACCCACACACATTTGGAACTATCCTAGGGTACCCTCACACATATTATTTCCTCATTTTGTGGATATTTTCACAAAAAAGTGAAATTTTCAAAAATCCAGAAAATTGGCTGAAAACGACTAAATAGCAAAGACTCATTGGGTGAATCGCTCTGGAACTGAAATCGGAACGCTCAATGACATTTCCCCTATCTGAAAGTCTGATAAACGCCAGAAAAATGACTAAGTCCAAAAAAAAAAATGTTTTCAACTTTTTTCAATTTTACCCCCGTGGGATATATATTCTACCCACACACATTTGGAACTCTCCTGGGGTACCTTCACACATATTATTCCCTAATTTAGTGGATATTTTCACAAAAAAGTGAAATTTTCAAAAATCCAGAAAATTGGCTGAAAACGACTAAATATCAAAGACTCATTGGGCGAATCGCTCTGGAACTGAAATTGGAACGCTCACTGACATTTGCCCTATCTGAAAGTCTGATAAACGCCGGAAAAATGACTAAGTCCAAAAAAAAAAATATTTTCAACTTTTTTCAATTTTACCCCGTGGGATATATATTCTACCCACACACATTTGGAACTCTCCTACGGTACCCTCACACATATTATTCCCTCATTTAGTGGATATTTTCACAAAAAAGTGAAATTTTCAAAAATCCAGAAAATTGGCTGAAAACGACTAAATATCAAGGACTCATGGGCCAATCGCTCTGGAACTGAAATTGGAATGCTCAATGACATTTGCCCTATTTGAAAGTCTGATTAACGCCGGAAAAATGATTAAGTCCAAAAAAAAAATGTTTTCAACTTTTTTCAATTTTACCCCCGTGGGATATATATTCTACCCACACACATTTGGGACTCTCCTGGGGTACCCTCACACATATTATTCCCTCATTTAGTGGATATTTTCACAAAAAAGTGAAATTTTCAAAAATCCAGAAAATTGGCTGAAAACGACTGAATATCAAAGACTCATTGGGTGAATCGCTCTGGAACTGAAATTGGAACGCTCACTGACATTTGCCCTATCTGAAAGTCTGATAAACGACTGGAATATGACTAAGTCCAAATAAAAAATGTTTTCAACTTTTTTCAATTTTACCCCCGTGGGATATATCTTCTACCCACACACATTTGGATCTCTCCTGGGGTACCCTCACACATATTATTCCCTCATTTAGTGGATATTTTCACAAAAAAGTGAAATTTTCAAAAATCCAGGAAATTGGCTGAAAACTACTAAATATCAAAGACTCATTGGGCGAATCGCTCTGGAACTGAAATTGGAACGCTCACTGACATTTGCCCTATCTGAAAGTCTGATAAATGCCGGAAAAATGACTAAGTCTAAAAAAAAAAATGTTTTCAACTTTTTTCAATTTTACCCCCGTGGGATATATATTCTACCCACACACATTTGGAACTCTCCTGGGGTACCCTCACACATATTATTCCCTCATTTAGTGGATATTTTCACAAAAAAGTGAAATTTTCAAAAATCCAGAAAATTGGCTGAAAATGACTAAATATCAAAGACTCATTGGGCGAATCGCTCTGGAACTGAAATTGGAACGCTCACTGACATTTGCCCTATCTGAAAGTCTGATAAATGCCGGAAAAATGACTAAGTCTAAAAAAAAAAATGTTTTCAACTTTTTTCAATTTTACCCCGTGGGATATATATTCTACCCACACACATTTGGAACTCTCCTGGGGTACCCTCACACATATTATTCCCTCATTTAGTGGATATTTTCACAAAAAAGTGAAATTTTCAAAAATCCAGAAAATTGGCTGAAAACGACTAAATAGCAAAGACTCATTGGGTGAATCGCTCTGGAACTGAAATCGGAACGCTCAATGACATTTGCCCTATTTGAAAGTCTGATTAACGCCGGAAAAATGATTAAGTCCAAAAAAAAAATGTTTTCAACTTTTTTCAATTTTACCCCCGTGGGATATATATTCTACCCACACACATTTGGGACTCTCCTGGGGTACCCTCACACATATTATTCCCTCATTTAGTGGATATTTTCACAAAAAAGTGAAATTTTCAAAAATCCAGAAAATTGGCTGAAAACGACTGAATATCAAAGACTCATTGGGTGAATCGCTCTGGAACTGAAATTGGAACGCTCACTGACATTTGCCCTATCTGAAAGTCTGATAAACGACTGGAATATGACTAAGTCCAAATAAAAAATGTTTTCAACTTTTTTCAATTTTACCCCCGTGGGATATATCTTCTACCCACACACATTTGGATCTCTCCTGGGGTACCCTCACACATATTATTCCCTCATTTAGTGGATATTTTCACAAAAAAGTGAAATTTTCAAAAATCCAGGAAATTGGCTGAAAACTACTAAATATCAAAGACTCATTGGGCGAATCGCTCTGGAACTGAAATTGGAACGCTCACTGACATTTGCCCTATCTGAAAGTCTGATAAATGCCGGAAAAATGACTAAGTCTAAAAAAAAAAATGTTTTCAACTTTTTTCAATTTTACCCCCGTGGGATATATATTCTACCCACACACATTTGGAACTCTCCTGGGGTACCCTCACACATATTATTCCCTCATTTAGTGGATATTTTCACAAAAAAGTGAAATTTTCAAAAATCCAGAAAATTGGCTGAAAACGACTAAATATCAAAGACTCATTGGGCGAATCGCTCTGGAACTGAAATTGGAACGCTCACTGACATTTGCCCTATCTGAAAGTCTGATAAATGCCGGAAAAATGACTAAGTCTAAAAAAAAAAATGTTTTCAACTTTTTTCAATTTTACCCCGTGGGATATATATTCTACCCACACACATTTGGAACTCTCCTGGGGTACCCTCACACATATTATTCCCTCATTTAGTGGATATTTTCACAAAAAAGTGAAATTTTCAAAAATCCAGAAAATTGGCTGAAAACGACTAAATAGCAAAGACTCATTGGGTGAATCGCTCTGGAACTGAAATCGGAACGCTCACTGACATTTGCCCTATCTGAAAGTCTGATAAACGCCTGACAATGACTAAGTTAAAAAAAAAAATGTTTTCAACTTTTTTCAATTTTACCCCGTGGGATATATATTCTACCCACACACATTTGGAACTCTCCTGGGGTACCCTCACACATATTATTCCCTCATTTATTGGATATTTTCACAAAAAAGTGAAATTTTCAAAAATCCAGAAAATTGGCTGAAAACGACTAAATATCAAAGACTCATTGGACGAATCGCTCTGGAACTGAAATTGCAACGCTCACTGGCATTTGCCCTATCTGAAAGTCTGATAAACGCCGGAAAAATGACTAAGTCCAAAAAAAAATGTTTTCAACTTTTTTCAATTTTACCCCCGTGGGATATATATTCTACCCACACACATTTGGAACTCTCCTGGGGTACCCACACACATATTATTCCCTAATTTAGTGGATATTTTCACAAAAAAGTGAAATTTTCAAAAATCCAAAATATTGGCTGAAAACGACTAAATATCAAGGACTCATTGGGCGAATCGCTCTGGAACTGAAATCGGAACGCTCAATGACATTTCCCCTATCTGAAAGTCTGATAAACGCCAGAAAAATGACTAAGTCCAAAAAAAAAAATGTTTTCAACTTTTTTCAATTTTACCCCCGTGGGATATATATTCTACCCACACACATTTGGAACTCTCCTGGGGTACCTTCACACATATTATTCCCTAATTTAGTGGATATTTTCACAAAAAAGTGAAATTTTCAAAAATCCAGAAAATTGGCTGAAAACGAGTAAATATCAAAGACTCATTGGGCGAATCGCTCTGGAACTGAAATTGGAACGCTCACTGACATTTGCCCTATCTGAAAGTCTGATAAACGCCGGAAAAATGACTAAGTCCAAAAAAAAAAATATTTTCAACTTTTTTCAATTTTACCCCGTGGGATATATATTCTACCCACACACATTTGGAACTCTCCTACGCTACCCTCACACATATTATTCCCTCATTTAGTGGATATTTTCACAAAAAAGTGAAATTTTCAAAAATCCAGAAAATTGGCTGAAAACGACTAAATATCAAGGACTCATGGGCCAATCGCTCTGGAACTGAAATTGGAATGCTCAATGACATTTGCCCTATTCGAAAGTCTGATTAACGCCGGAAAAATGATTAAGTCCAAAAAAAAAATGTTTTCAACTTTTTTCAATTTTACCCCCGTGGGATATATATTCTACCCACACACATTTGGGACTCTCCTGGGGTACCCTCACACATATTATTCCCTCATTTAGTGGATATTTTCACAAAAAAGTGAAATTTTCAAAAATCCAGAAAATTGGCTGAAAACGACTGAATATCAAAGACTCATTGGGTGAATCGCTCTGGAACTGAAATTGGAACGCTCACTGACATTTGCCCTATCTGAAAGTCTGATAAACGACTGGAATATGACTAAGTCCAAATAAAAAATGTTTTCAACTTTTTTCAATTTTACCCCCGTGGGATATATCTTCTACCCACACACATTTGGAACTCTCCTGGGGTACCCTCACACATATTATTCCCTCATTTAGTGGATATTTTCACAAAAAAGTGAAATTTTCAAAAATCCAGAAAATTGGCTGAAAACGACTAAATATCAAAGACTCATTGGGCGAATCGCTCTGGAACTGAAATTGGAACGCTCACTGACATTTGCCCTATCTGAAAGTCTGATAAATGCCGGAAAAATGACTAAGTCTAAAAAAAAAAATGTTTTCAACTTTTTTCAATTTTACCCCGTGGGATATATATTCTACCCACACACATTTGGAACTCTCCTGGGGTACCCTCACACATATTATTCCCTCATTTAGTGGATATTTTCACAAAAAAGTGAAATTTTCAAAAATCCAGAAAATTGGCTGAAAACGACTAAATAGCAAAGACTCATTGGGTGAATCGCTCTGGAACTGAAATCGGAACGCTCACTGACATTTGCCCTATCTGAAAGTCTGATAAACGCCTGAAAATGACTAAGTTAAAAAAAAAAATGTTTTCAACTTTTTTCAATTTTACCCCGTGGGATATATATTCTACCCACACACATTTGGAACTCTCCTGGGGTACCCTCACACATATTATTCCCTCATTTATTGGATATTTTCACAAAAAAGTGAAATTTTCAAAAATCCAGAAAATTGGCTGAAAACGACTAAATATCAAAGACTCATTGGACGAATCGCTCTGGAACTGAAATTGCAACGCTCACTGGCATTTGCCCTATCTGAAAGTCTGATAAACGCCGGAAAAATGACTAAGTCCAAAAAAAAATGTTTTCAACTTTTTTCAATTTTACCCCCGTGGGATATATATTCTACCCACACACATTTGGAACTCTCCTGGGGTACCCACACACATATTATTCCCTAATTTAGTGGATATTTTCACAAAAAAGTGAAATTTTCAAAAATCCAAAATATTGGCTGAAAACGACTAAATATCAAGGACTCATTGGGCGAATCGCTCTGGAACTGAAATCGGAACGCTCAATGACATTTCCCCTATCTGAAAGTCTGATAAACGCCAGAAAAATGACTAAGTCCAAAAAAAAAAATGTTTTCAACTTTTTTCAATTTTACCCCCGTGGGATATATATTCTACCCACACACATTTGGAACTCTCCTGGGGTACCTTCACACATATTATTCCCTAATTTAGTGGATATTTTCACAAAAAAGTGAAATTTTCAAAAATCCAGAAAATTGGCTGAAAACGACTAAATATCAAAGACTCATTGGGCGAATCGCTCTGGAACTGAAATTGGAACGCTCACTGACATTTGCCCTATCTGAAAGTCTGATAAACGCCGGAAAAATGACTAAGTCCAAAAAAAAAAATATTTTCAACTTTTTTCAATTTTACCCCGTGGGATATATATTCTACCCACACACATTTGGAACTCTCCTACGCTACCCTCACACATATTATTCCCTCATTTAGTGGATATTTTCACAAAAAAGTGAAATTTTCAAAAATCCAGAAAATTGGCTGAAAACGACTAAATATCAAGGACTCATGGGCCAATCGCTCTGGAACTGAAATTGGAATGCTCAATGACATTTGCCCTATTTGAAAGTCTGATTAACGCCGGAAAAATGATTAAGTCCAAAAAAAAAATGTTTTCAACTTTTTTCAATTTTACCCCCGTGGGATATATATTCTACCCACACACATTTGGGACTCTCCTGGGGTACCCTCACACATATTATTCCCTCATTTAGTGGATATTTTCACAAAAAAGTGAAATTTTCAAAAATCCAGAAAATTGGCTGAAAACGACTAAATATCAAAGACTCATTGGGCGAATCACTCTGGAACTGAAATTGGAACGCTCACTGACATTTGCCCTATCTGAAAGTCTGATAAACGACTGGAATATGACTAAGTCCAAAAAAAAAATGTTTTCAACTTTTTTCAATTTTACCCCCGTGGGATATATCTTCTACCCACACACATTTGGATCTCTCCTCGGGTACCCTCACACATATTATTCCCTCATTTAGTGGATATTTTCACAAAAAAGTGAAATTTTCAAAAATCCAGAAAATTGGCTGAAAACGACTAAATATCAAAGACTCATTGGGCGAATCACTCTGGAACTGAAATTGGAACGCTCACTGACATTTGCCCTATCTGAAAGTCTGATAAACGCCGGAAAAATGACTAAGTCCCAAAAAAAAAATGTTTTCAACTTTTTTCAATTTTACCCCCGTGGGATATATATTCTACCCACACACATTTGGAACTCTCCTGGGGTACCCTCACACATATTATTCCCTCATTTAGTGGATATTTTCACAAAAAAGTGAAATTTTCAAAAATCCAAAATAATGGCTGAAAACGACTAAATATCAAGGACTCATTGGGCGAATCGCTCTGGAACTGAAATCGGAACGCTCACTGACATTTGCCCTATCTGAAAGTCTGATAAACGCCTGAAAATGACTAAGTTAAAAAAAAAATGTTTTCAACTTTTTTCAATTTTACCCCGTGGGATATATATTCTACCCACACACATTTGGAACTATCCTAGGGTACCCTCACACATATTATTCCCTCATTTAGTGGATATTTTCACAAAAAAAGTGAAATTTTCAAAAATCCAGAAAATTGGCTGAAAACGACTAAATATCAAAGACTCATTGGGCGAATCGTTCTGGAACTGAAATTGGAACACTCACTGACATTTGCCCTATCTGAAAGTCTGATAAACGCCGGAAAAATGACTAAGTCTAAAAAGAAAAATGTTTTCAACTTTTTTCAATTTTACCCCGTGGGATATATATTCTACCCACACACATTTGGAACTCTCCTAGGGTACCCTCACACATATTATTCCCTCATTTAGTGGATATTTTCACAAAAAAGTGAAACTTTCAAAAGTCCAGAAAATTGGCTGAAAACGACTAAATATCAAGGACTCATTGGGCGAATCGCTCTGGAACTGAAATTGGAACGCTCAATGACATTTGCCCTGTTTGAAAGTCTGATAAACGCTGGAAAAATGACTAAGTCCAAAAAAAAAGAGTTTTCAACTTTTTTCAATTTTACCCCCGTGGGATATATATTCTACCCACACACATTTGGGACTCTCCTGGGGTACCCTCACACATATTATTCCCTCATTTAGTGGATATTTTCACAAAAAAGTGAAATTTTCAAAAATCCAGAAAATTGGCTGAAAACGACTGAATATCAAAGACTCATTGGGTGAATCGCTCTGGAACTGAAATTGGAACGCTCACTGACATTTGCCCTATCTGAAAGTCTGATAAACGACTGGAATATGACTAAGTCCAAATAAAAAATGTTTTCAACTTTTTTCAATTTTACCCCCGTGGGATATATCTTCTACCCACACACATTTGGATCTCTCCTGGGGTACCCTCACACATATTATTCCCTCATTTAGTGGATATTTTCACAAAAAAGTGAAATTTTCAAAAATCCAGGAAATTGGCTGAAAACTACTAAATATCAAAGACTCATTGGGCGAATCGCTCTGGAACTGAAATTGGAACGCTCACTGACATTTGCCCTATCTGAAAGTCTGATAAATGCCGGAAAAATGACTAAGTCTAAAAAAAAAAATGTTTTCAACTTTTTTCAATTTTACCCCCGTGGGATATATATTCTACCCACACACATTTGGAACTCTCCTGGGGTACCCTCACACATATTATTCCCTCATTTAGTGGATATTTTCACAAAAAAGTGAAATTTTCAAAAATCCAGAAAATTGGCTGAAAACGACTAAATATCAAAGACTCATTGGGCGAATCGCTCTGGAACTGAAATTGGAACGCTCACTGACATTTGCCCTATCTGAAAGTCTGATAAATGCCGGAAAAATGACTAAGTCTAAAAAAAAAAATGTTTTCAACTTTTTTCAATTTTACCCCGTGGGATATATATTCTACCCACACACATTTGGAACTCTCCTGGGGTACCCTCACACATATTATTCCCTCATTTAGTGGATATTTTCACAAAAAAGTGAAATTTTCAAAAATCCAGAAAATTGGCTGAAAACGACTAAATAGCAAAGACTCATTGGGTGAATCGCTCTGGAACTGAAATCGGAACGCTCACTGACATTTGCCCTATCTGAAAGTCTGATAAACGCCTGAAAATGACTAAGTTAAAAAAAAAAATGTTTTCAACTTTTTTCAATTTTACCCCGTGGGATATATATTCTACCCACACACATTTGGAACTCTCCTGGGGTACCCTCACACATATTATTCCCTCATTTATTGGATATTTTCACAAAAAAGTGAAATTTTCAAAAATCCAGAAAATTGGCTGAAAACGACTAAATATCAAAGACTCATTGGACGAATCGCTCTGGAACTGAAATTGCAACGCTCACTGGCATTTGCCCTATCTGAAAGTCTGATAAACGCCGGAAAAATGACTAAGTCCAAAAAAAAATGTTTTCAACTTTTTTCAATTTTACCCCCGTGGGATATATATTCTACCCACACACATTTGGAACTCTCCTGGGGTACCCACACACATATTATTCCCTAATTTAGTGGATATTTTCACAAAAAAGTGAAATTTTCAAAAATCCAAAATATTGGCTGAAAACGACTAAATATCAAGGACTCATTGGGAGAATCGCTCTGGAACTGAAATCGGAACGCTCAATGACATTTCCCCTATCTGAAAGTCTGATAAACGCCAGAAAAATGACTAAGTCCAAAAAAAAAAATGTTTTCAACTTTTTTCAATTTTACCCCCGTGGGATATATATTCTACCCACACACATTTGGAACTCTCCTGGGGTACCTTCACACATATTATTCCCTAATTTAGTGGATATTTTCACAAAAAAGTGAAATTTTCAAAAATCCAGAAAATTGGCTGAAAACGACTAAATATCAAGGACTCATGGGCCAATCGCTCTGGAACTGAAATTGGAATGCTCAATGACATTTGCCCTATTTGAAAGTCTGATTAACGCCGGAAAAATGATTAAGTCCAAAAAAAAAAATGTTTTCAACTTTTTTCAATTTTACCCCCGTGGGATATATATTCTACCCACACACATTTGGGACTCTCCTGGGGTACCCTCACACATATTATTCCCTCATTTAGTGGATATTTTCACAAAAAAGTGAAATTTTCAAAAATCCAGAAAATTGGCTGAAAACGACTGAATATCAAAGACTCATTGGGTGAATCGCTCTGGAACTGAAATTGGAACGCTCACTGACATTTGCCCTATCTGAAAGTCTGATAAACGACTGGAATATGACTAAGTCCAAATAAAAAATGTTTTCAACTTTTTTCAATTTTACCCCCGTGGGATATATCTTCTACCCACACACATTTGGATCTCTCCTGGGGTACCCTCACACATATTATTCCCTCATTTAGTGGATATTTTCACAAAAAAGTGAAATTTTCAAAAATCCAGGAAATTGGCTGAAAACTACTAAATATCAAAGACTCATTGGGCGAATCGCTCTGGAACTGAAATTGGAACGCTCACTGACATTTGCCCTATCTGAAAGTCTGATAAATGCCGGAAAAATGACTAAGTCTAAAAAAAAAAATGTTTTCAACTTTTTTCAATTTTACCCCCGTGGGATATATATTCTACCCACACACATTTGGAACTCTCCTGGGGTACCCTCACACATATTATTCCCTCATTTAGTGGATATTTTCACAAAAAAGTGAAATTTTCAAAAATCCAGAAAATTGGCTGAAAACGACTAAATATCAAAGACTCATTGGGCGAATCGCTCTGGAACTGAAATTGGAACGCTCACTGACATTTGCCCTATCTGAAAGTCTGATAAATGCCGGAAAAATGACTAAGTCTAAAAAAAAAAATGTTTTCAACTTTTTTCAATTTTACCCCGTGGGATATATATTCTACCCACACACATTTGGAACTCTCCTGGGGTACCCTCACACATATTATTCCCTCATTTATTGGATATTTTCACAAAAAAGTGAAATTTTCAAAAATCCAGAAAATTGGCTGAAAACGACTAAATATCAAAGACTCATTGGACGAATCGCTCTGGAACTGAAATTGCAACGCTCACTGGCATTTGCCCTATCTGAAAGTCTGATAAACGCCGGAAAAATGACTAAGTCCAAAAAAAAATGTTTTCAACTTTTTTCAATTTTACCCCCGTGGGATATATATTCTACCCACACACATTTGGAACTCTCCTGGGGTACCCACACACATATTATTCCCTAATTTAGTGGATATTTTCACAAAAAAGTGAAATTTTCAAAAATCCAAAATATTGGCTGAAAACGACTAAATATCAAGGACTCATTGGGCGAATCGCTCTGGAACTGAAATCGGAACGCTCAATGACATTTCCCCTATCTGAAAGTCTGATTAACGCCGGAAAAATGATTAAGTCCAAAAAAAAAATGTTTTCAACTTTTTTCAATTTTACCCCCGTGGGATATATATTCTACCCACACACATTTGGGACTCTCCTGGGGTACCCTCACACATATTATTCCCTCATTTAGTGGATATTTTCACAAAAAAGTGAAATTTTCAAAAATCCAGAAAATTGGCTGAAAACGACTGAATATCAAAGACTCATTGGGTGAATCGCTCTGGAACTGAAATTGGAACGCTCACTGACATTTGCCCTATCTGAAAGTCTGATAAACGACTGGAATATGACTAAGTCCAAAAAAAAAATGTTTTCAACTTTTTTCAATTTTACCCCCGTGGGATATATCTTCTACCCACACACATTTGGATCTCTCCTGGGGTACCCTCACACATATTATTCCCTCATTTAGTGGATATTTTCACAAAAAAGTGAAATTTTCAAAAATCCAGAAAATTGGCTGAAAACGACTAAATATCAAAGACTCATTGGGCGAATCACTCTGGAACTGAAATTGGAACGCTCACTGACATTTGCCCTATCTGAAAGTCTGATAAATGCCGGAAAAATGACTAAGTCTAAAAAAAAAAATGTTTTCAACTTTTTTCAATTTTACCCCCGTGGGATATATATTCTACCCACACACATTTGGAACTCTCCTGGGGTACCCTCACACATATTATTCCCTCATTTAGTGGATATTTTCACAAAAAAGTGAAATTTTCAAAAATCCAAAATAATGGCTGAAAACGACTAAATATCAAGGACTCATTGGGCGAATCGCTCTGGAACTGAAATCGGAACGCTCACTGACATTTGCCCTATCTGAAAGTCTGATAAACGCCTGAAAATGACTAAGTTAAAAAAAAAATGTTTTCAACTTTTTTCAATTTTACCCCGTGGGATATATATTCTACCCACACACATTTGGAACTATCCTAGGGTACCCTCACACATATTATTCCCTCATTTAGTGGATATTTTCACAAAAAAAGTGAAATTTTCAAAAATCCAGAAAATTGGCTGAAAACGACTAAATATCAAAGACTCATTGGGCGAATCGTTCTGGAACTGAAATTGGAACACTCACTGACATTTGCCCTATCTGAAAGTCTGATAAACGCCGGAAAAATGACTAAGTCTAAAAAGAAAAATGTTTTCAACTTTTTTCAATTTTACCCCGTGGGATATATATTCTACCCACACACATTTGGAACTCTCCTAGGGTACCCTCACACATATTATTCCCTCATTTAGTGGATATTTTCACAAAAAAGTGAAACTTTCAAAAGTCCAGAAAATTGGCTGAAAACGACTAAATATCAAGGACTCATTGGGCGAATCGCTCTGGAACTGAAATTGGAACGCTCAATGACATTTGCCCTGTTTGAAAGTCTGATAAACGCTGGAAAAATGACTAAGTCCAAAAAAAAAGAGTTTTCAACTTTTTTCAATTTTACCCCCGTGGGATATATATTCTACCCACACACATTTGGGACTCTCCTGGGGTACCCTCACACATATTATTCCCTCATTTAGTGGATATTTTCACAAAAAAGTGAAATTTTCAAAAATCCAGAAAATTGGCTGAAAACGACTGAATATCAAAGACTCATTGGGCGAATCGCTCTGGAACTGAAATTGGAACGCTCACTGACATTTGCCCTATCTGAAAGTCTGATAAACGCCGGAAAAATGACTAAGTCCAAAAAAAAAAATATTTTCAACTTTTTTCAATTTTACCCCGTGGGATATATATTCTACCCACACACATTTGGAACTCTCCTACGGTACCCTCACACATATTATTCCCTCATTTAGTGGATATTTTCACAAAAAAGTGAAATTTTCAAAAATCCAGAAAATTGGCTGAAAACGACTAAATATCAAGGACTCATGGGCCAATCGCTCTGGAACTGAAATTGGAATGCTCAATGACATTTGCCCTATTTGAAAGTCTGTTTAACGCCGGAAAAATGATTAAGTCCAAAAAAAAAATGTTTTCAACTTTTTTCAATTTTACCCCCGTGGGATATATATTCTACCCACACACATTTGGGACTCTCCTGGGGTACCCTCACACATATTATTCCCTCATTTAGTGGATATTTTCACAAAAAAGTGAAATTTTCAAAAATCCAGAAAATTGGCTGAAAACGACTGAATATCAAAGACTCATTGGGTGAATCGCTCTGGAACTGAAATTGGAACGCTCACTGACATTTGCCCTATCTGAAAGTCTGATAAACGACTGGAATATGACTAAGTCCAAAAAAAAAATGTTTTCAACTTTTTTCAATTTTACCCCCGTGGGATATATCTTCTACCCACACACATTTGGATCTCTCCTGGGGTACCCTCACACATATTATTCCCTCATTTAGTGGATATTTTCACAAAAAAGTGAAATTTTCAAAAATCCAGAAAATTGGCTGAAAACGACTAAATATCAAAGACTCATTGGGCGAATCACTCTGGAACTGAAATTGGAACGCTCACTGACATTTGCCCTATCTGAAAGTCTGATAAATGCCGGAAAAATGACTAAGTCTAAAAAAAAAATGTTTTCAACTTTTTTCAATTTTACCCCGTGGGATATATATTCTACCCACACACATTTGGAACTCTCCTGGGGTACCCTCACACATATTATTCCCTCATTTAGTGGATATTTTCACAAAAAAGTGAAATTTTCAAAAATCCAGAAAATTGGCTGAAAACGACTAAATAGCAAAGACTCATTGGGTGAATCGCTCTGGAACTGAAATCGGAACGCTCACTGACATTTGCCCTATCTGAAAGTCTGATAAACGCCTGAAAATGACTAAGTTAAAAAAAAAAATGTTTTCAACTTTTTTCAATTTTACCCCGTGGGATATATATTCTACCCACACACATTTGGAACTATCCTAGGGTACCCTCACACATATTATTCCCTCATTTAGTGGATATTTTCACAAAAAAGTGAAATTTTCAAAAATCCAGAAAATTGGCTGAAAACGACTAAATATCAAGGACTCATTGCGCGAATCGCTCTGGAACTGAAATCTGTATGCTCACTGACATTTGCCCTATCTGAAAGTCTGATAAACGCCGGAAAAATGACTATGTCCAAAAAAAAAGAGTTTTCAACTTTTTTCAATTTTACCCCCGTGGGATATATATTCTACCCACACACATTTGGAACTCTCCTGGGGTACCCTCACACATATTATTCCCTCATTTAGTGGATATTTTCACAAAAAAGTGAAATTTTCAAAAATCCAGAAAATTGCCTGAAAACGACTAAATATCAAAGACTAATTGGACGAATCGCTCTGGAACTGAAATTGCAACGCTCACTGGCATTTGCCCTATCTGAAAGTCTGATAAACGCCGGAAAAATGACTAAGTCCAAAAAAAAATGTTTTCAACTTTTTTCAATTTTACCCCCGTGGGATATATATTCTACCCACACACATTTGGAACTCTCCTGGGGTACCCACACACATATTATTCCCTAATTTAGTGGATATTTTCACAAAAAAGTGAAATTTTCAAAAATCCAAAATATTGGCTGAAAACGACTAAATATCAAGGACTCATTGGGCGAATCGCTCTGGAACTGAAATTGGAACGCTCACTGACATTTCCCCTATCTGAAAGTCTGATAAACGCCGGAAAAATGACTAAGTCCAAAAAAAAAATGTTTTCAACTTTTTTCAATTTTACCCCCGTGGGATATATATTCTTCCCACACACATTTGGAACTCTCCTGGGGTACCCTCACACATATTATTCCTTCATTTAGTGGATATTTTCACAAAAAAGTGAAATTTTCAAAAATCCAGAAAATTGGATGAAAACGACTAAATTATCAAAGACTCATTTTGCGAATCACTCTGGAACTGAAATTGGAACGCTCACTGACATTTGCCCTATCTGAAAGTCTGATAAATGCCAGAAAAATGACTAAGTCTAAAAAAAAAAATGTTTTCAACTTTTTTCAATTTTACCCCGTGGGATATATATTCTACCCACACACATTTGGAACTCTCCTGGGGTACCCTCACACATATTATTCCCTCATTTAGTGGATATTTTCACAAAAAAGTGAAATTTTCAAAAATCCAGAAAATTGGCTGAAAACGACTAAATATCAAAGACTCATTGGACAAATCGCTCTGGAACTGAAATTGCAACGCTCACTGGCATTTGCCCTATCTGAAAGTCTGATAAACGCCAGAAAAATGACTAAGTCCAAAAAAAAAAATGTTTTCAACTTTTTTCAATTTTACCCCCGTGGGATATATATTCTACCCACACACATTTGGAACTCTCCTAGTGTACCCTCACACATATTATTCCCTCATTTAGTGGATATTTTCACAAAAAAGTGAAATTTTCAAAAGTCAAGTAAATTGTCTGAAAACGACTAAATATCAAGGACTCATTGGGCGAATCGCTCTGGAACTGAAATTGGAACGCTCAATGACATTTGCCCTGTTTGAAAGTCTGATAAACGCCGGAAAAATGACTAAGTCCAAAAAAAAAGAGTTTTCAACTTTTTTCAATTTTACACCCGTGGGATATATATTCTACCCACACACATTTGGAACTCTCCTGGGGTACCCTCACACATATTATTCCCTAATTTAGTGGATATTTTCACAAAAAAGTGAAATTTTCAAAAATCCAAAATATTGGCTGAAAACGACTAAATATCTAGGACTCATTGGGCGAATCGCTCTGGAACTGAAATCGGAGTGCTCACTGACATTTCCCCTATCTGAAAGTCTGATAAACGCCGGAAAAATGACTAAGTCCAAAAAAAAAGAGTTTTCAACTTTTTTCAATTTTACACCCGTGGGATATATATTCTACCCACACACATTTGGAACTCTCCTGGGGTACCCTCACACATATTATGCCCTCATTTAGTGGATATTTTCACAAACAAGTGAAATTTTCAAAAATCCAAAAAATTGGCTGAAAACGACTAAATATCTAAGACTCATTGGACGAATCGCTCTGGAACTGAAATTGCAACGCTCACTGGCATTTGCCCTATCTGAAAGTCTGATAAACGCCGGAAAAATCACTAAGTCCAAAAAAAAAAAATGTTTTCAACTTTTTTCAATTTTACCCCCGTGGGATATATCTTCTACCCACACACATTTGGAACTCTCCTGGGGTACCCTCACACATATTATTCCCTCATTTAGTGGATATTTTCACAACAAAGTGAAATTTTCAAAAATCCAAAATATTGGCTGAAAATGACTAAATATCAAGGACTCATTGAGTGAATCGCTCTGGAACTGAAATCGGAGCACTCACTGACATTTCCCCTATCTGAAAGTCTGATAAACGCCAGAAAAATGACTAAGTCCAAAAAAAAAAATGTTTTCAACTTTTTTCAATTTTACCCCGTGGGATATATATTCTACCCACACACATTTGGAACTCTCCTACGGTACCCTCACACATATTATTCCCTCATTTAGTGGATATTTTCACAAAAAAGTGAAATTTTCAAAAATCCAGAAAATTGGCTGAAAACGACTAAATATCAAGGACTCATGGGCCAATCGCTCTGGAACTGAAATTGGAATGCTCAATGACATTTGCCCTATTTGAAAGTCTGATTAACGCCGGAAAAATGACTAAGTCCAAAAAAAAAATGTTTTCAACTTTTTTCAATTTTACCCCCGTGGGATATATATTCTACCCACACACATTTGGGACTCTCCTGGGGTACCCTCACACATATTATTCCCTCATTTAGTGGATATTTTCACAAAAAAGTGAAATTTTAAAAAATCCAGAAAATTGGCTGAAAACGACTAAATATCAAAGACTCATTGGGTGAATCGCTCTGGAACTGAAATTGGAACGCTCACTGACATTTGCCCTATCTGAAAGTCTGATAAACGACTGGAATATGACTAAGTCCAAAAAAAAAATGTTTTCAACTTTTTTCAATTTTACCCCCGTGGGATATATCTTCTACCCACACACATTTGGATCTCTCCTGGGGTACCCTCACACATATTATTTCCTCATTTAGTGGATATTTTCACAAAAAAGTGAAATTTTCAAAAATCCAGGAAATTGGCTGAAAACGACTAAATATCAAAGACTCATTGGGCGAATCGCTCTGGAACTGAAATTGGAACGCTCACTGACATTTGCCCTATCTGAAAGTCTGATAAACGACTGGAATATGACTAAGTCCAAAAAAAAAATGTTTTCAACTTTTTTCAATTTTACCCCCGTGGGATATATATTCTACCCACACACATTTGGAACTCTCCTGGGGTAACCTCACACATATTATTCCCTCATTTAGTGGATATTTTCACAAAAAAGTGAAATTTTCAAAAATCCAGAAAATTGGCTGAAAACGACTAAATAGCAAAGACTCATTGGGTGAATCGCTCTGGAACTGAAATCGGAACGCTCACTGACATTTGCCCTATCTGAAAGTCTGATAAACGACTGGAAAATGACTAAGTTAAAAAAAAAATGTTTTCAACTTTTTTCAATTTTACCCCGTGGGATATATATTCTACCCACACACATTTGGAACTATCCTAGGGTACCCTCACACATATTATTCCCTCATTTAGTGGATATTTTCACAAAAAAGTGAAATTTTCAAAAATCCAGAAAATTGGCTGAAAACGACTAAATATCAAGGACTCATTGCGCGAATCGCTCTGGAACTGAAATCTGTATGCTCACTGACATTTGCCCTATCTGAAAGTCTGATAAACGCCTGAAAAATGACTAAGTCCAAAAAAAAATGTTTTCAACTTTTTTCAATTTTACCCCCGTGGGATATATATTCTACCCACACACATTTGGAACTCTCCTGGGGTACCCACACACATATTATTCCCTAATTTAGTGGATATTTTCACAAAAAAGTGAAATTTTCAAAAATCCAAAATATTGGCTGAAAACGACTAAATATCAAGGACTCATTGGGCGAATCGCTCTGGAACTGAAATTGGAACGCTCACTGACATTTCCCCTATCTGAAAGTCTGATAAACGCCGGAAAAATGACTAAGTCCAAAAAAAAAATGTTTTCAACTTTTTTCAATTTTACCCCCGTGGGATATATATTCTTCCCACACACATTTGGAACTCTCCTGGGGTACCCTCACACATATTATTCCCTCATTTAGTGGATATTTTCACAAAAAAGTGAAATTTTCAAAAATCCAGAAAATTGGATGAAAACGACTAAATTATCAAAGACTCATTTTGCGAATCGCTCTGGAACTGAAATTGGAACGCTCACTGACATTTGCCCTATCTGAAAGTCTGATAAATGCCGGAAAAATGACTAAGTCTAAAAAAAAAAATGTTTTCAACTTTTTTCAATTTTACCCCGTGGGATATATATTCTACCCGCACACATTTGGAACTCTCCTGGGGTACCCTCACACATGTTATTCCCTCATTTAGTGGATATTTTCACAAAAAAGTGAAATTTTCAAAAATCCAGAAAATTGGCTGAAAACGACTAAATATCAAAGACTCATTGGACAAATCGCTCTGGAACTGAAATTGCAACGCTCACTGGCATTTGCCCTATCTGAAAGTCTGATAAACGCCAGAAAAATGACTAAGTCCAAAAAAAAAAATGTTTTCAACTTTTTTCAATTTTACCCCCGTGGGATATATATTCTACCCACACACATTTGGAACTCTCCTAGTGTACCCTCACACATATTATTCCCTCATTTAGTGGATATTTTCACAAAAAAGTGAAATTTTCAAAAGTCAAGTAAATTGTCTGAAAACGACTAAATATCAAGGACTCATTGGGCGAATCGCTCTGGAACTGAAATTGGAACGCTCAATGACATTTGCCCTGTTTGAAAGTCTGATAAACGCCGGAAAAATGACTAAGTCCAAAAAAAAAGAGTTTTCAACTTTTTTCAATTTTACACCCGTGGGATATATATTCTACCCACACACATTTGGAACTCTCCTGGGGTACCCTCACACATATTATTCCCTAATTTAGTGGATATTTTCACAAAAAAGTGAAATTTTCAAAAATGCAAAATATTGGCTGAAAACGACTAAATATCAAGGACTCATTGGGCGAATCGCTCTGGAACTGAAATCGGAGTGCTCACTGACATTTCCCCTATCTGAAAGTCTGATAAACGCCGGAAAAATGACTAAGTCCAAAAAAAAAGAGTTTTCAACTTTTTTCAATTTTACACCCGTGGGATATATATTCTACCCACACACATTTGGAACTCTCCTGGGGTACCCTCACACATATTATGCCCTCATTTAGTGGATATTTTCACAAACAAGTGAAATTTTCAAAAATCCAAAAAATTGACTGAAAACGACTAAATATCAAAGACTCATTGGACGAATCGCTCTGGAACTGAAATTGCAACGCTCACTGGCATTTGCCCTATCTGAAAGTCTGATAAACGCCGGAAAAATCACTAAGTCCAAAAAAAAAAAATGTTTTCAACTTTTTTCAATTTTACCCCCGTGGGATATATCTTCTACCCACACACATTTGGAACTCTCCTGGGGTACCCTCACACATATTATTCCCTCATTTAGTGGATATTTTCACAACAAAGTGAAATTTTCAAAAATCCAAAATATTGGCTGAAAATGACTAAATATCAAGGACTCATTGAGTGAATCGCTCTGGAACTGAAATCGGAGCACTCACTGACATTTCCCCTATCTGAAAGTCTGATAAACGCCAGAAAAATGACTAAGTCCAAAAAAAAAAATGTTTTCAACTTTTTTCAATTTTACCCCGTGGGATATATATTCTACCCACACACATTTGGAACTCTCCTAGGGTACCCTCACACATATTATTTCCTCATTTAGTGGATATTTTCACAAAAAAGTGAAATTTTCAAAAATCCAGGAAATTGGCTGAAAACGACTAAATATCAAAGACTCATTGGGCGAATCGCTCTGGAAGTGAAATTGGAACGCTCACTGACATTTGCCCTATCTGAAAGTCTGATAAACGACTGGAATATGACTAAGTCCAAAAAAAAAATGTTTTCAACTTTTTTCAATTTTACCCCCGTGGGATATATATTCTACCCACACACATTTGGAACTCTCCTGGGGTAACCTCACACATATTATTCCCTCATTTAGTGGATATTTTCACAAAAAAGTGAAATTTTCAAAAATCCAGAAAATTGGCTGAAAACGACTAAATAGCAAAGACTCATTGGGTGAATCGCTCTGGAACTGAAATCGGAACGCTCACTGACATTTGCCCTATCTGAAAGTCTGATAAACGACTGGAAAATGACTAAGTTAAAAAAAAAATGTTTTCAACTTTTTTCAATTTTACCCCGTGGGATATATATTCTACCCACACACATTTGGAACTATCCTAGGGAACCCTCACACATATTATTCCCTCATTTAGTGGATATTTTCACAAAAAAGTGAAATTTTCAAAAATCCAGAAAATTGGCTGAAAACGACTAAATATCAAGGACTCATTGCGCGAATCGCTCTGGAACTGAAATCTATATGCTCACTGACATTTGCCCTATCTGAAAGTCTGATAAACGCCTGAAAAATGACTAAGTCCAAAAAAAAAGAGTTTTCAACTTTTTTCAATTTTACCCCCGTGGGATATATATTCTACCCACACACATTTGGAACTCTCCTGGGGTACCCTCACACATATTATTCCCTCATTTAGTGGATATTTTCACAAAAAAGTGAAATTTTCAAAAATCCAGAAAATTGGCTGAAAACGACTAAATATCAAAGACTCATTGGGCGAATCGTTCTGGAACTGAAATTGGAACACTCACTGACATTTGCCCTATCTGAAAGTCTGATAAACGCCGGAAAAATGACTAAGTCTAAAAAGAAAAATGTTTTCAACTTTTTTCAATTTTACCCCGTGGGATATATATTCTACCCACACACATTTGGAACTCTCCTAGGGTACCCTCACACATATTATTCCCTCATTTAGTGGATATTTTCACAAAAAAGTGAAACTTTCAAAAGTCCAGAAAATTGGCTGAAAACGACTAAATATCAAGGACTCATTGGGCGAATCGCTCTGGAACTGAAATTGGAACGCTCAATGACATTTGCCCTGTTTGAAAGTCTGATAAACGCTGGAAAAATGACTAAGTCCAAAAAAAAAGAGTTTTCAACTTTTTTCAATTTTACCCCCGTGGGATATATATTCTACCCACACACATTTTGAACTCTCCTGGGGTACCCTCACACATATTATTCCCTAATTTAGTGGATATTTTCACAAAAAAGTGAAATTTTCAAAAATCCAAAATATTGGCTGAAAACGACTAAATATCAAGGACTCATTGGGCGAATCGCTCTGGAACTGAAATCGGAGTGCTCACTGACATTTCCCCTATCTGAAAGTCTGATAAACGCCGGAAAAATGACTAAGTCCAAAAAAAAAGAGTTTTCAACTTTTTTCAATTTTACACCCGTGGGATATATATTCTACCCACACACATTTGGAACTCTCCTGGGGTACCCTCACACATATTATGCCCTCATTTAGTGGATATTTTCACAAAAAAGTGAAATTTTCAAAAATCCAGAAAATTGGCTGAAAACGACTAAATATCAAGGACTCATGGGCCAATCGCTCTGGAACTGAAATTGGAATGCTCAATGACATTTGCCCTATTTGAAAGTCTGATTAACGCCGGAAAAATGACTAAGTCCAAAAAAAAAATGTTTTCAACTTTTTTCAATTTTACCCCCGTGGGATATATATTCTACCCACACACATTTGGGACTCTCCTGGGGTACCCTCACACATATTATTCCCTCATTTAGTGGATATTTTCACAAAAAAGTGAAATTTTAAAAAATCCAGAAAATTGGCTGAAAACGACTAAATATCAAAGACTCATTGGGTGAATCGCTCTGGAACTGAAATTGGAACGCTCACTGACATTTGCCCTATCTGAAAGTCTGATAAACGACTGGAATATGACTAAGTCCAAAAAAAAAATGTTTTCAACTTTTTTCAATTTTACCCCCGTGGGATATATCTTCTACCCACACACATTTGGATCTCTCCTGGGGTACCCTCACACATATTATTTCCTCATTTAGTGGATATTTTCACAAAAAAGTGAAATTTTCAAAAATCCAGGAAATTGGCTGAAAACGACTAAATATCAAAGACTCATTGGGCGAATCGCTCTGGAACTGAAATTGGAACGCTCACTGACATTTGCCCTATCTGAAAGTCTGATAAATGCCGGAAAAATGACTAAGTCTAAAAAAAAAAAAATGTTTTCAACTTTTTTCAATTTTACCCCGTGGGATATATATTCTACCCACACACATTTGGAACTATCCTAGGGTACCCTCACACATATTATTCCCTCATTTAGTGGATATTTTCACAAAAAAGTAAAATTTTCAAAAATCCAGAAAATTGGCTGAAAACGACTAAATATCAAGGACTCATTGCGCGAATCGCTCTGGAACTGAAATCTGTATGCTCACTGACATTTGCCCTATCTGAAAGTCTGATAAACGCCTGAAAAATGACTAAGTCCAAAAAAAAAGAGTTTTCAACTTTTTTCAATTTTACCCCCGTGGGATATATATTCTACCCACACACATTTGGAACTCTCCTGGGGTACCCTCACACATATTATTCCCTCATTTAGTGGATATTTTCACAAAAAAGTAAAATTTTCAAAAATCCAGAAAATTGGCTGAAAACGACTAAATATCAAAGACTCATTGGACGAATCGCTCTGGAACTGAAATTGCAACGCTCACTGGCATTTGCCCTATCTGAAAGTCTGATAAACGCCGGAAAAATGACTATGTCCAAAAAAAAAAAATGTTTTCAACTTTTTTCAATTTTACCCCCGTGGGATATATCTTCTACCCACACACATTTGGAACTCTCCTGGGGTACCCTCACACATATTATTCCCTCATTTAGTGGATATTTTCACAAAAAAAGTGAAATTTTCAAAAATCCAGAAAATTGGCTGAAAACGACTAAATATCAAAGACTCATTGGGCGAATCGCTCTGGAACTGAAATCGGAACGCTCACTGACATTTGCCCTATCTGAAAGTCTGATAAACGCCGGAAAAATGACTAAGTCCAAAAAAAAAATGTTTTCAACTTTTTTCAATTTTACCCCCGTGGGATATATATTCTACCCACACACATTTGGGACTCTCCTGGGGTACCCTCACACATATTATTCCCTCATTTAGTGGATATTTTCACAAAAAAGTGAAATTTTAAAAAATCCAGAAAATTGGCTGAAAACGACTAAATATCAAAGACTCATTGGGTGAATCGCTCTGGAACTGAAATTGGAACGCTCACTGACATTTGCCCTATCTGAAAGTCTGATAAACGACTGGAAGATGACTAAGTCCAAAAAAAAAATGTTTTCAACTTTTTTCAATTTTACCCCCGTGGGATATATCTTCTACCCACACACATTTGGATCTCTCCTGGGGTACCCTCACACATATTATTCCCTCATTTAGTGGATATTTTCACAAAAAAGTGAAATTTTAAAAAATCCAGAAAATTGGCTGAAAACGACTAAATATCAAAGACTCATTGGGTGAATCGCTCTGGAACTGAAATTGGAACGCTCACTGACATTTGCCCTATCTGAAAGTCTGATAAACGACTGGAAGATGACTAAGTCCAAAAAAAAAATGTTTTCAACTTTTTTCAATTTCACCCCCGTGGGATATATCTTCTACCCACACACATTTGGATCTCTCCTGGGGTACCCTCACACATATTATTCCCTCATTTAGTGGATATTTTCACAAAAAAGTGAAATTTTCAAAAATCCAGAAAATTGGCTGAAAACGACTAAATAGCAAAGACTCATTGGGTGAATCGCTCTGGAACTGAAATCGGAGCACTCACTGACATTTCCCCTATCTGAAAGTCTGATAAACGCCGGAAAAATGACTAAGTCCAAAAAAAAAAATGTTTTCAACTTTTTTCAATTTTACCCCGTGGGATATATATTCTACCCACACACATTTGGAACTATCCTAGGGTACCCTCACACATATTATTCCCTCATTTAGTGGATATTTTCACAAAAAAGTGAAATTTTCAAAAATCTAGAAAATTGGCTGAAAACGACTAAATATCAAGGACTCATTGCACGAATCGCTCTGGAACTGAAATCTGTATGCTCACTGACATTTGCCCTATCTGAAAGTCTGATAAACGCCGGAAAAATGACTAAGTCCAAAAAAAAAATGTTTTCAACTTTTTTCAATTTTACCCCCGTGGGATATATATTCTACCCACACACATTTGATACTCTCCTGGGGTACCCTCACACATATTATTCCCTCATTTAGTGGATATTTTCACAAAAAAGTGAAATTTTCAAAAATCCAAAATATTGGCTGAAAACGACTAAATATCAAGGACTCATTGGGCGAATCGCTATGGAACTGAAATCGGAGTGCTCACTGACATTTCCCCTATCTGAAAGTCTGATAAACGCCGGAAAAATGACTAAGTCGAAAAAAAAAGAGTTTTCAACTTTTTTCAATTTTACACCCGTGGGATATATATTCTACCCACACACATTTGGAACTCTCCTGGGGTACCCTCACACATATTATGTCCTCATTTAGTGGATATTTTCACAAACAAGTGAAATTTTCAAAAATCCAAAAAATTGGCTGAAAACGACTAAATATCAAAGACTCATTGGGTGAATCGCTCTGGAACTGAAATTGGAACGCTCACTGACATTTGCCCTATCTGAAAGTCTGATAAACGACTGGAATATGACTAAGTCCAAAAAAAAAATGTTTTCAACTTTTTTCAATTTTACCCCCGTGGAATATATCTTCTACCCACACACATTTGGATCTCTCCTGGGGTACCCTCACACATATTATTTCCTCATTTAGTGGATATTTTCACAAAAAAGTGAAATTTTCAAAAATCCAGGAAATTGGCTGAAAACGACTAAATATCAAAGACTCATTGGGCGAATCGCTCTGGAACTGAAATTGGAACGCTCACTGACATTTGCCCTATCTGAAAGTCTGATAAATGCCGGAAAAATGACTAAGTCTAAAAAAAAAAAAATGTTTTCAACTTTTTTCAATTTTACCCCGTGGGATATATATTCTACCCACACACATTTGGAACTCTCCTAGGGTACCCTCACACATATTATTCCCTCATTTAGTGGATATTTTCACAAAAAAGTGAAATTTTCAAAAGTCCAGAAAATTGGCTGAAAACGACTAAATATCAAGGACTCATTGGGCGAATCGCTCTGGAACTGAAATTGGAACGCTCAATGACATTTGCCCTGTTTGAAAGTCTGATAAACGCTGGAAAAATGACTAAGTCCAAAAAAAAAGAGTTTTCAACTTTTTTCAATTTTACCCCCGTGGGATATATATTCTACCCACACACATTTGGAACTCTCCTGGGGTACCCTCACACATATTATTCCCTCATTTAGTGGATATTTTCACAAAAAAGTGAAATTTTCAAAAATCCAGAAAATTGGCTGAAAACGACTAAATAGCAAAGACTCATTGGGTGAATCGCTCTGGAACTGAAATCGGAACGCTCACTGACATTTGCCCTATCTGAAAGCCTGATAAACGACTGGAAAATGTCTAAGTTAAAAAAAAAATGTTTTCAACTTTTTTCAATTTTACCCCGTGGGATATATATTCTACCCACACACATTTGGAACTATCCTAGGGTACCCTCACACATATTATTCCCTCATTTAGTGGATATTTTCACAAAAAAGTGAAATTTTCAAAAATCCAGAAAATTGGCTGAAAACGACTAAATATCAAGGACTCATTGCGCGAATCGCTCTGGAACTGAAATCTGTATGCTCACTGACATTTGCCCTATCTGAAAGTCTGATAAACGCCTGAAAAATGACTAAGTCCAAAAAAAAAGAGTTTTCAACTTTTTTCAATTTTACCCCCGTGGGATATATATTCTACCCACACACATTTGGAACTCTCCTGGGGTACCCTCACACATATTATTCCCTCATTTAGTGGATATTTTCACAAAAAAGTGAAATTTTCAAAAATCCAGAAAATTGGCTGAAAACGACTAAATATCAAAGACTCATTGGGCGAATCGCACTGGAACTGAAATTGCAACGCTCACTGGCATTTGCCCTATCTGAAAGTCTGATAAACGCCGGAAAAATGACTATGTCCAAAAAAAAAAAATGTTTTCAACTTTTTTCAATTTTACCCCCGTGGGATATATCTTCTACCCACACACATTTGGAACTCTCCTGGGGTACCCTCACACATATTATTCCCTCATTTAGTGGATATTTTCACAAAAAAGTGAAATTTTAAAAAATCCAGAAAATTGGCTGAAAACGACTAAATATCAAAGACTCATTGGGTGAATCGCTCTGGAACTGAAATTGGAATGCTCACTGACATTTGCCCTATCTGAAAGTCTGACAAACGACTGGAAGATGACTAAGTCCAAAAAAAAAATGTTTTCAACTTTTTTCAATTTTACCCCCGTGGGATATATCTTCTACCCACACACATTTGGATCTCTCCTGGGGTACCCTCACACATATTATTCCCTCATTTAGTGGATATTTTCACAAAAAAGTGAAATTTTCAAAAGTCCAGAAAATTGGCTGAAAACGACTAAATATCAAGGACTCATTGGGCGAATCGCTCTGGAACTGAAATTGGAACGCTCAATGACATTTGCCCTGTTTGAAAGTCTGATAAACGCTGGAAAAATGACTAAGTCCAAAAAAAAAGAGTTTTCAACTTTTTCAATTTTACCCCCGTGGGATATATATTCTACCCACACACATTTGGAACTCTCCTGGGGTACCCTCACACATATTATTCCCTCATTTAGTGGATATTTTCACAAAAAAGTGAAATTTTCAAAAATCCAGAAAATTGGCTGAAAACGACTAAATAGCAAAGACTCATTGGGTGAATCGCTCTGGAACTGAAATCGGAGCACTCACTGACATTTCCCCTATCTGAAAGTCTGATAAACGCCGGAAAAATGACTAAGTCCAAAAAAAAAAATGTTTTCAACTTTTTTCAATTTTACCCCGTGGGATATATATTCTACCCACACACATTTGGAACTATCCTAGGGTACCCTCACACATATTATTCCCTCATTTAGTGGATATTTTCACAAAAAAGTGAAATTTTCAAAAATCTAGAAAATTGGCTGAAAACGACTAAATATCAAGGACTCATTGCGCGAATCGCTCTGGAACTGAAATCTGTATGCTCACTGACATTTGCCCTATCTGAAAGTCTGATAAACGCCGGAAAAATGACTAAGTCCAAAAAAAAAATGTTTTCAACTTTTTTCAATTTTACCCCCGTGGGATATATATTCTACCCACACACATTTGGAACTCTCCTGGGGTACCCTCACACATATTATTCCCTCATTTAGTGGATATTTTCACAAAAAAGTGACATTTTCAAAAATCCTGAAAATTGGCTGAAAACGACTAAATATCAAGGACTCATGGGCCAATCGCTCTGGAACTGAAATTGGAATGCTCAATGACATTTGCCCTATTTGAAAGTCTGATTAACGTCGGAAAAATGACTAAGTCCAAAAAAAAAATGTTTTCAACTTTTTTCAATTTTACCCCCGTGGGATATATATTCTACCCACACACATTTGGGACTCTCCTGGGGTACCCTCACACATATTATTCCCTCATTTAGTGGATATTTTCACAAAAAAGTGAAATTTTCAAAAATCCAGAAAATTGGCTGAAAACGACTAAATATCAAGGACTCATTGGGCGAATCGCTCTGGAACTCAAATTGGAACGCTCACTGACATTTCCCCTATCTGAAAGTCTGATAAACGCCAGAAAAATGACTAAGTCCAAAAAAAAAAATGTTTTCAACTTTTTTCAATTTTACTCCCGTGGGATATATATTCTACCCACACACATTTGGAACTCTCCTTGGGTACCCTCACACATATTATTCCCTAATTTAGTGGATATTTTCACAAAAAAGTGAAATTTTCAAAAATCCAGAAAATTGGCTGAAAACGACTAAATATCAAAGACGCATTGGGCGAATCGCTCTGGAACTGAAATCGGAACGCTCACTGACATTTGCCCTATCTGAAAGTCTGATAAACGCCGGAAAAATGACTAAGTCCAAAAAAAAAATGTTTTCAACTTTTTTCAATTTTACCCCGTGGGATATATATTCTACCCACACACATTTGGAACTCTCCTACGGTACCCTCACACATATTATTCCCTCATTTAGTGGATATTTTCACAAAAAAGTGAAATTTTCAAAAATCCAGAAAATTGGCTGAAAACGACTAAATATCAAGGACTCATGGGCCAATCGCTCTGGAACTGAAATTGGAATGCTCAATGACATTTGCCCTATTTGAAAGTCTGATTAACGCCGGAAAAATGACTAAGTCCAAAAAAAAAATGTTTTCAACTTTTTTCAATTTTACCCCCGTGGGATATATATTCTACCCACACACATTTGGGACTCTCCTGGGGTACCCTCACACATATTATTCCCTCATTTAGTGGATATTTTCACAAAAAAGTGAAATTTTCAAAAATCCAGAAAATTGGCTGAAAACGACTAAATATCAAAGACTCATTGGGTGAATCGCTCTGGAACTGAAATTGGAACGCTCACTGACATTTGCCCTATCTGAAAGTCTGATAAACGACTGGAATATGACTAAGTCCAAAAAAAAAATGTTTTCAACTTTTTTCAATTTTACCCCCGTGGGATATATCTTCTACCCACACACATTTGGATCTCTCCTGGGGTACCCTCACACATATTATTTCCTCATTTAGTGGATATTTTCACAAAAAAGTGAAATTTTCAAAAATCCAGGAAATTGGCTGAAAACGACTAAATATCAAAGACTCATTGGGCGAATCGCTCTGGAACTGAAATTGGAACGCTCAATGACATTTGCCCTGTTTGAAAGTCTGATAAACGCTGGAAAATTGACTAAGTCCAAAAAAAAAGAGTTTTCAACTTTTTTCAATTTTACCCCCGTGGGATATATATTCTACCCACACACATTTGGAACTCTCCTGGGGTACCCTCACACATATTATTCCCTCATTTAGTGGATATTTTCACAAAAAAGTGAAATTTTCAAAAATCCAGAAAATTGGCTGAAAACGACTAAATAGCAAAGACTCACTGGGTGAATCGCTCTGGAACTGAAATCGTAACGCTCACTGACATTTGCCCTATCTGAAAGTCTGATAAACGACTGGAAAATGACTAAGTTAAAAAAAAAAATGTTTTCAACTTTTTTCAATTTTACCCCGTGGGATATATATTCTACCCACACACATTTGGAACTATCCTAGGGTACCCTCACACATATTATTCCCTCATTTAGTGGATATTTTCACAAAAAAGTGAAATTTTCAAAAATCCAGAAAATTGGCTGAAAACGACTAAATATGAAGGACTCATTGCGCGAATCGCTCTGGAACTGAAATCTGTATGCTCACTGACATTAGCCCTATCTGAAAGTCTGATAAACGCCGGAAAAATGACTAAGTCCAAAAAAAAAGTTTTCAACTTTTTTCAATTTTACCCCCGTGGGATATATATTCTACCCACACACATTTGGAACTCTCCTGGGGTACCCTCACACATATTATTCCCTCATTTAGTGGATATTTTCACAAAAAAGTGAAATTTTCAAAAATCCAGAAAATTGGCTGAAAACGACTAAATATCAAAGACTCATTGGACGAATCGCTCTGGAACTGAAATTGCAACGCTCACTGGCATTTGCCCTATCTGAAAGTCTGATAAACGCCGGAAAAATGACTATGTCCAAAAAAAAAAAATGTTTTCAACTTTTTTCAATTTTACCCCCGTGGGATATATATTCTACCCACACACATTTGGAACTCTCCTGGGGTACCCTCACACATATTATTCCCTCATTTAGTGGATATTTTCACAAAAAAGTGAAATTTTCAAAAATCCAGAAAATTGGCTGAAAACGACTAAATAGCAAAGACTCATTGGGTGAATCGCTCTGGACCTGAAATCGGAACGCTCACTGACATTTGCCCTATCTGAAAGTCTGATAAACGACTGGAAAATGACTAAGTTAAAAAAAAAAATGTTTTCAACTTTTTTCAATTTTACCCCGTGGGATATATATTCTACCCACACACATTTGGAACTATCCTAGGGTACCCTCACACATATTATTCCCTCATTTAGTGGATATTTTCACAAAAAAGTGACATTTTCAAAAATCCAGAAAATTGGCTGAAAACGACTAAATATCAAGGACTCATTGCGCGAATCGCTCTGGAACTGAAATCTGTATGCTCACTGACATTTGCCCTATCTGAAAGTCTGATAAACGCCGGAAAAATGACTAAGTCCAAAAAAAAAGAGTTTTCAACTTTTTTCAATTTTACCCCCGTGGGATATATATTCTACCCACACACATTTGGAACTCTCCTGGGGTACCCTCACACATATTATTCCCTCATTTTGTGGATATTTTCACAAAAAAGTGAAATTTTCAAAAATCCAAAATATTGGCTGAAAACGACTAAATATAAAGGACTCATTGGGCGAATCGCTCTGGAACTGAAATCGGAGCACTCACTGACATTTCCCCTATCTGAAAGTCTGATAAACGCCGGAAAAATGACTAAGTCCAAAAAAAAAAATGTTTTCAACTTTTTTCAATTTTACCCCATGGGATATATATTCTACCCACACACATTTGGAACTCTCCTACGGTACCCTCACACATATTATTCCCTCATTTAGTGGATATTTTCACAAAAAAGTGAAATTTTCAAAAATCCAGAAAATTGGCTGAAGCGACTAAATTTCAAAGACTCATTGGGTGAATCGCTCTGGAACTGAATTTGGAACGCTCACTGACATTTGCCCTATCTGAAAGTCTGATAAACGACTGGAATATGACTAAGTCCAAAAAAAAAATGTTTTTAACTTTTTTCAATTTTACCCCCGTGGGATATATATTCTACCCACACACATTTGGGACTCTCCTGGGGTACCCTCACACATATTATTCCCTCATTTAGTGGATATTTTCACAAAAAAGTGAAATTTTCAAAAATCCAGAAAATTGGCTGAAAACGACTAAATATCAAAGACTCATTGGGCGAATCGCTCTGGAACTGAAATCGGAACGCTCACTGACATTTGCCCTATCTGAAAGTCTGATAAACACCGGAAAAATGACTAAGTCCAAAAAAAAAATGGTTTCAACTTTTATCAATTTTACCCCGTGGGATATATATTCTACCCACACACATTTGGAACTCTCCTACGGTACCCTCACACATATTATTCCCTCATTTAGTGGATATTTTCACAAAAAAGTGAAATTTTCAAAAATCCAGAAAATTGGCTGAAAACGACTAAATATCAAGGACTCATGGGCCAATCGCTCTGGAACTGAAATTGGAATGCTCAATGACATTTGCCCTATTTGAAAGTCTGATTAACGCCGGAAAAATGACTAAGTCCAAAAAAAAAATGTTTTCAACTTTTTTCAATTTTACCCCCGTGGGATATATATTCTACCCAAACACATTTTGGACTCTCCTGGGGTACCCTCACACATATTATTCCCTCATTTAGTGGATATTTTCACAAAAAAGTGAAATTTTCAAAAATCCAGAAAATTGTCTGAAAACGACTAAATATCAAAGACTCATTGGGTGAATCGCTCTGGAACTGAAGTTGTAACGCTCACTGACATTTGCCCTATCTGAAAGTCTGATAAACGACTGGAATATGACTAAGTCCAAAAAAAAAATGTTTTCAACTTTTTTCAATTTTACCCCCGTGGGATATATCTTCTAATCACACACATTTGGATCTCTCCTGGAGTACCCTCACACATATTATTCCCTCATTTAGTGGATATTTTCACAAAAAAAGTGACATTTTCAAAAATCCAGGAAATTGGCTGAAAACGACTAAATATCAAAGACTCATTGGGCGAATCGCTCTGGAACTGAAATTGGAACGCTCACTGACATTTGCCCTATCTGAAAGTCTGATAAATGCCGGAAAAATGACTAATGCTAAAAAAAAAATGTTTTCAACTTTTTTCAATTTTATCCCGTGGGATATATATTCTACCCACACACATTTGGAACTCTCCTAGGGTACCCTCACACATATTATTCCCTCATTTAGTGGATATTTTCACAAAAAAGTGAAATTTTCAAAAATCCAAAATATTGGCTGAAAACGACTAAATATCAAGGACTCATTGGGCGAATCGCTCTGGAACTGAAATCGGAACGCTCACTGACATTTCCCCTATCTGAAAGTCTGATAAACGCCAGAAAAATGACTAAGTCCAAAAAAAAAATGTTTTCAACTTTTTTCAATTTTACTCCTGTGGGATATATATTCTACCCACACACATTTGGAACTCTCCTGGGGTACCCTCACAGATATTATTCCCTAATTTAGTGGGTATTTTCACAAAAAAGTGAAATTTTCAAAAATCCAGAAAATTGGCTGAAAACGACTAAATATCAAGGACTCATGGGCCAATCGCTCTGGAACTGAAATTGGAATGCTCAATGACATTTGCCCTATTTGAAAGTCTGATTAACGCCGGAAAAATGACTAAGTCCAAAAAAAAAATGTTTTCAACTTTTTTCAATTTTACCCCCGTGGGATATATATTCTACCCACACACATTTGGGACTCTCCTGGGGTACCCTCACACATATTATTCCCTCATTTAGTGGATATTTTCACAAAAAAGTGAAATTTTCAAAAATCCAGAAAATTGGCTGAAAACGACTAAATATCAAAGACTCATTGGGTGAATCGCTCTGGAGCTGAAATTGGAACGCTCACTGACATTTGCCCTATCTGAAAGTCTGATAAACGACTCGAATATGACTAAGTCCAAAAAAAAAATGTTTTCAACTTTTTTCAATTTTACCCCCGTGGGATATATATTCTACCCACACACATTTGGAACTCTCCTACGGTACCCTCACACATATTATTCCCTCATTTAGTGGGTATTTTCACAAAAAAGTGAAATTTTCAAAAATCCAGAAAATTGGCTGAAATCGACTAAATATCAAGGACTCATTGCGCAAATCGCTCTGGAACTGAAATCTGTATGCTCACTGACATTTGCCCTATCTGAAAGTCTGATAAACGCCGGAGAAATGACTAAGTCCAAAAAAAAAGAGTTTTCAACTTTTTTCAATTTTACCCCCGTGGGATATATATTCTACCCACACACATTTGGAACTCTCCTGGGGTACCCTCACAAATATTATTCCCTCAATTAGTGAATATTTTCACAAAAAAGTGAAATTTTCAAAAATCCAGAAAATTGGCTGAAAACAACTAAATATCAAGGACTCATTGGGCGAATCGCTCTGGAACTGAAATCGGAACGCCCACTGACATTTCCCCTATCTGAAAGTCTGATAAACGCCAGAAAAATGAGTAAGTCCAAAAAAAAAAATGTTTTCAACTTTTTTCAATTTTACCCCGTGGGATATATATTCTACCCACACACATTTGGAACTCTCCTGGGGTACCCTCACACATATTATTCCCTCATTTAGTGGATATTTTCACAAAAAAGTGAAATTTTCAAAAATCCAGAAAATTGGCTGAAAACGACTAAATATCAAAGACTCATTGGGTGAATCGCTCTGGAACTGAAATTGGAACGCTCACTGACATTTGCCCTATCTGAAAGTCTGATAAACGACTGGAATATGACTAAGTCTAAAAAAAAAATGTTTTCAACTTTTTTCAATTTTACCCCGTGGGATATATATTCTACCCACACACATTTGGAACTCTCCTAGGGTACCCTCACACATATTATTCCCTCATTTAGTGGATATTTTCATAAAAAAGTGAAATTTTCAAAAATCCAGAAAATTGGCTGAAAACGACTAAATATCAAGGACTCATGGGCCAATCGCTCTGGAACTGAAATTGGAATGCTCAATGACATTTGCCCTATTTGAAAGTCTGATTAACGCCGGAAAAATGACTAAGTCCAAAAAAAAAATGTTTTCAACTTTTTTCAATTTTACCCCCGTGGGATATATATTCTACCCACACACATTTGGGACTCTCCTGGGGTACCCTCACACATATTATTCCCTCATTTAGTGGATATTTTCACAAAAAAGTGAAATTTTCAAAAATCCAGAAAGTTGGCTGAAAACGACTAAATATCAAAGACTCATTGGGCGAATCGCTCTTGAACTGAAATCGGTATGCTCACTGACATTTGCCCTATCTGAAAGTCTGATAAACGCCGGAAAAAAGACTAAGTCCAAAAAAAAAGTTTTCAACTTTTTTCAATTTTACACCCGTGGGATATATATTCTACCCGGACACATTTGGAACTCTCCTGGGGTACCCTCACACATATTATTCCCTCATTTAGTGGATATTTTCACAAAAAAGTGAAATTTTCAAAAATCCAGAAAATTGGCTAAAAACGACTAAATATCAAAGACTCATTGGGCGAATCGCTCTGGAACTGAAATCGGAACGCTCACTGACATTTGCCCTATCTGAAAGTCTGATAAACCCCGGAAAAATGACTAAGTCCAAAAAAAAAATGTTTTCAACTTTTTTCAATTTTACCCCGTGGGATATATAATCTACCCACACACGTTTGGAACTCTCCTACGGTACCCTCACACATATTATTCCCTCATTTAGTGGATATTTTCACAAAAAAGTGAAATTTTCAAAAATCCAGGAAATTGGCTGAAAACGACTAAATATCAAAGACTCATTGGGCGAATCGCTCTGGAACTGAAATTGGAACGCTCAATGACATTTGCCCTGATTGAAAGTCTGATAACCGCCGGAAAAATGACTAAGTCTAAAAAAAAAGAGTTTTCAACTTTTTTCAATTTTACCCCCGTGGGATATATATTCTACCCACACACATTTGGAACTCTCCTGGGGTACCCTCACACATATTATTCCCTCAATTAGTGGATATTTTCACAAAAAAGGGAAATTTTCAAAAATCCAGAAAATTGGCTGAAAACGACTAAATAGCAAAGACTCATTGGGCGAATCGTTCTGGAACTGAAATTGGAACACTCACTGACATTTGCCCTATCTGAAAGTCTGATAAACGCCGGAAAAATGACTAAGTCCAAAAAAAAAATGTTTTCAACTTTTTTCAATTTTACCCCCGTGGGATATATATTCTACCCACACACATTTGGAACTGTCCTGGGGTACCCTCAAACATATTATTCCCTCATTTAGTGGATATTTTCACAAAAAAGTGAAATTTTCAAAAATCCAAAATATTGGCTGAAAACGAATAAATATCAAGCACTCATTGGGCGAATCGCTCTGGAACTGAAATCGGAACGCTCACTGACATTTGCCCTATCTGAAAGTCTGATAAACGCCGGAAAAATGACTAAGTCCAAAAAAAAAAATGTTTTCAACTTTTTTCAATTTTACCCCTGTGGGATATATATTCTACCCACACACATTTGGAACTCTCCTGGGGTACCCTCACGCATATTATTCCCTCATTTAGTGGATATTTTCACAAAAAAGTGAAATTTTCAAAAATCCAGAAAATTGGCTGAAAACGACGAAATATCAAAGACTCATTGGGCGAATTGCTCTGGAACTGAAATCGGAGCGCTCACTGACATTTCCCCTATCTGAAAGTCTGATAAATGCAGGAAAAATGACTAATTCCCAAAAAAAAAATGTTTTCAACTTTTTTCAATTTTACCTCCGTGGGATATATATTCTACCCACACACATTTGGAACTATCCTAGGGTACCCTCACACATATTATTTCCTCATTTAGTGGATATTTTCACAAAAAAGTGAAATTTTCAAAAATCCAGAAAATTGGCTGAAAATGACTAAATATCAAGGACTCATTGCGCGAATCGCTCTGGAACTGAAATCTGTATGCTCACTGACATTTGCCCTATCTGAAAGTCTGATAAACGCCAGAAAAATGACTATGTCCAAAAAAAAAAAATGTTTTCAACTTTTTTCAATTTTACCCCCGTGGGATATATCTTCTACCCACACACATTTGGAACTCTACTGGGGTACACTCACACATATTATTCCCTCATTTAGTGGATATTTTCACAAAAAAGTGAAATTTTCAAAAATCCAAAATATTGGCTGAAAACGACTAAATATCAAGGACTCATTGGGCGAATCGCTCTGGAACTGAAATTGGAATGCTCACTGATAGTGTTGAGCGATACCTTCCGATATCAGGAAATATCGTATCGGATTGGATCGGGCCGATACCCAAAAAGTATCGGATATCGCCGATTCCGATACCGGAAACCAATGCAAGTCAATGGGACACAAATATCGGAATGAAAATAAACCCTTTCTTTCCTTGTAGGTTAATTCTACATGAAGTAAAACAACTAAGAATAATGTAGAATGACATGAAAAGCCGGCAATTCATCAGCGGCATTCACCGGTACCCGACAATTTACAACAGAAAGAATAGAGCTTCACACATAGATTAGATAGATAGAAACATGTCAGTCACATATATATGAAGTACAGTGACAGTGTTGCTTACTGTACTTGTCATTTAGTGTAAAGGATTTATTAAAAAAAATATTAGTGTTTTCGTGCACCGTCTCTTTAAAAAAGCCGGCCGGCAATTCAGCATCTGTACCCGACAATTTATAACAGACAGAATAGAGCTTCACACATAGATTAGATAGATAGAAACATGTCAGTCACATATATAAGAAGTACAGTGACAGTGTTGCTTACAGAACTTGTCATTTAGTGTAAAGGATTTATTTAAAAAAATAATAGTGTTTTCATGCACCGTCTCTTTAAGAAAGCCGGCCGGCAATTCAGCATCTCTACCCGACAATTTAGAATAGAAGGAATAGAGAATCACACATAGATTAGATAGATAGAAACATGTCAGTCACATATATATGAAGTACAGTGACAGTGTTGATTACTGTACTTGTCATTTAGTGTTAAAATAAAGGATTTATTTAAAAAAAAATTGGCGTGGGGTTCCCCTTAATTTTAGGCTCTAGCGGAGGTTAAGCAGACAGCTGGGGCAAATGTTTGAAGCCTGGGAAGGGGGTAATACCCACGGAGCTTCCCAGGCTACTAATATCAGCCCCCAGCTGAATACCTAGCCTTTACTAGCTATTAAAATGGGGGACCCCCCCAAAAAAATGACGTGGGGTCCCCCCTAATTTAATAGCTAGCACAGGCTAGGCAGACAGCTGGGGGCTGATATTAATAGCCCAGGAAGGGTGCCATGAATATTGGCCCCCTCCCAGGCTAGAAACACCAGCCGTCAGCCGCCCCAGAAATGGCGCATCCATAGGATGCGCCAATTCTGGCACTTAGCCTCGCTCTTCCACGCTGCCCTGGTGCGGTGGCAGGGGGTAATAGGGTTGGGGTTGATGTCAGCTTATAATGCCAGCTGACATCAAGCCCAGGTTAGTAATGGAGAGGCGTCTATAAGACACCCCCATTACTAACCCCATATTCAAAGTTAAAAGAAAACACAAACACCCAGAGTAAAGTCCTTTAATTGAAATAAAGACACAATTCTTTATTGTTCTAAATTAAACCATACTTACCATCACGCCCATTCCAGCTGAAGCCAACGATCTCCTGCAATAAAAGAAAAATAATAAAGCAACCTCATCCTTACCTTTCGATGGTTCCCAGGACAGCTCCAGCTCTGCTACATCGAGATGACAGGCTGGACCGCAGCAGAAAGCTGCCATCCAGCCTGTCATCCCGCAGACACTGAGAAGCGCAGGCATGCTTGCGCTCCTCAGTGTCTCTCTGTGACGTCATCCAGATGAGCCGAGTTCATGTCCAATGAACTCAGCTCACCTCATGCACGTCACTGACAGCGTGGGAAAATTCTCCTGCACTCAGCGCTTCAGCGTGAGAATTCTCCCACGCTGTCAGTGACATACATGAGGTGAGGTCATGTCCAATGAACTCAGCTCACCTCATGCACGTCACTGACAGCGTGGGAAAATTCTCACGCTGAAGTGCTGAGTGCAGGAGAATTTTCCCACGCTGTCAGTGACGTACATGAAGTGAGCGGAGTTCATTGGACATGACCTCGGCTCATCTGGATGCCGTCACAGCCAGACACTGAGGAGTGGAAGTATGCCTGCGCTTCTCAGTGTCTGCGGGATGACAGGATGGATGGCAGCGTTCTGCTGCGGTCAAGCCTGTCATCTCGATGTAGCAGAGCTGAAGCTGTCGTGGGAGCCATGGAAAGGTAAGGATGAGGTTGCTTTATTATTTTACTTTTATTGCAGGAGATCGTTGGCTTCAGCTGGAATGGGCGTGGTGGTAAGTATGGTTTAATTTAGAACAATAAAGAATTGTGTGTTTATTTCAATTAAAGGACTTTTTTCTGGGTGTTGTGTTTTTTTAAATACTTTACTAGAAATTCATGGTGGTCATGTCTAATATTGGCGTGACCCCATGAATTTTGGGCTTAGGGCCAGCTGATAATGCCAAGCTGGCCTTAACCCCTTTATTACCCAGTGAGCCACCGCACCAGGGCCCTGGATGAGTTGGGTACAGCGCCAGAAGATGGCGCTTCTATGAACGCGCCATTTTCTGGGGCGGCTGCGGACTGCAATTTGCAGCGGGGGTGGCCCAGAAAGCTTGGGTCTCCCTGCGCTGCGGATTCCAGCCCCCAGCTGCCTAGTTGTATCTGGCTGGGCACAAAAATAGGGCGAAGCCCCACGCATTTTTTTTTTAAATTATTTCATGAAATTCATGGAATAATTAAGAAAAAAAGGGCTTCCCTATATTGTTGTGTCCAACCAGGTACAAATAGGCAGCTGGTGGTTGGGGGCAGCCCATTCCTGCCTGCTGTACCTGGCTGGACACAAATATAGTGCGAAGCCCCACGTCAATATTTTTTTAATTATTTCATGAAATAATTTTTTTAAAAAAGGGCTTCCCTATATTGTTGTGTCCGGCCAGGTACAAATAGGCAGCTGGTGGTTGGGGGCAGCCTGTTCCTGCCTGCTGTACCTGGCTGGACACAAATATAGGGCGAAGCCCCACGTCAATTTTTTTTAAAATAAGTCCTTTATTTTAACACTAAATGACATTTGAGGAGTTAATAAAGATGCAGTCCCTAAATTATTATTTATTTTTTAATTAATTTTTCCCAAAACTTTTGACGTGGGCTTCGCCATATTTTTGTATGCCAGCCAGGTACAGCATCCAGCTTCTATGAACGCGCCATTTTCCGGGGTGGCTGCGCACTGCAATTTTCAGCGGGGGGAGGGGGGGGGGCAGAAAGCTTGGGCCTCCCTGCGCTGCAGATTCCATCCCCCAGCTGCCTAGTTGTACCTGGCTGGACACAAAAATAGGGAGAAGCTTCACGTATTTTTTTTTTTTAATTATTTCATGAAATTCATGAAATAATTAAGAAAAAAAGGGCTTCCCTATATTGTTGTGTCCAACCAGGTACAAATAGGCAGCTGGTGGTTGGGGGCAGCCCTTTCCTGCCTGCTGTACCTGGCTGGACACAAATATAGTGCGAAGCCCCACGTCAATTTTTTTTAAATCATTTCAGGAAATTCATGAAATAATTTAAAAAAATTGATGTGGGGCTTCGCCCTATATTTGTGTCCAGTCAGGTACAGCAGGCAGGAACGGGCTGCCCCCAACCACCAGCAGCCTATTTGTACCTAGCCGGACACAACAATATAGGGAAGCCCTTTTTTTCTGAATTATTCCATGAATTTCATGAATTTAAAAAAAAAAAAACGTGGAGCTTCGCCCTATTTTTGTGTCCAGCCAGGTACAACTAGGCAGCTGGGGGCTGGAATCTGCAGCGCAGGGAGGCCCAAGCTTTCTGGGCCCCACCCGCTGCAAATTGCAGTCCGCAGCCGCCCCGGAAAATGGCGCGTTCATAGAAGCGCCATCTTCTGGCGCTGTACCCAACTCATCCAGGGCCCTGATGCGGTGGCTCACTGGGTAATAAAGGGGTTAAGGCCAGCTTGGCATTATCAGCTGGCCCTAAGCCCGAAATTCATGGGGTCACGCCAATATTAGACATGACCACCATGAATTTCTAGTAAAGTATTTAAAAAAAACACAAACACCCAGAAAAAAGTCCTTTAATTGAAATAAACACACAATTCTTTATTGTTCTAAATTAAACCATACTTACCATCACGCCCATTCCAGCTGAAGCCAATGATCTCCTGCAATAAAAGTAAAATAATAAAGCAACATCATCCTTACCTTTCCATGGCTCCCACGACGGCTCCAGCTCTGCTACATCGAGATGACAGGCTGGACCGCAGCAGAACGCTGCCATCCAGCCTGTCATCCCGCAGACACTGAGAAGCGCAGGCATACTTCCACTCCTCAGTGTCTGGCTGTGACGGCATCCAGATGAGCCGACAATGAACTCGGCTCACCTCATGTACGTCACTGACAGCGTGGGAGAATTCTCCTGCACTCAGCGCTTCAGCGTGAGAATTTTCCCACGCTGTCAGTGACGTGCATGAGGTGAGGTCATGTCCCATGAACTCGGCGCACCTCATGCACGTCACTGACAGCGTGGGAGAATTCTCACGCTGAAGCGCTGAGTGCAGGAGAATTTTCCCACGCTGTCAGTGACGTGCATGAGGTGAGCTGAGTTCATTGGACATGACCTCGGCTCATCTGGATGACGTCACAGAAAGACACTGAGGAGCGCAAGCATGCCTGCGCTTCTCAGTGTCCGCGGGATGACAGGCTGGATGGCAGCGTTCTGCTGCGGTCCAGCCTGTCATCTCGATGTAGCAGAGCTGAAGCTGTCCTGGGAACCATGGAAAGGTAAGGATGAGGTTGCTTTATTATTTTACTTTTATTGCAGGAGATCGTTGGCTTCAGCTGGAATGGGTGTGGCGGTAAGTATGGTTTAATTTAGAACAATAAAGAATTGTGTCTTTATTTCAATTAAAGGACTTTTTTCTGGGTGTTTGTGTTTTTTTTAAATACTTTACTAGAAATTCATGGCGGTCATGTCTAATATTGGCGTGACCCCATGAATTTCGGGCTTAGGGCCAGCTGATAATGCCAAGCTGGCCTTAACCCCTTTATTACCCAGTGAGCCACCGCACCAGGGCCCTGGATGAGTTGGGTACAGCGCCAGAAGATGGCGCTTCTATGAACGCGCCATTTTCCGGGGCGGCTGCGGACTGCAATTTGCAGCGGGTGGGACCCAGAAAGCTTGGGTCTCCCTGCGCTGCAGATTCCAGCCCCCAGCTGCCTAGTTGTACCTGGCTGGACACAAAAATAGGGCGAAGCGCCACACATTTTTTTTTTTAATTATTTCATGAAATTCATGGAATAATTAAGAAAAAAAGGGCTTCCCTATATTGTTGTGTCCGGCTAGGTACAAATAGGCAGCTGGTGGTTGGGGGCAGCCCGTTCCTGCCTGCTGTACCTGGCTGGACACAATTATAGGGCGAAGCCCCACATAATTTTTTTTTAATTATTTCATGAATTTCCTGAAATAATTAAAAAAAAATTGACGTGGGGCTTCACACTATATTTGTGTCCAGCCAGGTACAGCAGGCAGGAACGGGCTGCCCCCAACCACCATCTGCCTATTTGTACCTAGCCGGACACAACAATATAGGGAAGCCCTTTTTTTCTTAATTATTCCATGAATTTCATGAAATAATTAAAAAAAAAAAAACGTGGAGCTTCTCCCTATTTTTGTGTCCAGCCAGGTACAACTAGGCAGCTGGGGGATGGAATCTGCAGCGCAGGGAGGCCCAAGCTTTTTGCCCTCCCCCCCCCCGCTGAAAATTGCAGTCCGCGGCCGCCCCGGAAAATGGCGCGTTCATAGAAGCTGGATGCTGTACCTGGCTGGCATACAAAAATATGGCGAAGCCCACGTCAAAAGTTTTGGGAAAAATTTATTAAAAAATAAATAATAATTTAGGGACTGCATCTTTATTAAGTCCTCAAATGTCATTTAGTGTTAAAATAAAGGATTTATTTAAAAAAAAAATGGCGTGGGATCCCCCATAATTTTAGTCTCTAGCGGAGGTTAAGCAGACGGCTGGGGCAGATGTTTGAAGCCTGGGAAGGGGGTAAAACCCACGGAGCTTCCCAGGCTACTAATATCAGCCCCCAGCTGAATACCTAGCCTTTACTAGCTATTAAAATGGGGGACCCCCCAAAAAAAAATGACGTGGGGTCCCCTCTATTTTAATAGCTAGCAAAGGCTAGGCAGACAGCTGGGGGCTGATATTAATAGCTCAGGAAGGGTGCCATGAATATTGGCCCCCTCCCAGGCTAGAAACACCAGCCGTCAGCCGCCCCAGAAATGGCGCATCCATAGGATGCGCCAATTCTGGCACTTAGCCTCGCTCTTCCACGCTGCCCTGGTGCGGTGGCAGGGGGTAATAGTGGTGGGGTTCATGTCAGCGCCAGCTGCCATGAAGCCCAGGTTAGTAATGATGGCCGTCTATATGACACCCCCATTACTAACCTACAAAGTGTTAAAAAGAAAAAACACACTACACCCAGAAAAAAATAATTTATTTGAAATAAAACACCATTTTATTTAATTCTTAGTTTACTAAAAAAAAAATAGTTACCTGTCCACGTTCCTGCGCTGATCTCCCATGCACAGCTGTCACATCTGGAGATGGTGACAGCTGTGCATGGCTGCTGTAAGCTCACGCTGCCGGGAACACGTCCGCTCCCGGCAGCGGGAGCCACTGACTGAGGTCACCGGAGTGCATTCAGGCAGCGCAGCTCCGGAGACCTCCTTTACGGCAGTGCTGTACCGTGGGAATTTCTCACGATACAGCAGTGCCGTAAAGGAGCTAACCGGAGCAGCGCTGCCTGAACTCCGGTGAACCCTTACGGCCCCGTCATTCTAGCGGCGGCAGCGGTTCAGAGCGGTCACATTCTATGTGGCTGCTCTGAACTGGAGATCTTCGTGGGACACTCGTGGACTACTACGGAGGGGTAAGGATAAGGTTGTGGTTTATTATTTTATATTTTATTACAGGAGATCGATGGCTTCGGGGAATTAGGTGTCTAGGTGAGTATAGGTGTAGTTTTTTATTTTTTACTTTATTTTAGGTGGCGATCGGCGGGGACAGGTAATGTATGAACTAATTTCTTTTAGGTAACCACTGGCCACCAATGACATGTATTTAACATTTATTGGGGACACAGTAGGGCAATTTAAATAGCAGGATCAGGCTGATGGGAACTACTGCTCCCATCGAGCTGATCCTGCTGGCAGGAGTGGACGGGGGACAGACATAGGCCGATGGGAGTAGTAGTGTCACATCGGCCTATGTCTGCCCGCACACACACCCGCACACACACCCGCACACACACACCCCGCACACACACACACCCCGCACACACTAATCATGACGGGTCCGGGAGGTGAGGCTGACCTGTGCGGCCGTGGGAAAGTTGATGTGAGTTCATGCAGTCAAGCATGAACTCACATGAACCCTCTGAGGGCACCGCGGCTACTTCAAATGAACAGCTGATCGGCATCACCTGATACCTCAGCTGTTCATTTGAAATAACCGGCGAGAAAGCGCAGCACAGAACGGGAAAGCCGGCGGTGAAGTCTTTTCACTGCCGGCTTCCCCGCCCGGGTCCTTCGCTCCTTGGTGCTGCGCTACCCGCCCGGTCCTAATTTACGATCGGGATGGGAGGTGGCGAGGGGAGCGGAGGATCGGGGTGGGAGGCTGCGGGGAAGCAGTATGGGGCTGCGTGATTGTTTAAAAGCCGGCGGCTTTTTACCGCGCGCCGGCTTTTAAACAATCAGGAGAATTCTCCCACGCTGGGATGGCATTCTGATGACAAGCTGGATCGCAGCTGAGCGCTGCCATCCAGCTTGTCATCCTTCAGAGACACTGCAGAGCGCAGGCATTATGGGAACTTCCGATTCCGGTATTCGATATTATAAAAGTATCGGAATTAAGTATCGGAATTCCGATACAGTGAATATCGGCCGATACCCGATATTTCAGTATTGGAATGCTCAACACTACTCACTGACATTTGCCCTATTTGAAAGTCTGATTAACGCCGGAAAAATGACTAAGTCCAAAAAAAAAAATGTTTTCAACTTTTTTCAATTTTACTCCCGTGGGATATATATTCTACCCACACACATTTGGAACTCTCCTGGGGTACCCTCACACATATTATTCCCTAATTTAGTGTATATTTTCACAAAAAAGTGAAATTTTCAAAAATCCAAAATATTGGCTGAAAACGACTAAATATCAAGGACTCATTGGGCGAATCGCTCTGGAACTGAAATCGGAGCGCTCACTGACATTTCCCCTATCTGAAAGTCTGATAAACGCCGTAAAAATGACTAAGTCCAAAAAAAAAATGTTTTCAACTTTTTTCAATTTTACCCCCGTGGGATATATATTCTTCCCACACACATTTGGAACTCTCCTGGGGTACCCTCACACATATTATTCCCTCATTTAGTGGATATTTTCACAAAAAAGTGAAATTTTCAAAAATCCAGAAAATTGGCTGAAAACGACTAAATATCAAAGACTCATTGGGCGAATCGCTCTGGAACTGAAATCGGAACGCTCACTGACATTTGCCCTATCTGAAAGTCTGATAAACGCCGGAAAAATGACTAAGTCCAAAAAAAAAATGTTTTCAACTCTTTTCAATTTTACCCCGTGGGATATATATTCTACCCACACACATTTGGAACTCTCCTACGGTACCCTCACACATATTATTCTCTCATTTAGTGGATATTTTCACAAAAAAGTGAAATTTTCAAAAATCCAGAAAATTGGCTGAAAACGACTAAATATCAAAGACTCATGGGCCAATCGCTCTGGAACTGAAATTGGAATGCTCAATGACATTTGCCCTATTTGAAAGTCTGATTAACGCCGGAAAAATGACTAAGTCCAAAAAAAAAATGTTTTCAACTTTTTTCAATTTTACCCCCGTGGGATATATATTCTACCCACACACATTTGGGACTCTCCTGGGGTACCCTCACACATATTATTCCCTCATTTAGTGGATATTTTCACAAAAAAGTGAAATTTTCAAAAATCCAGAAAATTGGCTGAAAACGACTAAATATCAAAGACTCATTGGGCGAATCGCTCTGGAACTGAAATTGGAATGCTCACTGACATTTGCCCTGTCTGAAAGTCTGATAAATGCCGGAAAAATGACTAAGTCCCAAAAAAAAAATGTTTTCAACTTTTTTCAATTTTACCCCCGTGGGATATATATTCTACCCACACACATTTGGAACTATCCTAGGGTACCCTCACACATATTATTCCCTCATTTAGTGGATATTTTCACAAAAAAGTGAAATTTTCAAAAATCCAGAAAATTGGCTGAAAACGACTAAATATCAAGGACTCATTGCGCGAATCGCTCTGGAACTGAAATCTGTATGCTCACTGACATTTGCCCTATCTGAAAGTCTGATAAATGCCGGAAAAATGACTAAGTCCAAAAAAAAAGAGTTTTCAACTTTTTTCAATTTTACCCCCGTGGGATATATATTCTACCCACACACATTTGGAACTCTCCTGGGGTACCCTCACACATATTATTCCCTCATTTAGTGGATATTTTCACAAAAAAGTGAAATTTTCAAAAATCCAGAAAATTGGCTGAAAACGACTAAATATCAAAGACTCATTGGGTGAATCGCTCTGGAACTGAAATTGGAACGCTCACTGACATTTGCCCTATCTGAAAGTCTGATAAACGCCGGAAAAATGACTAAGTCCAAAAAAAAAAATGTTTTCAACTTTTTTCAATTTTACCCCCGTGGGATATATATTCTACCCACACACATTTGGAACTCTCCTGGGGTACCCTCACGCATATTATTCCCTCATTTAGTGGATATTTTCGCAAAAAAGTGAAATTTTCAAAAATCCAGAAAATTGGCTGAAAACGACTAAATATCAAAGACTCATTGGGCGAATCGCTCTGGAACTGAAATTGGAATGCTCACTGACATTTGCCCTATCTGAAAGTCTGATCAATGCCGGAAAAATGACTAAGTCCAAAAAAAAAATGTTTTCAACTTTTTTCAATTTTACCCCCGTGGGATATATATTCTACCCACACACATTTGGAACTCTCCTGGGGTACCCTCACACATATTATTCCCTATTTTTGTGGATATTTTCACAAAAAAGTGAAATTTTCAAAAATCCAAAATAATGGCTGAAAACGACTAAATATCAAGGACTCATTGGGCGAATCGCTCTGGAACTGAAATCGGAGCGCTCACTGACATTTCCCCTATCTGAAAGTATGATAAACGCCGGAAAAATGACTAAGTCCCAAAAAAAAAATGTTTTCAACTTTTTTCAATTTTACCCCCGTGGGATATATATTCTACCCACACACATTTGGAACTATCCTAGGGTACCCTCACACATATTATTCCCTCATTTAGTGGATATTTTCACAAAAAAGTGAAATTTTCAAAAATCCAGAAAATTGGCTGAAAACGACTAAATATCAAGGACTCATGGGCCAATCGCTCTGGAACTGAAATTGGAATGCTCAATGACATTTGCCCTATTTGAAAGTCTGATTAACGCCGGAAAAATGACTAAGTCCAAAAAAAAAAATGTTTTCAACTTTTTTCAATTTTACCCCCGTGGGATATATATTCTACCCACACACATTTGGAACTCTCCTGGGGTACCCTCACGCATATTATTCCCTCATTTAGTGGATATTTTTGCAAAAAAGTGAAATTTTCAAAAATCCAGAAAATTGGCTGAAAACGACTAAATATCAAAGACTCATTGGGCGAATCGCTCTGGAACTGAAATTGGAATGCTCACTGACATTTGCCCTATCTGAAAGTCTGATAAATGCCGGAAAAATGACTAAGTCCAAAAAAAAAATGTTTTCAACTTTTTTCAATTTTACCCCCGTGGGATATATATTCTACCCACACACATTTGGAACTCTCCTGGGGTACCCTCACACATATTATTCCCTAATTTTGTGGATATTTTCACAAAAAAGTGAAATTTTCAAAAATCCAAAATATTGGCTGAAAACGACTAAATATCAAGGACTCATTGGGCGAATCGCTCTGGAACTGAAATCGGAACGCTCACTGACATTTCCCCTATCTGAAAGTCTGATCAACTGCTGCTGGGCACACAGCACGAGATCTGCACCTGGATCTTCTTCCACCACTTACAAGTCTCCTGCAGGTACAGACACTCTGGGGCACGCAATACGGACCATCTCAGCTAATGCTACTGAAGGATGCATGCTGCTACCCACAGCCTGTGACAGGGATACAGCCATATGTGAGCGGTGGAGGTCACTGCATACGATTTGCCATGGAGAGGACTGGTGTGACGGGTGGAAACAATGACGGGATGGTGGACCCTAGGTCTGTTGCTAAACGAGCAGTGTATTCTAGGGATCATCTTCTGGAACTGCGCAGGATAAAGTCTTCTCCAGCAGAGGCAATACTGAATGTTCCACGGGAAATAAGGAGACCTTTCAGAGGCTGCAGAGCAGGCAAGAAGATCAAGTCCTGGAGGAGAAGGTTTAAACCAGTGGTCCCATCCATTATCATGGGTAACGTACGATCGCTGGGAAATAAGTCGGATGAACTGCTGGCTCTGAGTAAGACCCAGAAGGAGTTTAGGGAATGCAGTCTCATGTGCTTTACAGAAACCTGGCTGCATGAGGAGGTCCCAGATTCATGTGTCTCGGTACCAGGGTTTCAAATGGTTCGGGCTGATAGAGAGAGAGTTAGATGCGGCAAGAAAAAAGGTGGAGGAGTGATACTCTACATTAACAACAGATGGTGCAATCAGGGGCATGTAACTGTTAAGGAGAAACATTGCTGTCCAAATATTGAACTGTTAGCAGTGGGCCTCAGGCCTTACTATCTGCCTAGAGAATTCACTCTTGTTATTGTAGTTGTGATGTATATACCACCATGTGCGAACCCAGAGGCTGCTGGGGATGTGTTGTCAGGGGTGATGGCCCGGCTTCAGACTAAACACCCAAACTCTCTAACTGTAATTTCTGGGGATTTCAATCGAGTAAAGATCTCATCTGCAATACCAAAGTTCTATCAATATGTCAAATGTCCTACACGGGACAACAACACACTGGATCTCCTCTTTGCTAATGTTAAGAATGCTTATTCATCGGCTGCATTACCCCCCCTGGGGAAATCTGACCACAACCTCATACTATTGTCTCCTGCTTACCAACCAGACGTCCGCAAACAACCAGTGACAATTAAAAAGATAAGGAAGTGGTGTCCAGCAGCAGAGGAGGCGTTACAAGACTGCTTTGATTGTACAGACTGGGAGGTGTTGTGTACCATGAAAGAGAATTGTGATGTGAATGAGATTACTGGCAGAGTTACTGATTACATCAACTTCTGTATGGACATTGTAGTACCTGTTCAAGAGATTCGGTGTTATGCAAACAATAAGCCATGGATTACAAAAGAGTTGAAACATTTACTAAACATGAAAAAACTGGCTTTTAAAAGGAAGGACAAGGAGGCATTGAAAATTATACAGCGAGACCTAAAGGGGAAAATTAAGATTGCCCGTGAGGCATTCAGAGTTAAATTAGAAAATCAATTTGCACGAAAAAGCTCCAGAGAGGTGTGGGCTGGAATGAAGCTAGTGACTGGGTTTAAGGCAAGGTCGGAGCAGGTGGGTGGTGGACTTAGAATGGCTAATGAAATGAATGAGTTCTTCAATAGATTCAGCAATAAAGGTGCGGTAGCAGCAGGGAAGGGGGAGGAGGCCGGGGAACAACTAGCTAAATTAACAGGGGGTGAAATAGATCATTTCTCGGTCTCCAAAAATGACGTGAGGGACCAGTTTAGTAAGCTGGCCATTGGCAAAGCAGCAGGGCCTGACGGTCTCAGTCCACGTGTCCTCAGAGTGTGTGCAAATGAGTTGTGTACTGTCTTCCAGCATCTCTTTAACCAGAGCTTACAATCAAAGAGAGTACCAGTGCTATGGAAGACTTCCTGCCTGGTGCCGGTTCCCAAGACTACCTTCCCGACTTCCCCGGGGGACTATAGACCGGTGGCCTTAACATCGCATGCGATGAAGTCCTTGGAGAGAATAGTACTTGCTCACTTGTGTCCGAGGGTGATGGCGCATACTGATGCTCTTCAGTTTGCGTACCGGCAGGGACTGGGGGTGGACGATGCTGTAGCGTCTCTGCTACAAACAGTACATTCCTTTTTGGACAATGATGGAACCACAGTGCGTGCTTTGTTCTTTGATTTCTCTAGTGCGTTCAACACATTACAGCCACTCTTACTGCGTGGAAAGTTGATTAAAATGGCGGTGGATGAGGGACTTGTGAATTGGATAATTGACTACCTGTCGGATAGGCCACAGTTTGTTAGGTGGGGGACGGCTACATCAGATAGTGTACTGAGCAGTGTCGGAGCCCCGCAGGGAACAGTGCTGTCGCCATTCCTCTTTACATTGTACACAGCTGACTTTCAGTATAAATCAGACCGTTGTTACCTCCAGAAGTACTCGGATGACTCTGTGATAGTTGGCGGTATTGGGAAGGACCAGGATGAAGAGGAATATAGAAGGGTGGTTGCGGACTTTGTAGTATGGTGCCAGGCTAACCATCTAGAACTAAATGTTAAGAAAACCAGGGAGTTGGTGATGAGCTATGGAAGGTGCAAGAAGGTATGCCTACCTGTTACCATTGACGGTCAGGATGTGGAGATGGTGGACAGTTTCAAATATTTGGGGGTTTACCTGGATAGCAAGCTAGACTGGAAGTGCCACGTGGAGAAGGTCTACAAGAAGGGGATGAGTAGATTGTACTTCCTAAGGAAGTTAAGGTCTTTTAATGTGTGTGGCAAAATGCTTGAGGTGTTCTACCAATCCATTGTGGCTAGTGCCACCTTTGCGGCAATAATTTGCTGGGGTAACAGTGTGCGTGTTGCTGACGCCAACAAGCTCAACAAACTTATAAAGAAGGCTAGCGCGACGGTGGGCCTACAGCTTGGGACTTTTGAAGAGGTGGTAGAGGAAAGGATTAAGAAGAAGTGCAGAGCTATAATGGGCAACAACACACACCCGCTTTATGAACTGTTTGCGAAACAGAAGAGCACATTCAGCAATCGCCTAATACAACTAAGGTGTAAAAAGGAAAAATACAGGAGATCATTTGTTCCAACAGCTATGGGGGTGTTTAACAAATGTCTGAAAAGCAATGTCTAAAGTATTCCAAATGTTATGTTATCATATGTGTCATGTTCGAGATCTGTGTTCTGCTGCTGTGATACCGCAATTTCCTACGGGATAAATAAAGTATATCTTATCTTATCTTATCTTAAACGCCAGAAAAATGACTAAGTCCAAAAAAAAATGTTTTCAACTTTTTTCAATTTTACCCCCGTGGGATATATATTCTTCCCACACACATTTGGAACTCTCCTGGGGTACCCTCACACATATTATTCCCTCATTTAGTGGATATTTTCACAAAAAAGTGAAATTTTCAAAAATCCAGAAAATTGGCTGAAAACGACTAAATATCAAAGACTCATTGGGCGAATCGCTCTGGAACTGAAATCGGAACGCTCACTGACATTTGCCCTATCTGAAAGTCTGATAAACGCCGGAAAAATGACTAAGTCCAAAAAAAAAATGTTTTCAACTTTTTTCAATTTTACCTCCGTGGGATATATATTCTACCCAAACACATTTGGGACTCTCCTGGGGTACCCTCACACATATTATTCCCTCATTTAGTGGATATTTTCACAAAAAAGTGAAATTTTCAAAAATCCAGAAAATTGGCTGAAAACGACTAAATATCAAAGACTCATTGGGCGAATCGCTCTGGAACTGAAATCGGAACGCTCACTGACATTTGCCCTATCTGAAAGTCTGATAAACGCCGGAAAAATGACTAAGTCCAAAAAAAAAATGTTTTCAACTTTTTTCAATTTTACCTCCGTGGGATATATATTCTACCCAAACACATTTGGGACTCTCCTGGGGTACCCTCACACATATTATTCCCTCATTTAGTGGATATTTTCACAAAAAAGTGAAATTTTCAAAAATCCAGAAAATTGGCTGAAAACGACTAAATATCAAAGACTCATTGGGTGAATCGCTCTGGAACTGAAATTGGAACGCTCACTGACATTTGCCCTATCTGAAAGTCTGATAAACGCCGGAAAAATGACTAAGTCTAAAAAAAAAGAGTTTTCAACTTTTTTCAATTTTACCCCCATGGGATATATATTCTACCCACACACATTTGGAACTCTCCTGGGGTACCCTCACACATATTATTCATTAATTTAGTGGATATTTTCACAAAAAAGTGAAATTTTCAAAAATCCAGAAAATTGGCTGAAAACGACTAAATATCAAAGACTCATTGGGCGAATCGCTCTGGAACTGAAATCTGAACGCTCACTGACATTTGCCCTATCTGAAAGTTTGAAAAATGACTGGAAAATGACTAAGTCCAAAAAAAAATGTTTTCAACTTTTTTCAATTTTACCCCGTGGGATATATATTCTACCCACACACATTTGTAACTCTCCTAGGGTACCCTCACACATATTATTCCTTCATTTCGTGGATATTATCACAAAAAAGTGAAATATTCAAAAATCCAAAATATTGGCTGAAAACGACTAAATATCAAGGACTCATTGGGCGAATCGCTCTGGAACTGAAATCGGAACGCTCACTGACATTTCCCCTATCTGAAAGTCTGATAAACGCCGGAAAAATGACTAAGTCCAAAAAAAAAATGTTTTCAACTTTTTTCAATTTTACCCCCGTGGGATATATATTCTACCCACACACATTTGGAACTCTCCTGGGATACCCTCACACATATTATTCTCTCATTTAGTGGATATTTTCACAAAAAAGTGAAATTTTCAAAAATCCAAAATATTGGCTGAAAATGACTAAATATCAAGGACTCATTGGGCGAATCGCTCTGGAACTGAAATCGGAACGCTCACTGACATTTCCCCTATCTGAAAGTATGATAAACGCCGGAAAAATGACTAAGTCCAAAAAAAAAAATGTTTTCAACTTTTTTCAATTTTACCCCCGTGGGATATATATTCTACCCACACACATTTGGAACTCTCCTGGGGTACCCTCACACATATTATTCCCTCATTTAGTGGATATTTTCTTCAAAAAAGTGAAATTTTCAAAAATCCAAAATATTGGCTGAAAATGACTAAATATCAAGGACTCATTGGGCGAATCGCTCTGGAACTGAAATATGAATGCTCACTGACATTTCCCCTATCTGAAAGTCTGATAAACGCCGGAAAAATGACTACGTCCAAAAAAAAAATTTTTTAGACTTTTTTCAATTTTACCCCCGTGGGATATATATTCTACCCACACACATTTGGAACTCTCCTGGGGTATACTCACACATATTATTCCCTCATTTAGTGGATATTTTCACAAAAAAGTGAAATTTTCAAAAATCCAGAAAATTGGCTGAAAACGACTAAATATCAAAGACTCATTGGGCGAATCGCTCTGGAACTGAAATTGGAACACTCACTGACATTTGCCCTATCTGAAAGTCTGATAAACTCCGAAAAAATGACAGTCCAAAAAAAAAATGTTTTCAACTTTTTTCAATTTTACCCCAGTGGGATATGTATTCTACCCACACACATTTGTAACTCTCCTGGGATACCCTCACACATATTATTCCCTCATTTAGTGGATATTTTCACAAAAAAGTGAAATTTTCAAAAATCCAAAAGAATGGCTGAAAACGACTAAATATCAAGGACTCATTGGGCGAATCGCTCTGGAACTGAAATCGGAACGCTCACTGACATTTCCCCTATCTGAAAGTCTGATAAACGCCAGAAAAATGACTAAGTCCAAAAAAAAAATGTTTTCAACTTTTTTCAATTTTACCCCCGTGGGATATATATTCTACCCACACACATTTGGAACTCTCCTGGGATACCCTCACACATATTATTCCCTCATTTAGTGGATATTTTCACAAAAAAGTGAAATTTTCAAAAATCCAAAAGAATGGCTGAAAACGACTAAATATCAAAGACTCATTGGGCGAATCGCTATGGAACTGAAATCGGAACGCCCACTGACATTTCCCCTATCTGAAAGTGTGATAAATGCCAGAAAAATTACTAAGTCCAAAAAAAAAATTTTTTCAACTTTTTTCAATTTTACCCCGTGGGATATATCTTCTACCCACACACATTTGGAACTCTCCTGGGGTACCCTCACACATATTATTCCCTCATTTAGTGGATATTTTCACAAAAAAGTGAAAATTTCAAAAATCCAAAATAATGGCTGAAAGCGACTAAATATCAAGGACTCATTGGGCGAATCGCTCTGGAATTGAAATTGGAATGCTCACTGACATTTGCCCTATCTGAAAGTCTGATAAACGCCGGAAAAATGACTAAGTCCAAAAAAAAAAATGTTTTCAACTTTTTTCAATTTTACCCCCGTGGGATATATATTCTACCCACACACATTTGGAACTCTCCTGGGGTACCCTCATACATATTATTCCCTCATTTAGTGGATATTTTCACCAAAAAGTGAAATTTTCAAAAATCCAGAAAATTGGCTGAAAACTACTAAATATGAAAGACTCATTGGGCGAATCGCTCTGGAACTGAAATTGGAACACTCACTGACATTTGCCCTATCTGAAAGTCTGATAAACGCCAGAAAAATGACTAAGTCCAAAAAAAAAATTTTTTCAAATTTTTTCAATTTTACCCCCGTGGGATATATCTTCTACCCACACACATTTGGAACTCTCCTGGGGTACCCTCACACATATTATTCCCTCATTTAGTGGATATTTTCACAAAAAAAGTGAAATTTTCAAAAATCCAGAAAATTGGCTGAAAACGACTAAATATCATAGACTCATTGGGCGAATCGTTCTGGAACTGAAATTGGAACACTCACTGACATTTTCCCTATCTGAAAGTCTGATAAACGCCGGAAAAATGACTAAGTCCCAAAAAAAAAATGTTTTCAACTTTTTTCAATTTTACCCCAGTGGGATATATATTCTACCCACACACATTTGGAACTCTCCTGGGATACCCTCACACATATTATTCCCTCATTTAGTGGATATTTTCACAAAAAAGTGAAATTTTCAAAAATCCAAAAGAATGGCTGAAAACGACTAAATATCAAAGACTCATTGGGCGAATCGCTATGGAACTGAAATCGGAACGCCCACTGACATTTCCCCTATCTGAAAGTGTGATAAACGCCAGAAAAATTACTAAGTCCAAAAAAATAATTTTTTCAACTTTTTTCAATTTTACCCCGTGGGATATATCTTCTACCCTCACACATTTGGAACTCTCCTGGGGTACCCTCATACATATTATTCCCTCATTTAGTGGATATTTTCACAAAAAAGTGAAATTTTCAAAAATCCAAAATAATGGCTGAAAACGACTAAATATCAAGGACTCATTGGGCGAATCGCTCTGGAATTGAAATTGGAACGCTCACTGACATTTGCCCTATCTGAAAGTCTGATAAACGCCGGAAAAATGACTAAGTCCCAAAAAAAAAATGTTTTCAACTTTTTTCAATTTTACCCCCGTGGGATATATATTCTACCCACACACATTTGGAACTCTCCTGGAGTACCCTCACACATATTATTCCCTCATTTAGTGGATATTTTCACCAAAAAGTGAAATTTTCAAAAATCCAGAAAATTGGCTGAAAACGACTAAATATGAAAGACTCATTGGGCGAATCGCTCTGGAACTGAAATTGGAACACTCACTGACATTTGCCCTATCTGAAAGTCTGATAAACGCCAGAAAAATGACTAAGTCCAAAAAAAAAATTTTTTCAAATTTTTTCAATTTTACCCCCGTGGGATATATCTTCTACCCACACACATTTGGAACTCTCCTGGGGTACCCTCACACATATTATTCCCTCATTTAGTGGATATTTTCACAAAAAAAGTGAAATTTTCAAAAATCCAGAAAATTGGCTGAAAACGACTAAATATCATAGACTCATTGGGCGAATCGTTCTGGAACACTCACTGACATTTGCCCTATCTGAAAGTCTGATAAACGCCGGAAAAATGACTAAGTCCCAAAAAAAAAATGTTTTCAACTTTTTCAATTTTACCCCCGTGGGATATATATTCTACCCACACACATTTGAAACTCTCCTGGGGTACCCTCACACATATTATTCCCTCATTTAGTGGATATTTTCACAAAAAAGTGAAATTTTCAAAAATCCAAAATAATGGCTGAAAACGACTAACTATCAAGGACTCATTGGGCGAACTGCTCTGTAACTGAAATCGGAACGCCCACTGACATTTCCCCTATCTGAAAGTCTGATAAACGCCAGAAAAATGACTAAGTCCAAAAAAAAATTTTTTTCAAATTTTTTCAATTTTACCACCGTGGGATATATCTTCTACCCACACACATTTGAAACTCTCCTGGGGTACCCTCACACATATTATTCCCTCATTTAGTGGATATTTTCACAAAAAAAGTGAAATTTTCAAAAATCCCGAAAATTGGCTGAAAACGACTAAATATCATAGACTCATTGGGCGAATCGTTCTGGAACTGAAATCGGAACGCTCACTGACATTTCCCCTATCTGAAAGTCTGATAAACGCCGGAAAAATGACTAAGTCCAAAAAAAAAATGTTTTCAACTTTTTTCAATTTTACCCCAATGGGATATATATTCTACCCACACACATTTGTAACTCTCCTGGGGTATACTCATACATATTATTCCCTTATTTAGTGAATATTTTCACAAAAAAGTGAAATTTTCAAAAATCCAGAAAATTGGCTGAAAACAAATAAATATCAAGGACGCATTGGGCGAATCGCTCTGGAACTGAAATCGGAACGCTCACTGACATTTCCCCTATCTGAAAGTCTGATAAACGCCGGAAAAATGACTATGTCCAAAAAAAAAAATGTTTTCAACTTTTTTCAATTTTACCCCCGTGGGATATATATTCTACCCACACACATTTGGAACTCTCCTGGGGTACCCTCACACATATTATTCCCTCATTTAGTGGATATTTTCACAAAAAAGTGAAATTTTCAAAAATCCAGAAAATTGGCAAAAAACGACTAAATATCAAAGACTCATTGGGCGAATCGCTCTGGAACTGAAATTGGAACACTCATTGACATTGGCCCTATCTGAAAGTCTGATAAACGCTGGAAGAATGACTAAGTCCAAAAAAAAAATGTTTTCAACTTTTTTCAATTTTACCCCAATGGGATATATATTCTACCCACACACATTTGTAACTCTCCTGGGGTATACTCACACATATTATTCCCTAATTTAGTGGATATTTTCACAAAAAAGTGAAATTTTCAAAAATCCAAAATAATGGCTGAAAACGACTAAATATCAAGTACTCATTGGGCGAATTGCTCTGGAATTGAAATTGGAATGCTCACTGACATTTGCCCTATCTGAAAGTCTGATAAACGCCGGAAAAATGACTAAGTCCAAAAAAAAAAATGTTTTCAACTTTTTTCAATTTTACCCCCGTGGGATATATATTCTACCCACACACATTTGGAACTCTCCTGGGGTACCCTCATACATATTATTCCCTCATTTAGTGAATATTTTCACAAAAAAGTGAAATTTTCAAAAATCCAGAAAATTGGCTGAAAACAAATAAATATCAAGGACTCATTGGGCGAATCGCTCTGGAACTGAAATCGGAACGCCCACTGACATTTCCCCTATCTGAAAGTCTGATAAACGCCAGAAAAATGACTAAGTCCAAAAAAAAAATTTTTTCAACTTTTTTCAATTTTACTACCGTGGGATATATCTTCTACCCACACACATTTGGAACTCTCCTGGGGTACCCTCACACATATTATTCCCTAATTTAGTGGATATTTTCACAAAAAAGTGAAATTTTCAAAAATCCAAAATATTGGCTGAAAACGACTAAATATCAAAGACTCATTGGGCGAATCGCTATGGAACTGAAATCGGAACGCTCACTGACATTTCCCCTATCTGAAAGTCTGATAAACGCCGGAGAAATGACTAAGTCCAAAAAAAAAATGTTTTCAACTTTTTTCAATTTTACCCCCGTGGGATATATATTCTACCCACACACATTTGGAACTCTCCTGGGGTACCCTCACACATATTATTCCCTCATTTAGTGGATATTTTCACAAAAAAGTGAAATTTTCAAAAATCCAAAATATTGGCTGAAAATGACTAAATATCAAGGACTCATTGGGCGAATCGCTCTGGAACTGAAATCGGAACGCCCACTGACATTTCCCCTATCTGAAAGTGTGATAAATGCCAGAAAAATTACTAAGTCAAAAAAAAAATTTTTTCAACTTTTTTCAATTTTACCCCGTGGGATATATCTTCTACCCACACACATTTGGAACTCTCCTGGGGTACCCTCACACATATTATTCCCTCATTTAGTGGATATTTTCACAAAAAAGTGAAATTTTCAAAAATCCAGAAAATTGGCTGAAAACAAATAAATATCAAAGACTCATTGGGCGAATCGCTCTGGAACTGAAATTGGAACACTCACTGACATTGGCCCTATCTGAAAGTCTGATAAACGCTGGAAGAATGACTAAGTCCAAAAAAAAAATGTTTTCAACTTTTTTCAATTTTACCCCAATGGGATATATATTCTACCCACACACATTTGTAACTCTCCTGGGGTATACTCATACATATTATTCCCTTATTTAGTGAATATTTTCACAAAAGAGTGAAATTTTCAAAAATCCAGAAAATTGGCTGAAAACAAAGAAATATCAAGGACGCATTGGGCGAATCGCTCTGGAACTGAAATAGGAACGCTCACTGACATTTCCCCTATCTGAAAGTCTGATAAACGCCGGAAAAATGACTAAGTCCAAAAAAAAAAATGTTTTCAACTTTTTTCAATTTTACCCCCGTGGGATATATATTCTACCCACACACATTTGGAACTCTCCTGGGGTACCCTCACACATATTATTCCCTCATTTAGTGGATATTTTCACAAAAAAGTGAAATTTTCAAAAATCCAAAATATTGGCTGAAAATGACTAAATATCAAGGACTCATTGGGCGAATCGCTCTGGAACTGAAATCGGAACGCTCACTGACATTCCCCCTATCTGAAAGTCTGATAAACGCCGGAAAAATGAATAAGTCCAAAAAAAAAATGTTTTCAATTTTTTTCAGTTTTACCCCCGTGGGATATATATTCTACCCACACACATTTGGAACTCTCCTGGGGTACGATCACACATATTATTCCCTAATTTAGTGGATATTTTCACAAAAAAGTGAAATTTTCAAAAATCCAAAATATTGGCTGAAAACGACTAAATATCAAAGACTCATTGGGCGAATCGCTATGGAACTGAAATCGGAACGCTCACTGACATTTCCCCTATCTGAAAGTCTGATAAACGCCGGAAAAATGACTAAGTCCAAAAAAAAAATGTTTTCAACTTTTTTCAATTTTACCCCCGTGGGATATATATTCTGCCCACACACATTTGGAACTCTCCTGGGGTACCCTCACACATATTATTCCCTCATTTAGTGGATATTTTCACAAAAAAGTGAAATTTTCAAAAATCCAGAAAATTGGCAAAAAACGACTAAATATCAAAGACTCATTGGGCGAATCGCTCTGGAACTGAAATTGGAACACTCACTGACATTTGCCCTATCTGAAAGTCTGATAAACGCCGGAAGAATGACTACGTCCAAAAAAAAAATGTTTTCAACTTTTTTCAATTTTACCCCAATGGGATATATATTCTACCCACACACATTTGTAACTCTCCTGGGGTATACTCACACTTATTATTCCCTAATTTAGTGGATATTTTCACAAAAAAGTGAAATTTTCAAAAATCCAAAATAATGGCTGAAAACAGCTAAATATCAAGGACGCATTGGGCGAATCGCTCTGGAACTGAAATCGGAACGCTCACTGACATTTCCCCTATCTGAAAGTCTGATAAACGCCGGAAAAATGACTAAGTCCAAAAAAAAAAATGTTTTCAACTTTTTTCAATTTTACCCCCGTGGGATATATATTCTACCCACACACATTTGGAACTCTCCTGGGGTACCCTCACACATAATATTCCCTCATTTAGTGGATATTTTCACAAAAAAGTGAAATTTTCAAAAATCCAAAATATTGGCTGAAAATGACTAAATATCAAGGACTCATTGGGCGAATCGCTCTGGAACTGAAATCGGAACGCTCACTGACATTTCCCCTATCTGAAAGTCTGATAAACGCCGGAAAAATGACTAAGTCCAAAAAAAAAAATGTTTTCAACTTTTTTCAATTTTACCCCCGTGGGATATATATTCTACCCACACACATTTGGAACTCTCCTGGGGTACCCTCATACATATTATTCCCTTATTTAGTGAATATTTTAACAAAAAAGTGAAATTTTCAAAAATCCAGAAAATTGGCTGAAAACAAATAAATATCAAGGACTCATTGGGCGAATCGCTCTGGAACTGAAATCGGAACGCTCACTGACATTTCCCCTATCTGAAAGTCTGATAAACGCCGGAAAAATGACTATGTCCAAAAAAAAAAATGTTTTCAACTTTTTTCAATTTTACCCCCGTGGGATATATATTCTACCCACACACATTTGGAACTCTCCTGGGGTACCCTCACACATATTATTCCCTCATTTAGTGGATATTTTCACAAAAAAGTGAAATTTTCAAAAATCCAGAAAATTGGCAAAAAACGACTAAATATCAAAGACTCATTGGGCGAATCGCTCTGGAACTGAAATTGGAACACTCATTGACATTGGCCCTATCTGAAAGTCTGATAAACGCTGGAAGAATGACTAAGTCCAAAAAAAAAATGTTTTCAACTTTTTTCAAATTTACCCCAATGGGATATATATTCTACCCACACACATTTGTAACTCTCCTGGGGTATACTCACACATATTATTCCCTAATTTAGTGGATATTTTCACAAAAAAGTGAAATTTTCAAAAATCCAAAATAATGGCTGAAAACGACTAAATATCAAGTACTCATTGGGCGAATTGCTCTGGAATTGAAATTGGAATGCTCACTGACATTTGCCCTATCTGAAAGTCTGATAAACGCCGGAAAAATGACTAAGTCCAAAAAAAAAAATGTTTTCAACTTTTTTCAATTTTACCCCCGTGGGATATATATTCTACCCACACACATTTGGAACTCTCCTGGGGTACCCTCACACATATTATTCCCTAATTTAGTGGATATTTTCACAAAAAAGTGAAATTTTCAAAAATCCAAAATATTGGCTGAAAACAAATAAATATCAAGGACTCATTGGGCGAATCGCTCTGGAACTGAAATCGGAACGCCCACTGACATTTCCCCTTTCTGAAAGTCTAATAAACGCCAGAAAAATGACTGAGTTCCAAAAAAAAATTTTTTCAACTTTTTTCAATTTTACCCCCGTGGGATATATCTTCTACCCACACACATTTGGAACTCTCCTGGGGTACCCTCACACATATTATTCCCTCATTTAGTGGATATTTTCACAAAAAAGTGAAAATTTCAAAAATCCAGAAAATTGGCAAAAAACGACTAAATATCAAAGACTCATTGGGCGAATCGCTCTGGAACTGAAATTGGAACACTCACTGACATTGGCCCTATCTGAAAGTCTGATAAACGCTGGAAGAATGACTAAGTCCAAAAAAAAAATGTTTTCAACTTTTTTCAATTTTACCCCAATGGGATATATATTCTACCCACACACATTTGTAACTCTCCTGGGGTATACTCACACATATTATTCCCTAATTTAGTGGATATTTTCACAAAAAAGTGAAATTTTCAAAAATCCAAAATAATGGCTGAAAACGACTAAATATCAAGTACTCATTGGGCGAATTGCTCTGGAATTGAAATTGGAATGCTCACTGACATTTGCCCTATCTGAAAGTCTGATAAACGCCGGAAAAATGACTAAGTCCAAAAAAAAAAATGTTTTCAACTTTTTTCAATTTTACCCCCGTGGGATATATATTCTACCCACACACATTTGGAACTCTCCTGGGGTACCCTCACACATATTATTCCCTAATTTAGTGGATATTTTCACAAAAAAGTGAAATTTTCAAAAATCCAAAATATTGGCTGAAAACAAATAAATATCAAGGACTCATTGGGCGAATCGCTCTGGAACTGAAATCGGAACGCCCACTGACATTTCCCCTTTCTGAAAGTCTAATAAACGCCAGAAAAATGACTGAGTTCCAAAAAAAAATTTTTTCAACTTTTTTCAATTTTACCCCCGTGGGATATATCTTCTACCCACACACATTTGGAACTCTCCTGGGGTACCCTCACACATATTATTCCCTCATTTAGTGGATATTTTCACAAAAAAGTGAAAATTTCAAAAATCCAGAAAATTGGCAAAAAACGACTAAATATCAAAGACTCATTGGGCGAATCGCTCTGGAACTGAAATTGGAACACTCACTGACATTGGCCCTATCTGAAAGTCTGATAAACGCTGGAAGAATGACTAAGTCCAAAAAAAAAATGTTTTCAACTTTTTTCAATTTTACCCCAATGGGATATATATTCTACCCACACACATTTGTAACTCTCCTGGGGTATACTCACACATATTATTCCCTAATTTAGTGGATATTTTCACAAAAAAGTGAAATTTTCAAAAATCCAAAATAATGGCTGAAAGCGACTAAATATCAAGGACTCATTGGGCGAATCGCTCTGGAATTGAAATTGGAATGCTCACTGACATTTGCCCTATCTGAAAGTCTGATAAACGCCGGAAAAATGACTAAGTCCAAAAAAAAAAATGTTTTCAACTTTTTTCAATTTTACCCCCGTGGGATATATATTCTACCCACACACATTTGGAACTCTCCTGGGGTACCCTCATATATATTATTCCCTTATTTAGTGAATATTTTCACAAAAAAGTGAAATTTTCAAAAATCCAGAAAATTGCCTGAAAACAACTAAATATCAAGGACTCATTGGGCGAATCGCTCTGGAACTGAAATCGGAACGCCCACTGACATTTCCCCTATCTGAAAGTCTGATAAACGCCAGAAAAATGACTAAGTCAAAAAAAAAATTTTTTTTCAACTTTTTTCAATTTTACCCCCGTGGGATATATCTTCTACCCACACACATTTGGAACTCTCCTGGGGTACCCTCACACATATTATTCCCTAATTTAGTGGATATTTTCACAAAAAAGTGAAATTTTCAAAAATCCAAAATATTGGCTGAAAACGACTAAATATCAAGGACTCATTGGGTGAATCGCTCTGGAACTGAAATCGGAGCGCTCACTGACATTTCCCCTATCTGAAAGTCTGATAAACGCCGGAAAAATGACTAAGTCCAAAAAAAAAATGTTTTCAAATTTTTTCAATTTTACACCCGTGGGATATATATTCTTCCCACACACATTTGGAACTCTCCTGGGGTACCTTCACACATATTATTCCCTCATTTAGTGGATATTTTCACAAAAAGTAAAATTTTCAAAAATCCAGAAAATTGGCTGAAAATGACTAAATATCAAAGACTCATTGGGCGAGTCGCTCTGGAACTGAAATTGGAACGCTCACTGACATTTGCCCTATCTGAAAGTCTGATAAACGCCGGAAAAATGACTAAGTCCAAAAAAAAAAATGTTTTCAACTTTTTTCAATTTTACCCCCGTGGGATATATATTCTACCCACACACATTTGGAACTCTCCTGGGGTACCCTCATACATATTATTCCCTCATTTAGTGAATATTTTCACAAAAAAGTGAAATTTTCAAAAATCCAGAAAATTGGCTGAAAACAAATAAATATCAAGGACTCATTGGGCGAATCGCTCTGGAACTGAAATCGGAACGCCCACTGACATTTCCCCTATCTGAAAGTCTGATAAACGCCAGAAAAATGACTAAGTCCAAAAAAAAAATTTTTTCAACTTTTTTCAATTTTACTACCGTGGGATATATCTTCTACCCACACACATTTGGAACTCTCCTGGGGTACCCTCACACATATTATTCCCTAATTTAGTGGATATTTTCACAAAAAAGTGAAATTTTCAAAAATCCAAAATATTGGCTGAAAACGACTAAATATCAAAGACTCATTGGGCGAATCGCTATGGAACTGAAATCGGAACGCTCACTGACATTTCCCCTATCTGAAAGTCTGATAAACGCCGGAGAAATGACTAAGTCCAAAAAAAAAATGTTTTCAACTTTTTTCAATTTTACCCCGTGGGATATATATTCTACCCACACACATTTGGAACTCTCCTGGGGTACCCTCACACATATTATTCCCTCATTTAGTGGATATTTTCACAAAGAAGTGAAATTTTCAAAAATCCAGAAAATTGGCTGAAAACAAATAAATATCAAAGACTCATTGGGCGAATCGCTCTGGAACTGAAATTGGAACACTCACTGACATTTGCCCTATCTGAAAGTCTGATAAACGCTGGAAGAATGACTAAGTCCAAAAAAAAAATGTTTTCAACTTTTTTCAATTTTACCCCAATGGGATATATATTCTACCCACACACATTTGTAACTCTCCTGGGGTATATTCACACATATTATTCCCTAATTTAGTGGATATTTTCACAAAAAAGTGACATTTTCAAAAATCCAAAATATTGGCTGAAAACGACTAAATATCAAAGACTCATTGGGCGAATCGCTATGGAACTGAAATCGGAACGCTCACTGACATTTGCCCTATCTGAAAGTCTGATACACGCCGGAAAAATGACTAAGTCCAAAAAAAAAAATGTTTTCAACTTTTTTCAATTTTACCCCCGTGGGATATATATTCTACCCACACACATTTGGAACTCTCCTGAGGTGCCCTCATACATATTATTCCCTCATTTAGTGAATATTTTCACAAAAAAGTGAAATTTTCAAAAATCCAGAAAATTGGCTGAAAACAAATAAATATCAAGGACTCATTGGGCGAATCGCTCTGGAACTGAAATCGGAACGCCCACTGACATTTCCCCTATCTGAAAGTCTAATAAACGCCAGAAAAATGACTAAGTCCAAAAAAAAATTTTTTCAACTTTTTTCAATTTTACCCCCGTGGGATATATCTTCTACCCACACACATTTGGAACTCTCCTGGGGTACCCTCACACATATTATACCCTCATTTAGTGGATATTTTCACAAAAAAGTGAAAATTTCAAAAATCCAGAAAATTGGCAAAAAACGACTAAATATCAAAGACTCATTGGGCGAATCGCTCTGGAACTGAAATTGGAACACTCACTGACATTGGCCCTATCTGAAAGTCTGATAAACGCTGGAAGAATGACTAAGTCCAAAAAAAAAATGTTTTCAACTTTTTTCAATTTTACCCCCGTGGGATATATCTTCTACCCACACACATTTGGAACTCTCCTGGGGTACCCTCACACATATTATTCCCTAATTTAGTGGATATTTTCACAAAAAAGTGAAATTTTCAAAAATCCAAAATATTGGCTGAAAACGACTAAATATCAAGGACTCATTGGGTGAATCGCTCTGGAACTGAAATCGGAGCGCTCACTGACATTTCCCCTATCTGAAAGTCTGATAAACGCCGGAAAAATGACTAAGTCCAAAAAAAAAATGTTTTCAAATTTTTTCAATTTTACACCCGTGGGATATATATTCTTCCTACACACATTTGGAACTCTCCTGGGGTACCTTCACACATATTATTCCCTCATTTAGTGGATATTTTCACAAAAAGTAAAATTTTCAAAAATCCAGAAAATTGGCTGAAAATGACTAAATATCAAAGACTCATTGGGCGAATCGCTCTGGAACTGAAATTGGAATGCTCACTGACATTTGCCCTATCTGAAAGTCTGATAAACGCCGGAAAAATGACTAAGTCCAAAAAAAAAAATGTTTTCAACTTTTTTCAATTTTACCCCCGTGGGATATATATTCTACCCACACACATTTGGAACTCTCCTGGGGTACCCTCATACATATTATTCCCTCATTTAGTGAATATTTTCACAAAAAAGTGAAATTTTCAAAAATCCAGAAAATTGGCTGAAAACAAATAAATATCAAGGACTCATTGGGCGAATCGCTCTGGAACTGAAATCGGAACGCCCACTGACATTTCCCCCATCTGAAAGTCTGATAAACGGCAGAAAAATGACTAAGTCCAAAAAAAAAATTTTTTCAACTTTTTTCAATTTTACCCCCGTGGGATATATCTTCTACCCACACACATTTGGAACTCTCCTGGGGTACCCTCACACATATTATTCCCTCATTTAGTGGATATTTTCACAAAAAAGTGAAATTTTCAAAAATCCAAAATAATGGCTGAAAACAACTAAATATCAAGGACGCATTGGGCGAATCGCTCTGGAACTGAAATCGGAACGCTCACTGACATTTCCCCTATCTGAAAGTCTGATAAACGCCGGAAAAATGACTAAGTCCAAAAAAAAAAATGTTTTCAACTTTTTTCAATTTTACCCCCGTGGGATATATATTCTACCCACACACATTTGGAACTCTCCTGGGGTACCCTCACACATATTATTCCCTCATTTAGTGGATATTTTCACAAAAAAGTGAAATTTTCAAAAATCCAAAATATTGTCTGAAAACGACTAAATATCAAAGACTCATTGGGCGAATCGCTATGGAACTGAAATCGGAACGCTCACTGACATTTCCCCTATCTGAAAGTCTGATAAACGCCGGAAAAATGACTAAGTCCAAAAAAAAAATGTTTTCAACTTTTTTCAATTTTACCCCCGTGGGATATATATTCTGCCCACACACATTTGGAACTCTCCTGGGGTACCCTCACACATATTATTCCCTCATTTAGTGGATATTTTCACAAAAAAGTGAAATTTTCAAAAATCCAAAAAATTGGCAAAAAACGACTAAATATCAAAGACTCATTGGGCGAATCGCTCTGGAACTGAAATTGGAACACTCACTGACATTGGCCCTATCTGAAAGTCTGATAAACGCTGGAAGAATGACTAAGTCCAAAAAAAAAATGTTTTCAACTTTTTTCAATTTTACCCCAATGGGATATATATTCTACCCACACACATTTGTAACTCTCCTGGGGTATACTCACACATATTATTCCCTCATTTAGTGAATATTTTCACAAAAAAGTGAAATTTTCAAAAATCCAGAAAATTGGCTGAAAACAAATAAATATCAAGGACTCATTGGGCGAATCGCTCTGGAACTGAAATCGGAACGCCCACTGACATTTCCCCTATCTGAAAGTCTGATAAACGCCGGAAAAATGACTAAGTCCAAAAAAAAAAATGTTTTCAACTTTTTTCAATTTTACACCCGTGGGATATATATTCTTCCCACACACATTTGGAACTCTCCTGGGGTACCTTCACACATATTATTCCCTCATTTAGTGGATATTTTCACAAAAAAGTGAAATTTTCAAAAATCCAGAAAATTGGCTGAAAATGACTAAATATCAAAGACTCATTGGGCGAATCGCTCTGGAACTGAAATTGGAATGATCACTGACATTTGCCCTATCTGAAAGTCTGATAAATGCCGGAAAAATGACTAAGTCCCAAAAAAAAAATGTTTTCAACTTTTTTCAATTTTACCGCCGTGGGATATATATTCTACCCACACACATTTGGAACTCTCCTGGGGTACCCTCACACATATTATTCCCTCATTTAGTGGATATTTTCACAAAAAAGTGAAATTTTCAAAAATCCAGAAAATTGGCTGAAAACGACTAAATATCAAAGACTAATTGGGCGAATCGCTCTGGAACTGAAATTGGAACGCCCACTGACATTTGCCCTATCTGAAAGTCTGATAAACGCTGGAAAAATGACTAAGTCCAAAAAAACAATTTTTTCTACTTTTTTCAATTTTACCCCCGTGGGATATATATTCTACCCACACACATTTGGAACTCTCCTGGGGTACCCTCACACATATTATTCCCTCATTTAGTGAATATTTTCACAAAAAAGTGAAATTTTCAAAAATCCAGAAAATTGGCTGAAAACGACTAAATATCAAGGACTCATTGGGCGAATCGCTCTGGAACTGAAAGCGGAACGCCCACTGACATTTCCCCTATCTGAAAGTCTGATAAACGCCAGAAAAATGACTAAGTCCAAAAAAATAATTTTTTCAAGTTTTTTCAATTTTACACCCGTGGGATATATATTCTACCGACACACATTTGGAACTCTCCTGGGGTACCCTCACACATATTATTCCCTCATTTAGTGGATATTTTCACAAAAAAGTGAAATTTTCAAAAATCCAAAATAATGGCTGAAAACGACTAAATATCAAGGACTCATTGGGCGAATCGATCTGGAACTGAAATCGGAACGCCCACTGACATTTACCCTATCTGAAAGTCTGATAAACGCCAGAAAAATGACTAAGTCCAAAAAAAAAATTTTTTCAAATTTTTTCAATTTTACCCTCGTGGGATATATATTCTACCCACACACATTTGGAACTCTCCTGGGGTACCCTCACATATATTATTCCCTCATTTAGTGGATATTTTCACAAAAAAAGTGAAATTTTCAAAAATCCAGAAAATTGGCTGAAAATGACTAAATATCATAGACTCATTGGGCGAATCGTTCTGGAACTGAAATTAGAACACTCACTGACATTTGCCCTATCTGAAAGTCTGATAAACGCGGAAAAATGACTAAGTCCAAAAAAAAATATGTTTTCAACTTTTTTCAATTTTACCCCCGTGGGATATATATTCTACCCACACACATTTGGAACTCTCCTGGGGTACCCTCACACATATTATTCCCTCATTTAGTGGATATTTTCACAAAAAAGTGAAATTTTCAAAAATCCAAAATATTGGCTGAAAACGACTAAATATCAAAGACTCATTGGGCGAATCGCTCTGGAACTGAAATCGGAACGCCCACTGACATTTACCCTATCTGAAAGTCTGATAAACGCCAGAAAAATGACTAAGTCCAAAAAAAAAATTTTTTCAAATTTTTTCAATTTTACCCTCGTGGGATATATATTCTACCCACACACATTTGGAACTCTCCTGGGGTACCCTCACACATATTATTCCCTCATTTAGTGGATATTTTCACAAAAAAAGTGAAATTTTCAAAAATCCAGAAAATTGGCTGAAAATGACTAAATATCATAGACTCATTGGGCGAATCGTTCTGGAACTGAAATTAAAACACTCACTGACATTTGCCCTATCTGAAAGTCTGATAAACGCGGAAAAATGACTAAGTCCAAAAAAAAATATGTTTTCAACTTTTTTCAATTTTACCCCCGTGGGATATATATTCTACCCACACACATTTGGAACTCTCCTGGGGTACCCTCACACATATTATTCCCTCATTTAGTGGATATTTTCACAAAAAAGTGAAATTTTCAAAAATCCAAAATATTGGCTGAAAACGACTAAATATCAAAGACTCATTGGGCGAATCGCTCTGGAACTGAAATTGAAACACTCACTGACATTTGCCCTATCTGAAAGTCTGATAAACGCCGGAAAAATGACTAAGTCCAAAAAAAAAAATGTTTTCAACTCTTTTCAATTTTACCCCAATGGGATATATATTCTACCCACACACATTTGTAACTCTCCTGGGGTATACTCACACATATTATTCCCTAATTTAGTGAATATTTTCACAAAAAAGTGAAATTTTCAAAAATCCAAAATAATGGCTGAAAACGACTAAATATCAAGGACTCATTGGGCGAATCGCTCTGGAACTGAAATCGGAACGCCCACTGACATTTCCCCTATCTGAAAGTCTGATAAACGCCGGAAAAATGACTAAGTCCAAAAAAAAAATGTTTTCAACTTTTTTCAATTTTACACCCGTGGGATATATATTCTACCCACACACATTTGGAACTCTCCTGGGGTACCCTCATACATATTATTCCCTTATTTAGTGAATATTTTCACAAAAAAGTGAAATTTTCAAAAATCCAGAAAATTGGCTGAAAACAACTAAATATCAAGGACTCATTGGGCGAATCGCTCTGGAACTGAAATCGGAACGCCCACTGACATTTCCCCTATCTGAAAGTCTGATAAACGCCGGAAAAATGACTAAGTCCAAAAAAAAAATGTTTTCAACTTTTTTCAATTTTACACCCGTGGGATATATATTCTACCCACACACATTTGGAACTCTCCTGGGGTACCCTCACACATATTATTCCCTCATTTAGTGGATATTTTCACAAAAAAGTGAAATTTTCAAAAATCCAGAAAATTGGCTGAAAACGACTAAATATCAAGGACTCATTGGGCGAATCGCTCTGGAACTGAAAGCGGAACGCCCACTGACATTTCCCCTATCTGAAAGTCTGAAAAACGCCAGAAAAATGACTAAGTCCAAAAAAATAATTTTTTCAACTTTTTTCAATTTTACCCTCGTGGGATATATATTCTACCCACACACATTTGGAACTCTCCTGGGGTACCCTCACACATATTATTCCCTCATTTAGTGGATATTTTCACAAAAAAAGTGAAATTTTCAAAAATCCAGAAAATTGGCTGAAAATGACTAAATATCATAGACTCATTGGGCGAATCGTTCTGGAACTGAAATTAGAACACTCACTGACATTTGCCCTATCTGAAAGTCTGATAAACGCCGGAAAAATGACTAAGTCCAAAAAAAAATATGTTTTCAACTTTATTCAATTTTACCCCAGTGGGATATAAGTTCTACCCACACACATTTGGAACTCTCCTGGGGTACCCTCACACATATTATTCCCTAATTTAGTGGATATTTTCACAAAAAAGTGAAATTTTCAAAAATCCAAAATATTGGCTGAAAACGACTAAATATCATAGACTCATTGGGCGAATCGCTCTGGAACTGAAAGCGGAACGCCCACTGACATTTCCCCTATCTGAAAGTCTGATAAACGCCAGAAAAATGACTAAGTCCAAAAAAATAATTTTTTCAACTTTTTTCAATTTTACCCCGTGGGATATATCTTCTACCCACACACATTTGGAACACTCCTGGGGTACCCTCACACATATTATTCCCTCATTTAGTGGATATTTTCACAAAAAAGTGAAATTTTCAAAAATCCAAAATATTGGCTGAAAACGACTAAATATCAAAGACTCATTGGACGAATCGCTCTGGAACTGAAATTGGAATGCTCACTGACATTTGCCCTATCTGAAAGTCTGATAAACGCCGGAAAAATGACTAAGTCCAAGAAAAAAAATGTTTTCAACTTTTTTCAATTTTACCCCCGTGGGATATATATTCTACCGACACACATTTGGAACTCTCCTGGGGTACCCTCACACATATTATTCCCTCATTTAGTGGATATTTTCACAAAAAAGTTAAATTTTCAAAAATCCAAAATAATGGCTGAAAACGACTAAATATCAAGGACTCATTGGGCGAGTCGCTCTGGAACTGAAATCGGAACGCCCACTGACATTTACCCTATCTGAAAGTCTGATAAACGCCAGAAAAATGACTAAGTCCAAAAAAAAAAATTTTTTCAAATTTTTCAATTTTACCCTCGTGGGATATATATTCTACCCACACACATTTGGATCTCTCCTGGGGTACCCTCACACATATTATTCCCTCATTTAGTGGATATTTTCACAAAAAAAGTGAAATTTTCAAAAATCCAGAAAATTGGCTGAAAATGACTAAATATCATAGACTCATTGGGCGAATCGTTCTGGAACTGAAATTAGAACACTCACTGACATTTGCCCTATCTTAAAGTCTGATAAACGTGGAAAAATGACTAAGTCCAAAAAAAATATGTTTTCAACTTTTTTCAATTTTACCCCAGTGGGATATAAGTTCTACCCACACACATTTGGAACTCTCCTGGGGTACCCTCACACATATTATTCCCTAATTTAGTGGATATTTTCACAAAAAAGTGAAATTTTCAAAAATCCAAAATATTGGCTGAAAACGACTAAATATCATAGACTCATTGGGCGAATCGCTCTGGAACTGAAATTGGAATGCTCACTGACATTTGCCCTATCTGAAAGTCTGATAAACGCCGGAAAAATGACTAAGTCCCAAAAAAAAAATGTTTTCAACTTTTTTCAATTTTACCCCCGTGGGATATATATTCTACCCACACACATTTGGAACTCTCCTGGGGTACCCTCACACATATTATTCCGTCATTTAGTGGATATTTTCACAAAAAAGTGAAATTTTCAAAAATCCAGAAAATTGGCTGAAAACGAATAAATATCAAAGACTCATTGGGCAAATCACTCTGGAACTGAAATTGGAACACTCACTGACATTTGCCCTATCTGAAAGTCTGATAAACGCCGGAAAAATGACTAAGTCCAAGAAAAAAAATGTTTTCAACTTTTTTCAATTTTACCCCCGTGGGATATATATTCTACCGACACACATTTGGAACTCTCCTGGGGTACCCTCACACATATTATTCCCTCATTTAGTGGATATTTTCACAAAAAAGTTAAATTTTCAAAAATCCAAAATAATGGCTGAAAACGACTAAATATCAAGGACTCATTGGGCGAATCGCTCTGGAACTGAAATCGGAACGCCCACTGACATTTACCCTATCTGAAAGTCTGATAAACGCCAGAAAAATGACTAAGTCCAAAAAAAAAAATTTTTTCAAATTTTTCAATTTTACCCTCGTGGGATATATATTCTACCCACACACATTTGGATCTCTCCTGGGGTACCCTCACACATATTATTCCCTCATTTAGTGGATATTTTCACAAAAAAAGTGAAATTTTCAAAAATCCAGAAAATTGGCTGAAAATGACTAAATATCATAGACTCATTGGGCGAATCGTTCTGGAACTGAAATTAGAACACTCACTGACATTTGCCCTATCTTAAAGTCTGATAAACGCGGAAAAATGACTAAGTCCAAAAAAAAATGTTTTCAACTTTTTTCAATTTTACCCCAGTGGGATATGTATTCTATCCACACACATTTGTAACTCTCCTGGGGTACCCTCACACATATTATTCCCTAATTTAGTGGATATTTTCACAAAAAAGTGAAATTTTCAAAAATCCAAAATATTGGCTGAAAACGACTAAATATCAAGGACTCATTGGGCGAATCGCTCTGGAACTGAAATCGGAACGCCCACTGACATTTCCATTATCTGAAAGTGTGATAAACGCCAGAAAAATTACTAAGTCCAAAAAAAAAATTTTTTCAACTTTTTTCAATTTTACCCCGTGGGATATATCTTCTACCCACACACATTTGGAACTCTCCTGGGGTACCCTCACACATATTATTCCCTCATTTAGTGGATATTTTCACAAAAAAGTGAAATTTTCAAAAATCCAAAATATTGGCTGAAAACGATTAAATATCAAAGACTCATTGGGCGAATCGCTCTGGAACTGAAATTGAAACACTCACTGACATTTGCCCTATCTGAAAGTCTGATAAACGCCGGAAAAATGACTAAGTCCAAAAAAAAAAATGTTTTCAACTCTTTTCAATTTTACCCCAATGGGATATATATTCTACCCACACACATTTGTAACTCTCCTGGGGTATACTCACACATATTATTCCCTAATTTAGCGGATATTTTCACAAAAAAGTGAAATTTTCAAAAATCCAAAATAATGGCTGAAAACGACTAAATATCAAGGACTCATTGGGCGAATCGCTCTGGAATTGAAATTGGAATGCTCACTGACATTTGCCCTATCTGAAAGTCTGATAAACGCCGGAAAAATGACTAAGTCCAAAAAAAAAAATGTTTTCAACTTTTTTCAATTTTACCCCCGTGGGATATATATTCTACCCACACACATTTGGAACTCTCCTGGGGTACCCTCATACATATTATTCCCTTATTTAGTGAATATTTTCACAAAAAAGTGAAATTTTCAAAAATCCAGAAAATTGGCTGAAAACAACTAAATATCAAGGACTCATTGGGCGAATCGCTCTGGAACTGAAATCGGAACGCCCACTGACATTTACCCTATCTGAAAGTCTGATAAACGCCGGAAAAATGACTAAGTCCAAAAAAAAAATGTTTTCAACTTTTTTCAATTTTACACCCGTGGGATATATATTCTTCCCACACACATTTGGAACTCTCCTGGGGTACCTTCACACATATTATTCCCTCATTTAGTGGATATTTTCACAAAAAAGTGAAATTTTCAAAAATCCAGAAAATTGGCAAAAAACGACTAAATATCAAAGACTCATTGGGCGAATCGCTCTGGAGCTGAAATTGGAACACTCACTGACATTGGCCCTATCTGAAAGTCTGATAAACGCTGGAAGAATGACTAAGTCCAAAAAAAAAATGTTTTCAACTTTTTTCAATTTTACCCCAATGGGATATATATTCTACCCACACACATTTGTAACTCTCCTGGGGTATACTCACACATATTATTCCCTCATTTAGTGAATATTTTCACAAAAAAGTGAAATTTTCAAAAATCCAGAAAATTGGCTGAAAACAACTAAATATCAAGGACTCATTGGGCGAATCGCTCTGGAACTGAAATCGGAACGCCCACTGACATTTCCCCTATCTGAAAGTCTGATAAACGCCAGAAAAATGACTAAGTCCAAAAAAAAAATTTTTTCAACATTTTGCAATTTTACCCCCGTGGGATATATCTTCTACCCACACACATTTGGAACTCTCCTGGGGTACCCTCACACATATTATTCCCTAATTTAGTGGATATTTTCACAAAAAAGTGAAATTTTCAAAAATCCAAAATATTGGCTGAAAACGACTAAATATCAAAGACTCATTGGGTGAATCGCTCTGGAACTGAAATCGGAGCGCTCACTGACATTTCCCCTATCTTAAAGTCTGATAAACGCCGGAAAAATGACTAAGTCCAAAAAAAAAAAATGTTTTCAACTTTTTTCAATTTTACACCCGTGGGATATATATTCTTCCCACACACATTTGGAACTCTCCTGGGGTACCTTCACACATATTATTCCCTCATTTAGTGGATATTTTCACAAAAAAGTGAAATTTTCAAAAATCCAGAAAATTGGCTGAAAATGACTAAATATCAAAGACTCATTGGGCGAATCGCTCTGGAACTGAAATTGGAATGATCACTGACATTTGCCCTATCTGAAAGTCTGATAAATGCCGGAAAAATGACTAAGTCCCAAAAAAAAAATGTTTTCAACTTTTTTCAATTTTACCCCCGTGTGATATAAATTCTACCCACACACATTTGGAACTCTCCTGGGGTATCCCCACACATATTATTCCCTAATTTAGTGGATATTTTCACAAAAAAGTGAAATTTTCAAAAATCCAAAATATTTTCTGAAAACAACTAAATATCAAGGACTCATTGGGCGAATCGCTCTGGAACTGAAATGGAACGCTCACTGACATTTCCCCTATGTGAAAGTCTGAAAAACGCCGGAAAAATGACTAAGTAAAAAAAAAAAATTTTTTCAACTTTTTTCAATTTTACCGCCGTGGGATATATATTCTACCCACACACATTTGGAACTCTCCTGGGGTACCCTCACACATATTATTCCCTCATTTAGTGGATATTTTCACAAAAAAGTGAAATTTTCAAAAATCCAGAAAATTGGCTGAAAACGACTAAATATCAAAGACTAATTGGGCGAATCGCTCTGGAACTGAAATTGGAACGCTCACTGACATTTGCCCTATCTGAAAGTCTGATAAACGCTGGAAAAATGACTAAGTCCAAAAAAACAATTTTTTCTACTTTTTTCAATTTTACCCCCGTGGGATATATATTCTACCCACACACATTTGGAACTCTCCTGGGGTACCCTCACACATATTATTCCCTCATTTAGTGAATATTTTCACAAAAAAGTGAAATTTTCAAAAATCCAGAAAATTGGCTGAAAACGACTAAATATCAAAGACTAATTGGGCGAATCGCTCTGGAACTGAAATTGGAACGCTCACTGACATTTGCCCTATCTGAAAGTCTGATAAACGCCAGAAAAATGACTAAGTCCAAAAAAAAAAATTTTTTCAAATTTTTCAATTTTACCCTCGTGGGATATATATTCTACCCACACACATTTGGATCTCTCCTGGGGTACCCTCACACATATTATTCCCTCATTTAGTGGATATTTTCACAAAAAAAGTGAAATTTTCAAAAATCCAGAAAATTGGCTGAAAATGACTAAATATCATAGACTCATTGGGCGAATCGTTCTGGAACTGAAATTAGAACACTCACTGACATTTGCCCTATCTTAAAGTCTGATAAACGCGGAAAAATGACTAAGTCCAAAAAAAATATGTTTTCAACTTTTTTCAATTTTACCCCAGTGGGATATAAGTTCTACCCACACACATTTGGAACTCTCCTGGGGTACCCTCACACATATTATTCCCTAATTTAGTGGATATTTTCACAAAAAAGTGAAATTTTCAAAAATCCAAAATATTGGCTGAAAACGACTAAATATCATAGACTCATTGGGCGAATCGCTCTGGAACTGAAATTGGAATGCTCACTGACATTTGCCCTATCTGAAAGTCTGATAAACGCCGGAAAAATGACTAAGTCCCAAAAAAAAAATGTTTTCAACTTTTTTCAATTTTACCCCCGTGGGATATATATTCTACCCACACACATTTGGAACTCTCCTGGGGTACCCTCACACATATTATTCCGTCATTTAGTGGATATTTTCACAAAAAAGTGAAATTTTCAAAAATCCAGAAAATTGGCTGAAAACGAATAAATATCAAAGACTCATTGGGCAAATCACTCTGGAACTGAAATTGGAACACTCACTGACATTTGCCCTATCTGAAAGTCTGATAAACGCCGGAAAAATGACTAAGTCCAAGAAAAAAAATGTTTTCAACTTTTTTCAATTTTACCCCCGTGGGATATATATTCTACCGACACACATTTGGAACTCTCCTGGGGTACCCTCACACATATTATTCCCTCATTTAGTGGATATTTTCACAAAAAAGTTAAATTTTCAAAAATCCAAAATAATGGCTGAAAACGACTAAATATCAAGGACTCATTGGGCGAATCGCTCTGGAACTGAAATCGGAACGCCCACTGACATTTACCCTATCTGAAAGTCTGATAAACGCCAGAAAAATGACTAAGTCCAAAAAAAAAAATTTTTTCAAATTTTTCAATTTTACCCTCGTGGGATATATATTCTACCCACACACATTTGGATCTCTCCTGGGGTACCCTCACACATATTATTCCCTCATTTAGTGGATATTTTCACAAAAAAAGTGAAATTTTCAAAAATCCAGAAAATTGGCTGAAAATGACTAAATATCATAGACTCATTGGGCGAATCGTTCTGGAACTGAAATTAGAACACTCACTGACATTTGCCCTATCTTAAAGTCTGATAAACGCGGAAAAATGACTAAGTCCAAAAAAAAATGTTTTCAACTTTTTTCAATTTTACCCCAGTGGGATATGTATTCTATCCACACACATTTGTAACTCTCCTGGGGTACCCTCACACATATTATTCCCTAATTTAGTGGATATTTTCACAAAAAAGTGAAATTTTCAAAAATCCAAAATATTGGCTGAAAACGACTAAATATCAAGGACTCATTGGGCGAATCGCTCTGGAACTGAAATCGGAACGCCCACTGACATTTCCATTATCTGAAAGTGTGATAAACGCCAGAAAAATTACTAAGTCCAAAAAAAAAATTTTTTCAACTTTTTTCAATTTTACCCCGTGGGATATATCTTCTACCCACACACATTTGGAACTCTCCTGGGGTACCCTCACACATATTATTCCCTCATTTAGTGGATATTTTCACAAAAAAGTGAAATTTTCAAAAATCCAAAATATTGGCTGAAAACGACTAAATATCAAAGACTCATTGGGCGAATCGCTCTGGAACTGAAATTGAAACACTCACTGACATTTGCCCTATCTGAAAGTCTGATAAACGCCGGAAAAATGACTAAGTCCAAAAAAAAAAATGTTTTCAACTCTTTTCAATTTTACCCCAATGGGATATATATTCTACCCACACACATTTGTAACTCTCCTGGGGTATACTCACACATATTATTCCCTAATTTAGCGGATATTTTCACAAAAAAGTGAAATTTTCAAAAATCCAAAATAATGGCTGAAAACGACTAAATATCAAGGACTCATTGGGCGAATCGCTCTGGAATTGAAATTGGAATGCTCACTGACATTTGCCCTATCTGAAAGTCTGATAAACGCCGGAAAAATGACTAAGTCCAAAAAAAAAAATGTTTTCAACTTTTTTCAATTTTACCCCGTGGGATATATATTCTACCCACACACATTTGGAACTCTCCTGGGGTACCCTCATACATATTATTCCCTTATTTAGTGAATATTTTCACAAAAAAGTGAAATTTTCAAAAATCCAGAAAATTGGCTGAAAACAACTAAATATCAAGGACTCATTGGGCGAATCGCTCTGGAACTGAAATCGGAACGCCCACTGACATTTCCCCTATCTGAAAGTCTGATAAACGCCGGAAAAATGACTAAGTCCAAAAAAAAAATGTTTTCAACTTTTTTCAATTTTACACCCGTGGGATATATATTCTTCCCACACACATTTGGAACTCTCCTGGGGTACCTTCACACATATTATTCCCTCATTTAGTGGATATTTTCACAAAAAAGTGAAATTTTCAAAAATCCTGAAAATTGGCAAAAAAACGACTAAATATCAAAGACTCATTGGGCGAATCGCTCTGGAGCTGAAATTGGAACACTCACTGACATTGGCCCTATCTGAAAGTCTGATAAACGCTGGAAGAATGACTAAGTCCAAAAAAAAAATGTTTTCAACTTTTTTCAATTTTACCCCAATGGGATATATATTCTACCCACACACATTTGTAACTCTCCTGGGGTATACTCACACATATTATTCCCTCATTTAGTGAATATTTTCACAAAAAAGTGAAATTTTCAAAAATCCAGAAAATTGGCTGAAAACAACTAAATATCAAGGACTCATTGGGCGAATCGCTCTGGAACTGAAATCGGAACGCCCACTGACATTTCCCCTATCTGAAAGTCTGATAAACGCCAGAAAAATGACTAAGTCCAAAAAAAAAATTTTTTCAACTTTTTGCAATTTTACCCCCGTGGGATATATCTTCTACCCCCACACATTTGGAACTCTCCTGGGGTACCCTCACACATATTATTCCCTAATTTAGTGGATATTTTCACAAAAAAGTGAAATTTTCAAAAATCCAAAATATTGGCTGAAAACGACTAAATATCAAGGACTCATTGGGTGAATCGCTCTGGAACTGAAATCGGAGCGCTCACTGACATTTCCCCTATCTTAAAGTCTGATAAACGCCGGAAAAATGACTAAGTCCAAAAAAAAAAAATGTTTTCAACTTTTTTCAATTTTACACCCGTGGGATATATATTCTTCCCACACACATTTGGAACTCTCCTGGGGTACCTTCACACATATTATTCCCTCATTTAGTGGATATTTTCACAAAAAAGTGAAATTTTCAAAAATCCAGAAAATTGGCTGAAAATGACTAAATATCTAAGACTCATTGGGCGAATCGCTCTGGAACTGAAATTGGAATGATCACTGACATTTGCCCTATCTGAAAGTCTGATAAATGCCGGAAAAATGACTAAGTCCCAAAAAAAAAATGTTTTCAACTTTTTTCAATTTTACCCCCGTGTGATATAAATTCTACCCACACACATTTGGAACTCTCCTGGGGTATCCCCACACATATTATTCCCTAATTTAGTGGATATTTTCACAAAAAAGTGAAATTTTCAAAAATCCAAAATATTTTCTGAAAACGACTAAATATCAAGGACTCATTGGGCGAATCGCTCTGGAACTGAAATGGAACGCTCACTGACATTTCCCCTATGTGAAAGTCTGAAAAACGCCGGAAAAATGACTAAGTAAAAAAAAAAAATTTTTTCAACTTTTTTCAATTTTACCGCCGTGGGATATATATTCTACCCACACACATTTGGAACTCTCCTGGGGTACCCTCACACATATTATTCCCTCATTTAGTGGATATTTTCACAAAAAAGTGAAATTTTCAAAAATCCAGAAAATTGGCTGAAAACGACTAAATATCAAAGACTAATTGGGCGAATCGCTCTGGAACTGAAATTGGAACGCTCACTGACATTTGCCCTATCTGAAAGTCTGATAAACGCTGGAAAAATGACTAAGTCCAAAAAAACAATTTTTTCTACTTTTTTCAATTTTACCCCCGTGGGATATATATTCTACCCACACACATTTGGAACTCTCCTGGGGTACCCTCACACATATTATTCCCTCATTTAGTGAATATTTTCACAAAAAAGTGAAATTTTCAAAAATCCAGTAAATTGGCTGAAAACGACTAAATATCAAGGACTCATTGGGCGAATCGCTCTGGAACTGAAAGCGGAACGCCCACTGACATTTCCCCTATCTGAAAGTCTAATAAACGCCAGAAAAATGACTAAGTCCAAAAAAATAATTTTTTCAACTTTTTTCAATTTTACCCCCGTGGGATATATATTCTACCGACACACATTTGGAACTCTCCTGGGGTACCCTCACACATATTATTCCCTCATTTAGTGGATATTTTCACAAAAAAGTGAAATTTTCAAAAATCCAAAATAATGGCTGAAAACGACTAAATATCAAGGACTCATTGGGCGAATCGCTCTGGAACTGAAATCGGAACGCCCACTGACATTTACCCTATCTGAAAGTCTGATAAACGCCAGAAAAATGACTAAGTCCAAAAAAAAAATTTTTTCAAATTTTTTCAATTTTACCCTCGTGGGATATATATTCTACCCACACACATTTGGAACTCTCCTGGGGTACCCTCACACATATTATTCCCTCATTTAGTGGATATTTTCACAAAAAAAGTGAAATTTTCAAAAATCCAGAAAATTGGCTGAAAATGACTAAATATCATAGACTCATTGGGCGAATCGTTCTGGAACTGAAATTAGAACACTCACTGACATTTGCCCTATCTAAAAGTCTGATAAACGCGGAAAAATGACTAAGTCCAAAAAAAAATATGTTTTCAACTTTTTTCAATTTTACCCCCGTGGGATATATATTCTACCCACACACATTTGGAACTCTCCTGGGGTACCCTCACACATATTATTCCCTCATTTAGTGGATATTTTCACAAAAAAGTGAAATTTTCAAAAATCCAAAATATTGGCTGAAAACGACTAAATATCAAAGACTCATTGGGCGAATCGCTCTGGAACTGAAATTGAAACACTCACTGACATTTGCCCTATCTGAAAGTCTGATAAACGCCGGAAAAATGACTAAGTCCAAAAAAAAAAATGTTGTCAACTTTTTTCAATTTTACCCCCGTGGGATATATATTCTACCCACACACATTTGGAACTCTCCTGGGGTACCCTCATACATATTATTCCCTTATTTAGTGAATATTTTCACAAAAAAATGAAATTTTCAAAAATCCAGAAAATTGGCTGAAAACAACTAAATATCAAGGACTCATTGGGCGAATCGCTCTGGAACTGAAATCGGAACGCCCACTGACATTTCCCCTATCTGAAAGTCTGATAAACGCCGGAAAAATGACTAAGTCCAAAAAAAAAATGTTTTCAACTTTTTTCAATTTTACACCCGTGGGATATATATTCTACCCACACACATTTGGAACTCTCCTGGGGTACCCTCACACATATTATTCCCTCATTTAGTGGATATTTTCACAAAAAAGTGAAATTTTCAAAAATCCAGAAAATTGGCTGAAAACGACTAAATATCAAAGACTCATTGGGCGAATCGCTCTGGAACTGAAATTGGAACGCTCACTGACATTTGCCCTATCTGAAAGTCTGATAAACGCTGGAAAAATGACTAAGTCCAAAAAAACAATTTTTTCTACTTTTTTCAATTTTACCCCCGTGGGATATATATTCTACCCACACACACTTGGAACTCTCCTGGGGTACCCTCACACATATTATTCCCTCATTTAGTGGATATTTTCACAAAAAAGTGAAATTTTCAAAAATCCAGAAAATTGGCTGAAAACGACTAAATATCAAGGACTCATTGGGCGAATCGCTCTGGAACTGAAAGCGGAACGCCCACTGACATTTCCATTATCTGAAAGTGTGATAAACGCCAGAAAAATTACTAAGTCCAAAAAAAAAATTTTTTCAACTTTTTTCAATTTTACCCCGTGGGATATATCTTCTACCCACACACATTTGGAACTCTCCTGGGGTACCCTCACACATATTATTCCCTCATTTAGTGGATATTTTCACAAAAAAGTGAAATTTTCAAAAATCCAAAATATTGGCTGAAAACGACTAAATATCAAAGACTCATTGGGCGAATCGCTCTGGAACTGAAATTAGAACACTCACTGACATCTGCCCTATCTGAAAGTCTGATAAACGCCGGAAAAATGACTAAGTCCAAAAAAAAATATGTTTTCAACTTTTTTCAATTTTACCCCAGTGGGATATAAGTTCTACCCACACACATTTGGAACTCTCCTGGGGTACCCTCACACATATTATTCCCTAATTTAGTGGATATTTTCACAAAAAAGTGAAATTTTCAAAAATCCAAAATAATGGCTGAAAACGACTAAATATCAAGGACTCATTGGGCGAATCGCTCTGGAATTGAAATTGGAATGCTCACTGACATTTGCCCTATCTGAAAGTCTGATAAACGCCGGAAAAATGACTAAGTCCAAAAAAAAAAATGTTTTCAACTTTTTTCAATTTTACCCCCGTGGGATATATATTCTACCCACACACATTTGGAACTCTCCTGGGGTACCCTCATACATATTATTCCCTTATTTAGTGAATATTTTCACAAAAAAGTGAAATTTTCAAAAATCCAGAAAATTGGCTGAAAACAACTAAATATCAAGGACTCATTGGGCGAATCGCTCTGGAACTGAAATCGGAACGCCCACTGACATTTCCCCTATCTGAAAGTCTGATAAACGCCGGAAAAATGACTAAGTCCAAAAAAAAAATGTTTTCAACTTTTTTCAATTTTACACCCGTGGGATATATATTCTTCCCACACACATTTGGAACTCTCCTGGGGTACCTTCACACATATTATTCCCTCATTTAGTGGATATTTTCACAAAAAAGTGAAATTTTCAAAAATCCAGAAAATTGGCTGAAAACGACTAAATATCAAAGACTCATTGGGCGAATCGCTCTGGAACTGAAATTGAAACACTCACTGACATTTGCCCTATCTGAAAGTCTGATAAACGCCGGAAAAATGACTAAGTCCAAAAAAAAAATGTTTTCAACTTTTTTCAATTTTACCCCATTGGGATATATATTCTACCCACACACATTTGTAACTCTCCTGGGGTATACTCACACATATTATTCCCTCATTTAGTGGATATTTTCACAAAAAAGTGAAATTTTCAAAAATCCAAAATATTGGCTGAAAAAGACTAAATATCAAGGACTCATTGGGCGAATCGCTCTGGAATTGAAATTGGAATGCTCACTGACATTTGCCCTATCTGAAAGTCTGATAAACGCCGGAAAAATGACTAAGTCCAAAAAAAAAAATGTTTTCAACTTTTTTCAATTTTACCCCCGTGGGATATATATTCTACCCACACACATTTAGAACTCTCCTGGGGTACCCTCATACATATTATTCCCTTATTTAGTGAATATTTTCACAAAAAAGTGAAATTTTCAAAAATCCAGAAAATTGGCTGAAAACAACTAAATATCAAGGACTCATTGGGCGAATCGCTCTGGAACTGAAATCGGAACGCCCACTGACATTTCCCCTATCTGAAAGTCTGATAAACGCCGGAAAAATGACTAAGTCCAAAAAAAAAATGTTTTCAACTTTTTTCAATTTTACACCCGTGGGATATATATTCTTCCCACACTCATTTGGAACTCTCCTGGGGTACCTTCACACATATTATTCCCTCATTTAGTGGATATTTTCACAAAAAAGTGAAATTTTCAAAAATCCAGAAAATTGGCTGAAAACGAATAAATATCAAAGACTCATTGGGCAAATCACTCTGGAACTGAAATTGGAACACTCACTGACATTTGCCCTATCTGAAAGTCTGATAAACGCCGGAAAAATGACTAAGTCCAAAAAAAAATGTTTTCAACTTTTTTCAATTTTACCCCAGTGGGATATGTATTCTACCCACACACATTTGTAACTCTCCTGGGGTACCCTCACACATATTATTCCCTAATTTAGTGGATATTTTCACAAAAAAGTGAAATTTTCAAAAATCCAAAATATTGGCTGAAAACGACTAAATATCAAGGACTCATTGGGCGAATCGCTCTGGATCTGAAATCGGAACGCTCACTGACATTTCCCCTATCTGAAAGTCTGATAAACGCCGGAAAAATGACTAAGTCCAAAAAAAAAATGTTTTCAACTTTTTTCAATTTTACCCCCGTGGGATATATATTCTACCCACACACATTTGGAACTCTCCTGGGGTACCCTCACACATATTATTCCCTCATTTAGTGGATATTTTCACAAAAAAGTGAAATGTTCAAAAATCCAAAATATTGGCTGAAAATGACTAAATATCAAGGACTCATTGGGCGAATCGCTCTGGAACTGAAATCGGAACGCCCACTGACATTTCCATTATCTGAAAGTGTGATAAACGCCAGAAAAATTACTAAGTCCAAAAAAAAAATTTTTTCAACTTTTTTCAATTTTACCCCGTGGATATATCTTCTACCCACACACATTTGGAACTCTCCTGGGGTACCCTCACACATATTATTCCCTCATTTAGTGGATATTTTCACAAAAAAGTGAAATTTTCAAAAATCCAAAATATTGGCTGAAAACGACTAAATATAAAAGACTCATTGGGCGAATCGCTCTGGAACTGAAATTGAAACACTCACTGACATTTGCCCTATCTGAAAGTCTGATAAACGCCGGAAAAATGACTAAGTCCCAAAAAAAAAATGTTTTCAACTTTTTTCAATTTTACCCCCGTGGGATATATATTCTACCCACACACATTTGGAACTCTCCTGGGGTACCCTCACACATATTATTCCCTCATTTAGTGGATATTTTCACAAAAAAGTGAAATTTTCAAAAATCCAAAATATTGGCTGAAAACGACTAAATATCAAGGACTCATTGGGCGAATCACTCTGGAACTGAAATCGGAACGCTCACTGACATTTCCCCTATCTGAAAGTCTGATAAACGCTGGAAAAATGACTAAGTCCAAAAACAAAATGTTTTCAACTTTTTTCAATTTTACCAACGTGGGATATATATTCTACCCACACACATTTGGAACTCTCCTGGGATACCCTCACATATATTATTCCCTCATTTAGTGGATATTTTCCCAAAAAAGTGAAATTTTCAAAAATCCAAAAGAATGGCTGAAAATGACTAAATATCACGGACTCATTGGGCGAATCGCTCTGGAACTGAAATCGGAATGCTCACTGACATTTCCCCTATCTGAAAGTCTGATAAACGCCGGAAAAATGACTAAGTCCAAAAAAAAAAATGTTTTCAAACTTTTTCAATTTTACCCCCGTGGGATATATATTCTACCCACACACATTTCGAACTCTCCTGGGGTACCCTCACACATATTATTCCCTAATTTAGTGGATATTTTCTCAAAAAAGTGAAATTTTCAAAAATCCAAAATAATGGCTGAAAACAACTAAATATCAAGGATGCATTGGGCGAATCGCTCTGGAACAGAAATCGGAATGCTCACTGACATTTCCCCTATCTGAAAGTCTGATAAACGCCAGAAAAATGACTAAGTCCAAAAAAAAAAATATTTTCAACTTTTTTCAATTTTACCCCCGTGGGATATATATTCTACCCACACACATTTGGAACTCTCCCAGGGTACCCTCACACATATTATTCCCTCATTTAGTGGATATTTTCACAAAAAAGTGAAATTTTCAAAAATCCAGAAAATTGGCTGAAAATGACTAAATATCATAGACTCATTGGGCGAATGGTTATGGAACTGAAATTGGAACACTCACTGACATTTGCCCTAACTGAAAGTCTGATAAACGCCGGAAAAATGACTAAATCCAAGAAAAAAATGTTTTCAACTTTTTTCAATTTTACCCCCGTGGGATATATATTCTACCCACACACATTTGGAACTCTCCTGGGGTACCCTCACACATATTATTCCCTCATTTAGTGGATATTTTCACAAAAAAGTGAAATGTTCAAAAATCCAAAATATTGGCTGAAAATGACTAAATATCAAGGAGTCATTGGGCGAATCGCTCTGGAACTGAAATCGGAACGCCCACTGACATTTCCATTATCTGAAAGTGTGATAAACGCCAGAAAAATTACTAAGTCCAAAAAAAAAATTTTTTCAACTTTTTTCAATTTTACCCCGTGGGATATATCTTCTACCCACACACATTTGGAACTCTCCTGGGGTACCCTCACACATATTATTCCCTCATTTAGTGGATATTTTCACAAAAAAGTGAAATTTTCAAAAATCCAAAATATTGGCTGAAAACGACTAAATATCAAAGACTCATTGGGCGAATCGCTCTGGAACTGAAATTGAAACACTCACTGACATCTGCCCTATCTGAAAGTCTGATAAACGCCGGAAAAATGACTAAGTCCAAAAAAAAAAATGTTTTCAACTCTTTTCAATTTTACCCCAATGGGATATATATTCTACCCACACATTTGTAACTCTCCTGGGGTATACTCACACATATTATTCCCTAATTTAGTGGATATTTTCACAAAAAAGTGAAATTTTCAAAAATCCAAAATAATGGCTGAAAACGACTAAATATCAAGGACTCATTGGGCGAATCGCTCTGGAATTGAAATTGGAATGCTCACTGACATTTGCCCTATCTGAAAGTCTGATAAACGCCGGAAAAATGACTAAGTCCAAAAAAAAAAATGTTTTCAACTTTTTTCAATTTTACCCCCGTGGGATATATATTCTACCCACACACATTTGGAACTCTCCTGGGGTACCCTCATACATATTATTCCCTTATTTAGTGAATATTTTCACAAAAAAGTGAAATTTTCAAAAATCCAGAAAATTGGCTGAAAACAACTAAATATCAAGGACTCATTGGGCGAATCGCTCTGGAACTGAAATCGGAACGCCCACTGACATTTCCCCTATCTGAAAGTCTGATAAACGCCGGAAAAATGACTAAGTCCAAAAAAAAAATGTTTTCAACTTTTTTCAATTTTACACCCGTGGGATATATATTCTTCCCACACACATTTGGAACTCTCCTGGGGTACCTTCACACATATTATTCCCTCATTTAGTGGATATTTTCACAAAAAAGTGAAATTTTCAAAAATCCAGAAAATTGGCTGAAAACGACTAAATATCAAAGACTCATTGGGCGAATCGCTCTGGAACTGAAATTGGAATGCTCACTGACATTTGCCCTATCTGAAAGTCTGATAAACGCCGGAAAAATGACTAAGTCCCAAAAAAAAAATGTTTTCAACTTTTTTCAATTTTACCCCCGTGGGATATATATTCTACCCACACACATTTGGAACTCTCCTGGGGTACCCTCACACATATTATTCCCTCATTTAGTGGATATTTTCACAAAAAAGTGAAATTTTCAAAAATCCAGAAAATTGGCTGAAAACGAATAAATATCAAAGACTCATTGGGCAAATCACTCTGGAACTGAAATTGGAACACTCACTGACATTTGCCCTATCTGAAAGTCTGATAAACGCCGGAAAAATGACTAAGTCCAAAAAAAAATGTTTTCAACTTTTTTCAATTTTACCCCAGTGGGATATGTATTCTACCCACACACATTTGTAACTCTCCTGGGGTACCCTCACACATATTATTCCCTAATTTAGTGGATATTTTCACAAAAAAGTGAAATTTTCAAAAATCCAAAATATTGGCTGAAAACGACTAAATATCAAGGACTCATTGGGCGAATCGCTCTGGAACTGAAATCGGAACGCTCACTGACATTTCCCCTATCTGAAAGTCTGATAAACGCCGGAAAAATGACTAAGTCCAAAAAAAAAATGTTTTCAACTTTTTTCAATTTTACCCCCGTGGGATATATATTCTACCCACACACATTTGGAACTCTCCTGGGGTACCCTCACACATATTATTCCCTCATTTAGTGGATATTTTCACAAAAAAGTGAAATGTTCAAAAATCCAAAATATTGGCTGAAAATGACTAAATATCAAGGACTCATTGGGCGAATCGCTCTGGAACTGAAATCGGAACGCCCACTGACATTTCCATTATCTGAAAGTGTGATAAACGCCAGAAAAATTACTAAGTCCAAAAAAAAAATTGTTTTCAACTCTTTTCAATTTTACCCCAATGGGATATATATTCTACCCACACATTTGTAACTCTCCTGGGGTATACTCACACATATTATTCCCTAATTTAGTGGATATTTTCACAAAAAAGTGAAATTTTCAAAAATCCAAAATAATGGCTGAAAACGACTAAATATCAAGGACTCATTGGGCGAATCGCTCTGGAATTGAAATTGGAATGCTCACTGACATTTGCCCTATCTGAAAGTCTGATAAACGCCGGAAAAATGACTAAGTCCAAAAAAAAAAATGTTTTCAACTTTTTTCAATTTTACCCCCGTGGGATATATATTCTACCCACACACATTTGGAACTCTCCTGGGGTACCCTCATACATATTATTCCCTTATTTAGTGAATATTTTCACAAAAAAGTGAAATTTTCAAAAATCCAGAAAATTGGCTGAAAACAACTAAATATCAAGGACTCATTGGGCGAATCGCTCTGGAACTGAAATCGGAACGCCCACTGACATTTCCCCTATCTGAAAGTCTGATAAACGCCGGAAAAATGACTAAGTCCAAAAAAAAAATGTTTTCAACTTTTTTCAATTTTACACCCGTGGGATATATATTCTTCCCACACACATTTGGAACTCTCCTGGGGTACCTTCACACATATTATTCCCTCATTTAGTGGATATTTTCACAAAAAAGTGAAATTTTCAAAAATCCAGAAAATTGGCTGAAAACGACTAAATATCAAAGACTCATTGGGCGAATCGCTCTGGAACTGAAATTGGAATGCTCACTGACATTTGCCCTATCTGAAAGTCTGATAAACGCCGGAAAAATGACTAAGTCCCAAAAAAAAAATGTTTTCAACTTTTTTCAATTTTACCCCCGTGGGATATATATTCTACCCACACACATTTGGAACTCTCCTGGGGTACCCTCACACATATTATTCCCTCATTTAGTGGATATTTTCACAAAAAAGTGAAATTTTCAAAAATCCAGAAAATTGGCTGAAAACGAATAAATATCAAAGACTCATTGGGCAAATCACTCTGGAACTGAAATTGGAACACTCACTGACATTTGCCCTATCTGAAAGTCTGATAAACGCCGGAAAAATGACTAAGTCCAAAAAAAAATGTTTTCAACTTTTTTCAATTTTACCCCAGTGGGATATGTATTCTACCCACACACATTTGTAACTCTCCTGGGGTACCCTCACACATATTATTCCCTAATTTAGTGGATATTTTCACAAAAAAGTGAAATTTTCAAAAATCCAAAATATTGGCTGAAAACGACTAAATATCAAGGACTCATTGGGCGAATCGCTCTGGAACTGAAATCGGAACGCTCACTGACATTTCCCCTATCTGAAAGTCTGATAAACGCCGGAAAAATGACTAAGTCCAAAAAAAAAATGTTTTCAACTTTTTTCAATTTTACCCCCGTGGGATATATATTCTACCCACACACATTTGGAACTCTCCTGGGGTACCCTCACACATATTATTCCCTCATTTAGTGGATATTTTCACAAAAAAGTGAAATGTTCAAAAATCCAAAATATTGGCTGAAAATGACTAAATATCAAGGACTCATTGGGCGAATCGCTCTGGAACTGAAATCGGAACGCCCACTGACATTTCCATTATCTGAAAGTGTGATAAACGCCAGAAAAATTACTAAGTCCAAAAAAAAAATTTTTTCAACTTTTTTCAATTTTACCCCGTGGGATATATCTTCTACCCACACACATTTGGAACTCTCCTGGGGTACCCTCACACATATTTTTCCCTCATTTAGTGGATATTTTCACAAAAAAGTGAAATTTTCAAAAATCCAAAATATTGGCTGAAAACGACTAAATATCAAAGACTCATTGGGCGAATCGCTCTGGAACTGAAATTGAAACACTCACTGACATTTGCCCTATCTGAAAGTCTGATAAACGCCAGAAAAATGACTAAGTCCAAAAAAAAAATGTTTTCAACTTTTTTCAATTTTACCCCATTGGGATATATATTCTACCCACACACATTTGTAACTCTCCTGGGGTATACTCACACATATTATTCCCTAATTTAGTGGATATTTTCACAAAAAAGTGAAATTTTCAAAAATCCAAAATATTGGCTGAAAAAGACTAAATATCAAGGACTCATTGGGCGAATCGCTCTGGAACTGAAATTGGAATGCGCACTGACATTTGCCCTATCTGAAAGTCTGATAAACGCCGGAAAAATGACTAAGTCCCAAAAAAAAAATGTTTTCAACTTTTTTCAATTTTACCCCCGTGGGATATATATTCTACCCACACACATTTGGAACTCTCCTGGGGTACCCTCACACATATTATTCCTTCATTTAGTGGATATTTTCACAAAAAAGTGAAATTTTCAAAAATCCAAAATATTGGCTGAAAACGACTAAATATCAAGGACTCATTGGGCGAATCACTCTGGAACTGAAATCGGAACGCTCACTGACATTTCCCCTATCTGAAAGTCTGATAAACGCTGGAAAAATGACTAAGTCCAAAAACAAAATGTTTTCAACTTTTTTCAATTTTACCAACGTGGGATATATATTCTACCCACACACATTTGGAACTCTCCTGGGATACCCTCACACATATTATTCCCTCATTTAGTGGATATTTTCCCAAAAAAGTGAAATTTTCAAAAATCCAAAAGAATGGCTGAATACGACTAAATATCACGGACTCATTGGGCGAATCGCTCTGGAACTGAAATCGGAATGCTCACTGACATTTCCCCTATCTGAAAGTCTGATAAACGCCGGAAAAATGACTAAGTCCAAAAAAAAAAATGTTTTCAACCTTTTTCAATTTTACCCCCGTGGGATATATATTCTACCCACACACATTTCGAACTCTCCTGGGGTACCCTCACACATATTATTCCCTAATTTAGTGGATATTTTCTCAAAAAAGTGAAATTTTCAAAAATCCAAAATAATGGCTGAAAACAACTAAATATCAAGGATGCATTGGGCGAATCGCTCTGGAACAGAAATCGGAATGCTCACTGACATTTCCCCTATCTGAAAGTCTGATAAACGCCAGAAAAATGACTAAGTCCAAAAAAAAATGTTTTCAACTTTTTTCAATTTTACCCCAGTGGGATATGTATTCTACCCACACACATTTGTAACTCTCCTGGGGTACCCTCACACATATTATTCCCTAATTTAGTGGATATTTTCACAAAAAAGTGAAATTTTCAAAAATCCAAAATATTGGCTGAAAACGACTAAATATCAAGGACTCATTGGGCGAATCGCTCTGGAACTGAAATCGGAACGCTCACTGACATTTCCCCTATCTGAAAGTCTGTTAAACGCCGGAAAAATGACTAAGTCCAAAAAAAAAATGTTTTCAACTTTTTTCAATTTTACCCCCGTGGGATATATATTCTTCCCACACACATTTGGAACTCTCCTGGGGTACCCTCACACATATTATTCCCTCATTTAGTGGATATTTTCACAAAAAAGTGAAATTTTCAAAAATCCAAAATAATGGCTGAAAACAACTAAATATCAAGGATGCATTGGGCGAATCGCTCTGGAACAGAAATCGGAATGCTCACTGACAATTCCCCTATCTGAAAGTCTGATAAACGCCGGAAAAATGACTAAGTCCAAGAAAAAAATGTTTTCAACTTTTTTCAATTTTACCCCCGTGGGATATATATTCTACCCACACACATTTGGAACTCTCCTGGGGTACCCTCACACATATTATTCCCTCATTTAGTGGATATTTTCACAAAAAAGTGAAATGTTCAAAAATCCAAAATATTGGCTGAAAATGACTAAATATCAAGGACTCATTGGGCGAATCGCTCTGGAACTGAAATTGGAATGCGCACTGACATTTGCCCTATCTGAAAGTCTGATAAACGCCGGAAAAATGACTAAGTCCCAAAAAAAAAATGTTTTCAACTTTTTTCAATTTTACCCCCGTGGGATATATATTCTACCCACACACATTTGGAACTCTCCTGGGGTACCCTCACACATATTATTCCCTCATTTAGTGGATATTTTCACAAAAAAGTGAAATTTTCGAAAACCCAAAATATTGGCTGAAAACGACTAAATATCAAGGACTCATTGGGCGAATCACTCTGGAACTGAAATCGGAACGCTCACTGACATTTCCCCTATCTGAAAGTCTGATAAACGCTGGAAAAATGACTAAGTCCAAAAACAAAATGTTTTCAACTTTTTTCAATTTTACCAACGTGGGATATATATTCTACCCACACACATTTGGAACTCTCCTGGGATACCCTCACACATATTATTCCCTCATTTAGTGGATATTTTCCCAAAAAAGTGAAATTTTCAAAAATCCAAAAGAATGGCTGAAAACGACTAAACATCACGGACTCATTGGGCGAATCGCTCTGGAACTGAAATCGGAATGCTCACTGACATTTCCCCTATCTGAAAGTCTGATAAACGCCGGAAAAATGACTAAGTCCAAAAAAAAATGTTTTCAACTTTTTTCAATTTTACCCCAGTGGGATATATATTCTACCCACACACATTTGGAACTCTCCCAGGGTACCCTCACACATATTATTCCCTCATTTAGTGGATATTTTCACAAAAAAGTGAAATTTTCAAAAATCCAGAAAATTGGCTGAAAATGACTAAATATCATAGACTCATTGGGCGAATGGTTCTGGAACTGAAATTGGAACACTCACTGACATTTGCCCTAACTGAAAGTCTGATAAACGCCGGAAAAATGACTAAGTCCAAGAAAAAAATGTTTTCAACTTTTTTCAATTTTACCCCAGTGGGATATGTATTCTACCCACACACATTTGGAACTCTCCTGGGGTACCCTCACACATATTATTCCCTAATTTAGTGGATATTTTCTCAAAAAAGTGAAATTTTCAAAAATCCAAAATATTGGCTGAAAACGACTAAATATCAAGGACTCATTGGGCGAATCGCTCTGGAACTGAAATCGGAACGCTCACTGACATTTGCCCTATCTGAAAGTCTGATAAACGCCGGAAAAATGACTAAGTCCAAAATAAAAATGTTTTCAACTTTTTTCAATTTTACCCCCGTGGGATATATATTCTACCCACACACATTTGGAACTCTCCTGGGGTACCCTCACACATATTATTCCCTCATTTAGTGGATATTTTCACAAAAAAGTGAAATTTTCAAAAATCCAGAAAATTGGCTGAAAACGACTAAATATCAAAGACTCATTGGGCGAATCGCTCTGGAACTGAAATTGGAACACTCACTGACATTTGCCCTATCTGAAAGTTTGATAAGCGCCGGAAAAATGACTAAGTCCAAAAAAAAAATGTTTTCAACTTTTTTCAATTTTACCCCAGTGGGATATATATTCTACCCACACACATTTGGAACTCTCCTGGGGTACCCTCACACATATTATTCCCTAATTTAGTGGATATTTTCTCAACAAAGTGAAATTTTCAAAAATCCAAAATATTGGCTGAAAACGACTAAATATTAAAGACTCATTGGGCGAATCGCTATGGAACTGAAATCGGAACGCTCACTGACATTTCCCCTATCTGAAAGTCTGATAAACGCCGGAAAAATGACTAAGTCCAAAAAAAAAAATGTTTTCAACCTTTTTCAATTTTACCCCCGTGGGATATATATTCTACCCAGACACATTTGGAACTCTCCTGTGGTACCCTCACACATATTATTCCCTAATTTAGTGGATATTTTCACAAAAAAGTGAAATTTTCAAAAATCCAAAACATTGGCTGAAAACGACTAAATATCAAAGACTCATTGAGCGATTCGCTATGGAACTGAAATCGGAACGCTCACTGACATTTCCCCTATCTGAAAGTCTGATAAATGCCGGAAAAATGACTAAGTCCAAAAAAAAAATGTTTTCAACTTTATTCAATTTTACCCCCGTGGGATATATCTTCTACCCACACACATTTGGAACTCTCCTGGGGTACCCTCACACATATTATTCCCTCATTTAGTGGATATTTTCACAAAAAAGTGAAATTTTCAAAAATCCAAAATAATGGCTGAAAACGACTAAATATCAAGGACTCATTGGGCGAATCGCTCTGGAACTGAAATCGGAACGCTCACTGACATTTCCCCTATCTGAAAGTCTGATAAACGCCGGAAAAATGACTAAGTCCAAAAAAAAATTTTTTTAAACTTTTTTCAATTTTCCCCCCGTGGGATATATATTCTTCCCACACACATTTGGAACTCTCCTGGAGTACCCTCAAACATATTATTCCCTCATTTAGTGGATATTTTCACAAAAGAGTGAAATTTTCAAAAATCTAAAATATTGGCTGATAACGACTAAATATCAAAGACTCATTGGGCGAATCGCTCTGGAACTGAAATCGGAATGCTCACTGACATTTGCCCTATCTGAAAGTCTGATAAACGCCGGAAAAATGACTAAGTCCAAAAAAAGAAATGTTTTCAACTTTTTTCAATTTTACCCCCGTGGGATATATATTCTACCCACACACATTTGGAACTCTCCTGGGGTACCCTCACACATATTATTCCCTCATTAAGTGGATATTTTCACAAAAAAGTGAAATTTTCAAAAATCCGGAAAATTAGCTGAAAACGACTAAATATCAAAGACTCATTGGGCGGATCGCTCTGGAACTTAAATCGGAACGCTCACTGACATTTCCCCTGTCTGAAAGTCTGATAAACGCCGGAAAAATGACTAAGTCCAAAAAAAAATTTTTTTCTACTTTTTTCAATTTTACCCCCGTGTGATATATATTCTAGCCACACACATTTGGAACTCTCCTGGGGTACCCTCACACATATTATTCCCTCATTTAGTGGATATTTTCACAAAAAAGTGAAATTTTCAAAAATCCAAAATATTGGCTGAAAACGACTAAATATCGAGGACTCATTGGGCGAATCGCTCTGGAACTGAAATCGGAACGCTCACTGACATTTCCCCTATCTGAAAGTCTGATAAACGCCGGAAAAATGACTAAATCCCCCCCAAAAAATTTTTCAACTTTTTTAAATTTTACCCCCGTGGGATATATATTCTTCCCACACACATTTGGAACTCTCCTGGGGTACCCTCACACATATTATTCCCTCATTTAGTGGATATTTTCACAAAAAAGTGAAATTTTCAAAAATCCAGAAAATTGGCTGAAAACGACTAAATATCAAGGACTCATTGGGCGAATCGCTCTGGAACTGAAATGGGAACACTCACCGACATTTCCCCTATCTGAAAGTTTGATAAACGCCGGGAAAATGACTAAGTCCAAAAAAATAATTTTTTCTACTTTTTTCAATTTTACCCCTGTGGGATATATATTATTCCCACACACATTTGGAACTCTCCTGGGTTACCCTCACACATATTATTCCCTCATTTAGTGGATATTTTCACAAAAAAGTGAAATTTTCAAAAATCCAGAAAAGTGGCTGAAAACAACTAAATAACAAGGACTCATTGGGCGAATCACTCTGGTACTGAAATCGGAACGCTCACTGACATTTCCCCTATCTGAAAGTCTGATAAACGCCGGAAAAATGACTAAGTCCAAAAAAAAATTTTTTAAAACTTTTTTCAATTTTACCCCCGTGGGATATATATTCTACCCACACACATTTGGAACTCTCCTGGGGTACCCTCACACATATTATTTCCTAATTTAGTGGATATTTTCACAAAAAAGTGAAATTTTCAAAAATCCAAAATATTGGCTGAAAACGACTAAATATCAAGGACTCATTGGGCGAATCGCTCTGGAACTGAAATCGGAACGCTCACTGACATTTCCCCTATCTTAAAGTCTGATAAACGGCAGAAAAATGACTAAGTCCAAAAAAAAAATTTTTTCAACTTTTTTCAATTTTACCCCCGTGGGATATATATTCTACCCACACACATTTGGATCTCTCCTGGGGTACCCGCACACATATTATTCCCTAATTTAGTGGATATTTTCACAAAAAAGTGAAATTTTCAAAAATCCAAAATATTGGCTGAAAACGACTAAATATCAAGGACTCATTGGGCGAATCGCTCTGGAACTGAAATCGGAACGCTCACTGACATTTCCCCTATCTTAAAGTCCGATAAACGGCAGAAAAATGACTAAGTCCAAAAAAAAGTTTTTTCAACTTTTTTCAATTTTACCCCCGAGGGATATATATTCTACCCACACACATTTGGAACTCTCTTGGGGAACCCTCACACATATTATTCCCTCATTTTGTGGATATTTTCACAAAAAAGTGAAATTTTCAAAAATCCAAGATGTTGGCTGAAAACGACTAAATATCGAGGACTCATTGGGCGAATCGCTCTGGAACTGAAATCGGAACGCTCACTGACATTTGCCCTATCTGAAAGTCTGATAAACGCCAGAAAAATGACTAAGTCCCAAAAAAATTTTTTTTCCACTTCTTTCAATTTTACCCCCGTGGGATATATATTCTTCCCAAACACATTTGGAACTCTCCTGGGGTACCCTCACACATATTATTCCCTCATTTAGTGGATATTTTCACAAAAAAGTGAAATTTTCAAAAATCCAGAAAATTGGCTGAAAACGACTAAATATCAAGGACTCATTGGGCGAATCGCTCTGAAACTGAAATCGCAATGCTCACTGACATTTCCCCTATCTGAAAGTCTGATAAACGCCGGATAAATGACTAAGTCGAAAAATAAATTTTTTTCAACTTTTTTCAATTTTACCCCCGTGGGATATATATTCTTCCCACACACATTTGGAACTCTCCTGGGGAACCCTCACACATATTATTCCCTCATTTAGTGGATATTTTCAAAAAAAAGTGAAATTTTCAAAAATTCAGAAAATTGGCTGAAAACGACTAAATATCAAGGACTCATTGGGCGAATCGCTCTGGAACTGAAATCGGAACGCTCACTGACATTTCCCATATCTGAAAGCCTGATAAACGTCGGAAAAATGACTAAGTCCAAAAAAAAATGTTTCAACTTTTTTCAATTTTACCCCCGTGGGATATATATTCTTCCCACACACATTTGGAACTCTCCTGGGGTACCCTCACACATATTATTCCTTCATTTAGTGGATATTTTCGCAAAAAAGTAAAATTTTCAAAAATCCAGAAAATTGGCTGAAAGCGACTAAATATCAAAGACTCATTGGGCGAATCGCTCTGGAACTGAAATCGGAACGCTCCCTGACATTTCCCCTATGTGAAAGTCTGATTAACGCCGGAAAAATGACTAAGTCCAAAAAAACATTTTTTTCAACTTTTTTCAATTTTGCCCCCGTGGGATATATATTCTACCCACACACATTTGGAACTCTCCTGGGGTACCCTCACACATATTATTCCCTCATTAAGTGGATATTTTCACAAAAAAGTGAAATTTTCAAAAATCCGGAAAATTAGCTGAAAACGACTAAATATCAAAGACTCATTGGGAGGATCGCTCTGGAACTTAAATCGGAACGCTCACTGACATTTCCCCTGTCTGAAAGTCTGATAAACGCCGGAAAAATGACTAAGTCCAAAAAAAAATTTTTTTCTACTTTTTTCAATTTTACCCCCGTGGGATATATATTCTACCCACACACATTTGGAACTCTCCTGGGGTACCCTCACACATATTATTCCCTCATTTAGTGGATATTTTCACAAAAAAGTGAAATTTTCAAAAATCCAAAATATTGGCTGAAAACGACTAAATATCGAGGACTCATTGGGCGAATCGCTCTGGAACTGAAATCGGAATGCTCACTGACATTTCCCCTATCTGAAAGTCTGATAAACGCCGGAAAAATGACTAAATCCCCCCCAAAAAATTTTCCAACTTTTTTCAATTTTACCCCCGTGGGATATATATTCTTCCCACACACATTTGGAACTCTCCTGGGGTACCCTCACACATATTATTCCCTCATTTAGTGGATATTTACACAAAAAAGTGAAATTTTCAAAAATCCAGAAAATTGGCTGAAAACGACTAAATATCAAGGACTCATTGGGCGAATCGCTCTGGAACTGAAATGGGAACACTCACTGACATTTCCCCTATCTGAAAGTTTGATAAACGCCGGGAAAATGACTAAGTCCAAAAAAATAATTTTTTCTACTTTTTTCAATTTTACCCCTGTGGGATATATATTCTTCCCACACACATTTGGAACTCTCCTGGGTTACCCTCACACATATTATTCCCTCATTTAGTGGATATTTTCACAAAAAAGTGAAATTTTCAAAAATCCAGAAAAGTGGCTGAAAACAACTAAATAACAAGGACTCATTGGGCGAATCACTCTGGTACTGAAATCGGAACGCTCACTGACATTTGCCCTATCTGAAAGTCTGATAAACGCCGGATAAATGACTAAGTCCAAAAAAAAATGTTTCAACTTTTTTCAATTTTACCCCCGTGGGATATATATTCTACCCACACACATTTGGAACTCTCCTGGGGTACCCTTACACATATTATTCCCTCATTTAGTGGATATTTTCACAAAAAAGTGAAATTTTCAAAAATCCAGAAAATTGGCTGAAAACGACTAAATATCAAGGACTCATTGGGCGAATCGCTCTGGAACTGAAATCGGAACGCTCACTGACATTTGCCCTACCTGAAAGTCTGATAAACGCCGGAAAAATGACTAAGTCCAAAAAAAGAAATGTTTTCAACTTTTTTCAATTTTACCCCCATGGGATATATATTCTACACACACACATTTGGAACTCTCCTGGGGTACCCTCACACATATTATTCCCTCATTAAGTGGATATTTTCACAAAAAAGTGAAATTTTCAAAAATCCGGAAAATTAGCTGAAAACGACTAAATATCAAAGACTCATTGGGCGGATCGATCTGGAACTTAAATCGGAACGCTCACTGACATTTCCCCTGTCTGAAAGTCTGATAAACGCCGGAAAAATGACTAAGTCCAAAAAAAAATTTTTTTCTACTTTTTTCAATTTTACCCCCGTGTGATATATATTCTAGCCACACACATTTGGAAATCTCCTGGGGTACCCTCACACATATTATTCCCTCATTTAGTGGATATTTTCACAAAAAAGTGAAATTTTCAAAAATCCAAAATATTGGCTGAAAACGACTGAATATCGAGGACTCATTGGGCGAATCGCTCTGGAACTGAAATCGGAACGCTCACTGACATTTCCCCTATCTGAAAGTCTGATAAACGCCGGAAAAATGACTAAGTCCAAAAAAAGAAATGTTTTCAACTTTTTTCAATTTTACCCCCGTGGGATATATATTCTACCCACACACATTTGGAACTCTCCTGGGGTACCCTCACACATATTATTCCCTCATTAAGTGGATATTTTCACAAAAAAGTGAAATTTTCAAAAATCCGGAAAATTAGCTGAAAACGACTAAATATCAAAGACTCATTGGGCGGATCGCTCTGGAACTTAAATCGGAACGCTCACTGACATTTCCCCTGTCTAAAAGTCTGATAAACGCCGGAAAAATGACTAAGTCCAAAAAAAAATTTTTTTCTACTTTTTTCAATTTTACCCCCGTGTGATATATATTCTAGCCACACACATTTGGAACTCTCCTGGGGTACCCTCACACATATTATTCCCTCATTTAGTGGATATTTTCACAAAAAAGTGAAATTTTCAAAAATCCAAAATATTGGCTGAAAACGACTAAATATCGAGGACTCATTGGGCGAATCGCTCTGGAACTGAAATCGGAACGCTCACTGACATTTCCCCTATCTGAAAGTCTGATAAACGCCGGAAAAATGACTAAATCCCCCCCAAAAAATTTTTCAACTTTTTTAAATTTTACCCCCGTGGGATATATATTCTTCCCACACACATTTGGAACTCTCCTGGGGTACCCTCACACATATTATTCCCTCATTTAGTGGATATTTTCACAAAAAAGTGAAATTTTCAAAAATCCAGAAAATTGGCTGAAAACGACTAAATATCAAGGACTCATTGGGCGAATCGCTCTGGAACTGAAATGGGAACACTCACCGACATTTCCCCTATCTGAAAGTTTGATAAACGCCGGGAAAATGACTAAGTCCAAAAAAATAATTTTTTCTACTTTTTTCAATTTTACCCCTGTGGGATATATATTATTCCCACACACATTTGGAACTCTCCTGGGTTACCCTCACACATATTATTCCCTCATTTAGTGGATATTTTCACAAAAAAGTGAAATTTTCAAAAATCCAGAAAAGTGGCTGAAAACAACTAAATAACAAGGACTCATTGGGCGAATCACTCTGGTACTGAAATCGGAACGCTCACTGACATTTCCCCTATCTGAAAGTCTGATAAACGCCGGAAAAATGACTAAGTCCAAAAAAAAATTTTTTAAAACTTTTTTCAATTTTACCCCCGTGGGATATATATTCTACCCACACACATTTGGAACTCTCCTGGGGTACCCTCACACATATTATTTCCTAATTTAGTGGATATTTTCACAAAAAAGTGAACTTTTCAAAAATCCAAAATATTGGCTGAAAACGACTAAATATCAAGGACTCATTGGGCGAATCGCTCTGGAACTGAAATCGGAACGCTCACTGACATTTCCCCTATCTTAAAGTCTGATAAACGGCAGAAAAATGACTAAGTCCAAAAAAAAAATTTTTTCAACTTTTTTCAATTTTACCCCCGTGGGATATATATTCTACCCACACACATTTGGATCTCTCCTGGGGTACCCGCACACATATTATTCCCTAATTTAGTGGATATTTTCACAAAAAAGTGAAATTTTCAAAAATCCAAAATATTGGCTGAAAACGACTAAATATCAAGGACTCATTGGGCGAATCGCTCTGGAACTGAAATCGGAACGCTCACTGACATTTCCCCTATCTTAAAGTCCGATAAACGGCAGAAAAATGACTAAGTCCAAAAAAAAATTTTTTCAACTTTTTTCAATTTTACCCCCGAGGGATATATATTCTACCCACACACATTTGGAACTCTCTTGGGGAACCCTCACACATATTATTCCCTCATTTTGTGGATATTTTCACAAAAAAGTGAAATTTTCAAAAATCCAAGATGTTGGCTGAAAACGACTAAATATCGAGGACTCATTGGGCGAATCGCTCTGGAACTGAAATCGGAACGCTCACTGACATTTGCCCTATCTGAAAGTCTGATAAACGCCAGAAAAATGACTAAGTCCCAAAAAAATTTTTTTTCCACTTCTTTCAATTTTACCCCCGTGGGATATATATTCTTCCCAAACACATTTGGAACTCTCCTGGGGTACCCTCACACATATTATTCCCTCATTTAGTGGATATTTTCACAAAAAAGTGAAATTTTCAAAAATCCAGAAAATTGGCTGAAAACGACTAAATATCAAGGACTCATTGGGCGAATCGCTCTGAAACTGAAATCGCAATGCTCACTGACATTTCCCCTATCTGAAAGTCTGATAAACGCCGGATAAATGACTAAGTCGAAAAATAAATTTTTTTCAACTTTTTTCAATTTTACCCCCATGGGATATATATTCTTCCCACACACATTTGGAACTCTCCTGGGGAACCCTCACACATATTATTCCCTCATTTAGTGGATATTTTCAAAAAAAAGTGAAATTTTCAAAAATTCAGAAAATTGGCTGAAAACGACTAAATATCAAGGACTCATTGGGCGAATCGCTCTGGAACTGAAATCGGAACGCTCACTGACATTTCCCATATCTGAAAGCCTGATAAACGTCGGAAAAATGACTAAGTCCAAAAAAAAATGTTTCAACTTTTTTCAATTTTACCCCCGTGGGATATATATTCTTCCCACACACATTTGGAACTCTCCTGGGGTACCCTCACACATATTATTCCTTCATTTAGTGGATATTTTCGCAAAAAAGTAAAATTTTCAAAAATCCAGAAAATTGGCTGAAAGCGACTAAATATCAAAGACTCATTGGGCGAATCGCTCTGGAACTGAAATCGGAACGCTCACTGACATTTCCCCTATGTGAAAGTCTGATTAACGCCGGAAAAATGACTAAGTCCAAAAAAACATTTTTTTCAACTTTTTTCAATTTTGCCCCCGTGGGATATATATTCTACCCACACACATTTGGAACTCTCCTGGGGTACCCTCACACATATTATTCCCTCATTAAGTGGATATTTTCACAAAAAAGTGAAATTTTCAAAAATCCGGAAAATTAGCTGAAAACGACTAAATATCAAAGACTCATTGGGAGGATCGCTCTGGAACTTAAATCGGAACGCTCACTGACATTTCCCCTGTCTGAAAGTCTGATAAACGCCGGAAAAATGACTAAGTCCAAAAAAAAATTTTTTTCTACTTTTTTCAATTTTACCCCCGTGGGATATATATTCTACCCACACACATTTGGAACTCTCCTGGGGTACCCTCACACATATTATTCCCTCATTTAGTGGATATTTTCACAAAAAAGTGAAATTTTCAAAAATCCAAAATATTGGCTGAAAACGACTAAATATCGAGGACTCATTGGGCGAATCGCTCTGGAACTGAAATCGGAATGCTCACTGACATTTCCCCTATCTGAAAGTCTGATAAACGCCGGAAAAATGACTAAATCCCCCCCAAAAAATTTTCCAACTTTTTTCAATTTTACCCCCGTGGGATATATATTCTTCCCACACACATTTGGAACTCTCCTGGGGTACCCTCACACATATTATTCCCTCATTTAGTGGATATTTACACAAAAAAGTGAAATTTTCAAAAATCCAGAAAATTGGCTGAAAACGACTAAATATCAAGGACTCATTGGGCGAATCGCTCTGGAACTGAAATGGGAACACTCACTGACATTTCCCCTATCTGAAAGTTTGATAAACGCCGGGAAAATGACTAAGTCCAAAAAAATAATTTTTTCTACTTTTTTCAATTTTACCCCTGTGGGATATATATTCTTCCCACACACATTTGGAACTCTCCTGGGTTACCCTCACACATATTATTCCCTCATTTAGTGGATATTTTCACAAAAAAGTGAAATTTTCAAAAATCCAGAAAAGTGGCTGAAAACAACTAAATAACAAGGACTCATTGGGCGAATCACTCTGGTACTGAAATCGGAACGCTCACTGACATTTGCCCTATCTGAAAGTCTGATAAACGCCGGATAAATGACTAAGTCCAAAAAAAAATGTTTCAACTTTTTTCAATTTTACCCCCGTGGGATATATATTCTACCCACACACATTTGGAACTCTCCTGGGGTACCCTTACACATATTATTCCCTCATTTAGTGGATATTTTCACAAAAAAGTGAAATTTTCAAAAATCCAGAAAATTGGCTGAAAACGACTAAATATCAAGGACTCATTGGGCGAATCGCTCTGGAACTGAAATCGGAACGCTCACTGACATTTGCCCTACCTGAAAGTCTGATAAACGCCGGAAAAATGACTAAGTCCAAAAAAAGAAATGTTTTCAACTTTTTTCAATTTTACCCCCATGGGATATATATTCTACACACACACATTTGGAACTCTCCTGGGGTACCCTCACACATATTATTCCCTCATTAAGTGGATATTTTCACAAAAAAGTGAAATTTTCAAAAATCCGGAAAATTAGCTGAAAACGACTAAATATCAAAGACTCATTGGGCGGATCGATCTGGAACTTAAATCGGAACGCTCACTGACATTTCCCCTGTCTGAAAGTCTGATAAACGCCGGAAAAATGACTAAGTCCAAAAAAAAATTTTTTTCAACTTTTTTCAATTTTACCCCCGTGTGATATATATTCTACCCACACACATTTGGAACTCTCCTGGGGTACCCTCACACATATTATTCCCTAATTTAGTGGATATTTTCACAAAAAAGTGAAATTTTCAAAAATCCAAAATATTGGCTGAAAACGACTAAATATCAAGGACTCATTGGGCGAATCGCTCTGGAACTGAAATCGGAACGCTCACTGACATTTCCCCTATCTTAAAGTCTGATAAACGGCAGAAAAATGACTAAGTCCAAAAAAAAATTTTTTTCAACTTTTTTCAATTTTACCCCCGTGGGATATATATTCTACCCACACACATTTGGAACTCTCCTGGGGTACCCTCACACATATTATTCCCTAATTTAGTGGATATTTTCACAAAAAAGTGAAATTTTCAAAAATCCAAAATATTGGCTGAAAACGACTAAATATCAAGGACTCATTGGGCGAATCGCTCTGGAACTGAAATCGGAACGCTCACTGACATTTCCCCTATCTTAAAGTCTGATAAACGGCAGAAAAATGACTAAGTCCAAAAAAAAAATTTTTCGACTTTTTTCAATTTTACCTCCGAGGGATATATATTCTACCCACACACATTTGGAACTCTCTTGGGGTACCCTCACACATATTATTCCCTCATTTAGTGGATATTTTCACAAAAAAGTGAAATTTTCAAAAATCCAAGATGTTGGCTGAAAACGACTAAATATCGAGGACTCATTGGGCGAATCGCTCTGGAACTGAAATCGGAACGCTCACTGACATTTGCCCTATCTGAAAGTCTGATAAACGCCAGAAAAATGACTAAGTCCAAAAAAAATTTTTTTTCCACTTCTTTCAATTTTACCCCCGTGTGATATATATTCTTCCCAAACACAGTTGGAACTCTCCTGGGGTACCCTCACACATATTATTCCCTCATTTAGTGGATATTTTCACAAAAAAGTGAAATTTTCAAAAATCCAGAAAATTGGCTGAAAACGACTAAATATCAAGGACTCATTGGGCGAATCGCTCTGGAACTGAAATCGGAACGCTCACTGACATTTCCCCTGTCTGAAAGTCTGATAAACGCCGGAAAAATGACTAAGTCCAAAAAAAAATTTTTTTCTACTTTTTTCAATTTTACCCCCGTGGGATATATATTCTACCCACACACATTTGGAACTCTCCTGGGGTACCCTCACACATATTATTCCCTCATTTAGTGGATATTTTCACAAAAAAGTGAAATTTTCAAAAATCCAAAATATTGGCTGAAAACGACTAAATATCGAGGACTCATTGGGCGAATCGCTCTGGAACTGAAATCGGAATGCTCACTGACATTTCCCCTATCTGAAAGTCTGATAAACGCCGGAAAAATGACTAAATCCCCCCCAAAAAATTTTTCAACTTTTTAAAATTTTACCCCCGTGGGATATATATTCTTCCCACACACATTTGGAACTCTCCTGGGGTACCCTCACACATATTATTCCCTCATTTAGTGGATATTTTCACAAAAAAGTGAAATTTTCAAAAATCCAGAAAATTGGCTGAAAACGACTAAATATCAAGAACTCATTGGGCGAATCGCTCTGGAACTGAAATCGGAACGCTCACTAACATTTCCCCTATCTGAAAGTCTGATAAACGCCGGAAAAATGACGACGTCCAAAAAAAAATGTTTTTCAACTTTTTTCAATTTTACCCCCGTGGGATATATATTCTACCCACACACATTTGGAACTCTCCTGGGGTACCCTCACGCATATTATTCCCTCATTTAGTGGATATTTTCACAAAAAGTAAAATTTTCAAAAATCCAAAATATTGGCTAAAAACGAAAAAATATCGAGGACTCATTGGGCGAATCGCTCTGGAACTGAAATCGGAATGCTCACTGACATTTGCCCTATCTGAAAGTCTGATAAACGCCGGATAAATGACTAAGTCCAAAAAAAAATTTTTTTCCACTTCTTTCAATTTTACCCCCGTGGGATATATATTCTTCCCAAACACATTTGGAACTCTCCTGGGGTACCCTCACACATATTATTCCCTCATTTAGTGGATATTTTCACAAAAAGTGAAATTTTCAAAAATCCAGAAAATTGGCTGAAAACGACTAAATAACAAGGACTCATTGGGCGAATCGCTCTGGAACTGAAATCGGAACGCTCACTGACATTCGCCCTATCTGAAAGTCTGATAAACGCCGGAAAAATGACTAAGTCCAAAAAAAAAATGTTTCTACTTTTTTCAATTTTACCCCCATGGGATATATTTTCTACCCACACACATTTGGAACTCTCCTGGGGTACCCTCACACATATTATTCCCTCATTTAGTGGATATTTTCACAAAAAAGTGAAATTTTCAAAAATCCGGAAAATTGGCTGAAAATGACTAAATATCAAGGACTCATTGGGCGAATCGCTCTGGAACTGAAATTGGAACGCTCACTGACATTTCCCCTATCTGAAAGTCTGATAAACGCCGGAAAAATGACTAAGTCCAAAAAAAAATTTTTTTCAACTTTTTTCAATTTTACCCCCATGGGATATATATTCTTCCCACACACATTTGGAACTCTCCTGGGGTACCCTCACACATATTATTCCCTCATTTAGTGGATATTTTCACAAAAAAGTAAAATTTTCAAAAATCCAGAAAATTGGCTGAAAACGACTAAATATCAAGGACTCATTGGGCGAATCGCTCTGAAACTGAAATCGCAACGCTCACTGACATTTCCCCTATCTGAAAGTCTGATAAACGCCGGAAAAATGACTAAGTCCAAAAAAAAATTTTTTTCAACTTTTTTCAATTTTACCCCCGTGGGATATATATTCTACCCACACACATTTGGAACTCTCCTGGGGTACCCTTACACATATTATTCCCTCATTTAGTGGATATTTTCACAAAAAAGTGAAATTTTCAAAAATCCAGAAAATTGGCTGAAAACGACTAAATATCAAGGACTCATTGGGCGAATCGCTCTGGAACTGAAATCGGAAGGCTCACTGACATTTCTCCTATCTGAAAGTCTGATAAACGCCGGAAAAATGAATAAATCCCCAAAAAAAAATTTTTTAAGTTTTTTCAATTTTACCCCCGTGGGTTATATATTCTTCCCACACACATTTGGAACTCTCCTGGGGTACCCTCACACATATTATTCCCTCATTTAGTGGATATTTTCACAAAAAAGTAAAATTTTCAAAAATCCAGAAAATTGGCTGAGAATGACTAAATATCAAGGACTCATTGGGCGAATCGCTCTGAAACTGAAATCGCAACGCTCACTGACATTTCCCCTATCTGAAAGTCTGATAAACGCCGGAAAAATGACTAAGTCCAAAAATAAATTTTTTTCAACTTTTTTCAATTTTACCCCCGTGGGATATATATTCTTCCCACACACATTTGGAACTCTCCTGGGGTACCCTCACACATATTATTCCCTCATTTAGTGGATATTTTCACAAAAAAGTGAAATTTGCAAAAATCCAGAAAATTGGCTGAAAACGACTAAATATCAAGGACTCATTGGGCGAATCGCTCTGGAACTGAAATCGGAACGCTCACTGACATTTCCCCTATCTGAAAGTCTGATAAACGCCGGAAAAATGACTAAGTCCAAAAAAAAATTTTTTTCAACTTTTTTCAATTTTACCCCCATGGGATATATATTCTTCCCACACACATTTGGAACTCTCCTGGGGTACCCTCACACATATTATTCCCTCATTTAGTGGATATTTTCACAAAAAAGTAAAATTTTCAAAAATCCAGAAAATTGGCTGAAAACGACTAAATATCAAGGACTCATTGGGCGAATCGCTCTGAAACTGAAATCTCAACGCTCACTGACATTTCCCCTATCTGAAAGTCTGATAAACGCCGGAAAAATGACTAAGTCCAAAAATAAATTTTTTTCAACTTTTTTCAATTTTACCCCCGTGGGATATATATTCTTCCCACACACATTTGGAACTCTCCTGGGGTACCCTCACACATATTATTCCCTCATTTAGTGGATATTTTCACAAAAAAGTGAAATTTTCAAAAATTCTGAAAATTGGCTGAAAACGACTAAATATCAAGGACTCATTGGGCGAATCGCTCTGGAACTGAAATCGGAACGCTCACTGACATTTCCCCTATCTGAAAGCCTGATAAACGCCGGAAAAATGACTAAGTCCAAAAAAAAATGTTTCAACTTTTTTCAATTTTACCCCCGTGGGATATATATTCTTCCCACACACATTTGGAACTCTCTTGGGGTACCCTCACACATATTATTCCCTCATTTAGTGGATATTTTCACAAAAAAGTGAAATTTTCAAAAATCCAGAAAAGTGGCTGAAAACAACTAAATAACAAGGACTCATTGGGCGAATCACTCTGGTACTGAAATCGGAACGCTCACTGACATTTCCCCTATCTGAAAGTCTGATAAACGCCGGAAAAATGACTAAGTCCAAAAAAAAATTTTTTTCAACTTTTTTCAATTTTACCCCCGTGGGATATATATTCTACCCACACACATTTGGAACTCTCCTGGGGTACCCTTACACATATTATTCCCTCATTTAGTGGATATTTTCACAAAAAAGTGAAATTTTCAAAAATCCAGAAAATTGGCTGAAAACGACTAAATATCAAGGACTCATTGGGCGAATCGCTCTGGAACTGAAATCGGAACGCTCACTGACATTTGCCCTACCTGAAAGTCTGATAAACGCCGGAAAAATGACTAAGTCCAAAAAAAGAAATGTTTTCAACTTTTTTCAATTTTACCCCCGTGGGATATATATTCTACCCACACACATTTGGAACTCTCCTGGGGTACCCTCACACATATTATTCCCTCATTTAGTGGATATTTTCACAAAAAAGTGAAATTTTCAAAAATCCAAAATATTGGCTGAAAACGACTGAATATCGAGGACTCATTGGGCGAAACGCTCTGGAACTGAAATCGGAACGCTCACTGACATTTCCCCTATCTGAAAGTCTGATAAACGCCGGAAAAATGACTAAATCCCCCCCCAAAAATTTTTCAACTTTTTTAAATTTTACCCCCGTGGGATATATATTCTTCCCACACACATTTGGAACTCTCCTGGGGTACCCTCACACATATTATTCCCTCATTTAGTGGATATTTTCACAAAAAAGTGAAATTTTCAAAAATCCAGAAAATTGGCTGAAAACGACTAAATATCAAGGACTCATTGGGCGAATCGCTCTGGAACTGAAATGGGAACACTCACCGACATTTCCCCTATCTGAAAGTTTGATAAACGCCGGGAAAATGACTAAGTCCAAAAAAATAATTTTTTCTACTTTTTTCAATTTTACCCCTGTGGGATATATATTCTTCCCACACACATTTGGAACTCTCCTGGGTTACCCTCACACATATTATTCCCTCATTTAGTGGATATTTTCACAAAAAAGTGAAATTTTCAAAAATCCAGAAAAGTGGCTGAAAACAACTAAATAACAAGGACTCATTGGGCGAATCACTCTGGTACTGAAATCGGAACGCTCACTGACATTTCCCCTATCTGAAAGTCTGATAAACGCCGGAAAAATGACTAAGTCCAAAAAAAAATTTTTTTCAACTTTTTTCAATTTTACCCCCGTGGGATATATATTCTACCCACACACATTTGGAACTCTCCTGGGGTACCCTCACACATATTATTCCCTAATTTAGTGGATATTTTCACAAAAAAGTGAAATTTTCAAAAATCCAAAATATTGGCTGAAAACGACTAAATATCAAGGACTCATTGGGCGAATCGCTCTGGAACTGAAATCGGAACGCTCACTGACATTTCCCCTATCTTAAAGTCTGATAAACGGCAGAAAAATGACTAAGTCCAAAAAAAAAATTTTTTCAACTTTTTTCAATTTTACCCCCGTGGGATATATATTCTACCCACACACATTTGGAACTCTCCTGGGGTACCCTCACACATATTATTCCCCAATTTAGTGGATATTTTCACAAAAAAGTGAAATTTTCAAAAATCCAAAATATTGGCTGAAAACGACTAAATATCAAGGACTCATTGGGCGAATCGCTCTGGAACTGAAATCGGAACGCTCACTGACATTTCCCCTATCTTAAAGTCTGATAAACGGCAGAAAAATGACTAAGTCCAAAAAAAAAATTTTTAGACTTTTTTCAATTTTACCCCCGAGGGATATATATTCTACCCACACACATTTGGAACTCTCTTGGGGTACCCTCACACATATTATTCCCTCATTTAGTGGATATTTTCACAAAAAAGTGAAATTTTCAAAAATCCAAGATGTTGGCTGAAAACGACTAAATATCGAGGACTCATTGGGCGAATCGCTCTGGAACTGAAATCGGAACGCTCACTGACATTTGCCCTATCTGAAAGTCTGATAAACGCCAGAAAAATGACTAAGTCCAAAAAAAATTTTTTTTCCACTTCTTTCAATTTTACCCCCGTGGGATATATATTCTTCCCAAACACATTTGGAACTCTCCTGGGGTACCCTCACACATATTATTCCCTCATTTAGTGGATATTTTCACAAAAAAGTGAAATTTTCAAAAATCCAGAAAATTGGCTGAAAACGACTAAATATCAAGGACTCATTTGGCGAATCGCTCTGAAACTGAAATCGCAATGCTCACTGACATTTCCCCTATCTGAAAGTCTGATAAACGCCGGATAAATGACTAAGTCCAAAAATAAATTTTTTTCAACTTTTTTCAATTTTACCCCCGTGGGATATATATTCTTCCCACACACATTTGGAACTCTCCTGGGGAACCCTCACACATATTATTCCCTCATTTAGTGGATATTTTCAAAAAAAAGTGAAATTTTCAAAAATTCAGAAAATTGGCTGAAAACGACTAAATATCAAGGACTCATTGGGCGAATCGCTCTGGAACTGAAATCGGAACGCTCACTGACATTTCCCATATCTGAAAGCCTGATAAACGTCGGAAAAATGACTAAGTCCAAAAAAAAATGTTTCAACTTTTTTCAATTTTACCCCCGTGGGATATATATTCTTCCCACACACATTTGGAACTCTCCTGGGGTACCCTCACACATATTATTCCTTCATTTAGTGGATATTTTCGCAAAAAAGTAAAATTTTCAAAAATCCAAAATAATGGCTGAAAACGACTAAATATCAAGGACTCATTGGGCGAATCGCTCTGGAACTGAAATCGGAACGCTCACTGACATTTCCCCTATCTGAAAGTCTGATAAACGCCGGAAAAATGACTAAGTCTAAAAAAAAATTTTTTTCAACTTTTTTCAATTTTCCCCCCGTGGGATATATATTCTTCCCACACACATTTGGATCTCTCCTGGAGTACCAACAAACATATTATTCCCTCATTTAGTGGATATTTTCACAAAAAGTAAAATTTTCAAAAATCCAAAATATTGGCTAAAAACGAAAAAATATCGAGGACACATTGGGCGAATCGCTCTGGAACTGAAATCGGAATGCTCACTGACATTTGCCCTATCTGAAAGTCTGATAAACGCCGGAAAAATGACTAAGTCTAAAAAAAAATTTTTTTCAACTTTTTTCAATTTTCCCCCCGTGGGATATATATTCTTCCCACACACATTTGGATCTCTCCTGGAGTACCCTCAAACATATTATTCCCTCATTTAGTGGATATTTTCACAAAAAAGTGAAATTTTCAAAAATCCAAAATATTGGCTGATAACGACTAAATATCAAAGACTCATTGGACGAATCGCTCTGGAACTGAAATTGGAATGCTCACTGAGATTTGCCCTATCTGAAAGTCTGATAAACGCCAGAAAAATGACTAAGTCCAAAAAAAGAAATGTTTTCAACTTTTTTCAATTTTACCCCCGTGGGATATATATTCTACCCACACACATTTGGAACTCTCCTGGGGTACCCTCACACATATTATTCCCTCATTAAGTGGATATTTTCACAAAAAAGTGAAATTTTCAAAAATCCGGAAAATTAGCTGAAAACGACTAAATATCAAAGACTCATTGGGCGGATCGCTCTGGAACTTAAATCGGAACGCTCACTGACATTTCCCCTGTCTGAAAGTCTGATAAACGCCGGAAAAATGACTAAGTCCAAAAAAAAATTTTTTTCTACTTTTTTCAATTTTACCCCCGTGGGATATATATTCTACCCACACACATTTGGAACTCTCCTGGGGTACCCTCACACATATTATTCCCTCATTTAGTGGATATTTTCACAAAAAAGTGAAATTTTCAAAAATCCAAAAAATTGGCTGAAAACGACTAAATATCGAGGACTCATTGGGCGAATCGCTCTGGAACTGAAATCGGAATGCTCACTGACATTTCCCCTATCTGAAAGTCTGATAAACGCCGGAAAAATGACTAAATCCCCCCCAAAAAATTTTTCAACTTTTTAAAATTTTACCCCCGTGGGATATATATTCTTCCCACACACATTTGGAACTCTCCTGGGGTACCCTCACACATATTATTCCCTCATTTAGTGGATATTTTCACAAAAAAGTGAAATTTTCAAAAATCCAGAAAATTGGCTAAAAACGACTAAATATCAAGAACTCATTGGGCGAATCGCTCTGGAACTGAAATCGGAACGCTCACTGACATTTCCCCTATCTGAAAGTCTGATAAACGCCGGAAAAATGACGACGTCCAAAAAAAAATGTTTTTCAACTTTTTTCAATTTTACCCCCGTGGGATATATATTCTACCCACACACATTTGGAACTCTCCTGGGGTACCCTCACGCATATTATTCCCTCATTTAGTGGATATTTTCAGAAAAAGTAAAATTTTCAAAAATCCAAAATATTGGCTAAAAACGAAAAAATATCGAGGACTCATTGGGCGAATCGCTCTGGAACTGAAATCGGAATGCTCACTGACATTTGCCCTATCTGAAAGTCTGATAAACGCCGGATAAATGACTAAGTCCAAAAAAAAATTTTTTTCCACTTCTTTCAATTTTACCCCCGTGGGATATATATTCTTCCCAAACACATTTGGAACTCTCCTGGGGTACCCTCACACATATTATTCCCTCATTTAGTGGATATTTTCACAAAAAAGTGAAATTTTCAAAAATCCAGAAAATTGGCTGAAAACGACTAAATATCAAGGACTCATTGGGCGAATCGCTCTGAAACTGAAATCGCAATGCTCACTGACATTTCCCCTATCTGAAAGTCTGATAAACGCCGGATAAATGACTAAGTCCAAAAAAAAATTTTTCAACTTTTTTCAATTTTACCCCCGTGGGATATATATTCTACCCACACACATTTGGAACTCTCCTGGGGTACCCTTACACATATTATTCCCTCATTTAGTGGATATTTTCACAAAAAAGTGAAATTTTCAAAAATCCAGAAAATTGGCTGAAAACGACTAAATATCAAGGACTCATTGGGCGAATCGCTCTGGAACTGAAATCGGAACACTCACTGACATTTCTCCTATCTGAAAGTCTGATAAACGCCGGAAAAATGAATAAATCCCCAAAAAAAATTTTTTTAAGTTTTTTCAATTTTACCCCCGTGGGTTATATATTCTTCCCACACACATTTGGAACTCTCCTGGGGTACTCTCATGCATATTATTCCCTCATTTAGTGGATATTTTCACAAAAAGTGAAATTTTCAAAAATCCAGAAAATTGGCTGAAAACGACTAAATAACAAGGACTCATTGGGCGAATCGGTCTGGAACTGAAATCGGAACGCTCACTGACATTCGCCCTATCTGAAAGTCTGATAAACGCCGGAAAAATGACTAAGTCCAAAAAAAAATTTTTTTCAACTTTTTTCAATTTTACCCCCATGGGATATATATTCTTCCCACACACATTTGGAACTCTCCTGGGGTACCCTCACACATATTATTCCCTCATTTAGTGGATATTTTCACAAAAAAGTAAAATTTTCAAAAATCCAGAAAATTGGCTGAAAACGACTAAATATCAAGGACTCATTGGGCGAATCGCTCTGAAACTGAAATCGCAACGCTCACTGACATTTCCCCTATCTGAAAGTCTGATAAACGCCGGAAAAATGACTAAGTCCAAAAAAAAATTTTTTTCAACTTTTTTCAATTTTACCCCCGTGGGATATATATTCTACCCACACACATTTGGAACTCTCCTGGGGTACCCTTACACATATTATTCCCTCATTTAGTGGATATTTTCACAAAAAAGTGAAATTTTCAAAAATCCAGAAAATTGGCTGAAAACGACTAAATATCAAGGACTCATTGGGCGAATCGCTCTGGAACTGAAATCGGAACGCTCACTGACATTTCTCCTATCTGAAAGTCTGATAAACGCCGGAAAAATGAATAAATCCCCAAAAAAAAAATTTTTAAGTTTTTTCAATTTTACCCCCGTGGGTTATATATTCTTCCCACACACATTTGGAACTCTCCTGGGGTACCCTCACACATATTATTCCCTCATTTAGTGGATATTTTCACAAAAAAGTGAAATTTGCAAAAATCCAGAAAATTGGCTGAAAACGACTAAATATCAAGGACTCATTGGACGAATCGCTCTGGAACTGAAATCGGAACGCTCACTGACATTTCCCCTATCTGAAAGTCTGATAAACGCCGGAAAAATGACTAAGTCCAAAAATAAATTTTTTTCAACTTTTTTCAATTTTACCCCCGTGGGATATATATTCTTCCCACACACATTTGGAACTCTCCTGGGGTACCCTCACACATATTATTCCCTCATTTAGTGGATATTTTCACAAAAAAGTGAAATTTTCAAAAATTCTGAAAATTGGCTGAAAACGACTAAATATCAAGGACTCATTGGGCGAATCGCTCTGGAACTGAAATCGGAACGCTCACTGACATTTCCCCTATCTGAAAGCCTGATAAACGCCGGAAAAATGACTAAGTCCAAAAAAAAATGTTTCAACTTTTTTCAATTTTACCCCCGTGGGATATATATTCTTCCCACACACATTTGGAACTCTCTTGGGGTACCCTCACACATATTATTCCTTCATTTAGTGGATATTTTCACAAAAAAGTGAAATTTTCAAAAATCCAGAAAATTGGCTGAAAACGACTAAATATCAAGGACTCATTGGGCGAATCGCTCTGGAACTGAAATCGGAACGCTCACTGACATTTCCCCTATCTGAAAGTCTGATAAACACAGGAAAAATGACTAAATCCCCCAAAAAAATTTTTTCAATTTATTTCAATTTTACCCCCATGGGATATATATTCTTCTCACGCACATTTGAAAATCTCCTGGGGTACCCGCACACATATTATTCCCTCATTTAGTGGATATTTTCACAAAAAAGTGAAATTTTCAAAAATCCAGAAAATTGGCTGAAAACGACTAAATATCAAGGACTCATTGGGCGAATCGCTCTGGAACTGAAATCGGAACGCTCACTGACATTTCCCCTATCTGAAAGTCTGATAAACGTCGGAAAAATGACTAAGTCCAAAAAAACATTTTTTTCAACTTTTTTCAATTTTACCCCCATGGGATATATATTCTTCCCACACACATTTGGAACTCTCCTGGGGTACCCTCACACATATTATTCCCTCATTTAGTGGATATTTTCACAAAAAAGTGAAATTTTCAAAAATCCAGAAAATTGGTTGAAAACGACTAAATATCAAGGACTCATTGGGCGAATCGCTCTGGAACTGAAATCGGAACGCTCACTGACATTTCCCCTATCTGAAAGTCTGATAAACGACGGGAAAATGACTAAGTCCAAAAAAAAATTTTTTTCAACTTTTTTCAATTTTACCCCCGTGGGATATATATTCTTCCCACACACATTTGGAACTCTCCTGGGGTACCCTCACACATATTATTCCCTCATTTAGTGGATATTTTCACAAAAAAGTGAAATTTTCAAAAATTCTGAAAATTGGCTGAAAACGACTAAATATCAAGGACTCATTGGGCGAATCGCTCTGGAACTGAAATCGGAACGCTCACTGACATTTCCCCTATCTGAAAGCCTGATAAACGCCGGAAAAATGACTAAGTCCAAAAAAAAATGTTTCAACTTTATTCAATTTTACCCCCGTGGGATATATATTCTTCCCACACACATTTGGAACTCTCCTGGGGTACTCTCACGCATATTATTCCCTCATTTAGTGGATATTTTCACAAAAAGTGAAATTTTCAAAAATCCAGAAAATTGGCTGAAAACGACTAAATAACAAGGACTCATTGGGCGAATCGCTCTGGAACTGAAATCGGAACGCTCACTGACATTTCCCCTATCTTAAAGTCTGATAAACACAGGAAAAATGACTAAATCCCCCCAAAAAATTTTTTCAATTTATTTCAATTTTACCCCCGTGGGATATATATTCTTCTCACGCACATTTGAAAATCTCCTGGGGTACCCGCACACATATTATTCCCTCATTTAGTGGATATTTTCACAAAAAAGTGAAATTTTCAAAAATCCAGAAAATTGGCTGAAAACGACTAAATATCAAGGACTCATTGGGCGAATCGCTCTGGAACTGAAATCGGAACGCTCACTGACATTTCCCCTATCTGAAAGTCTGATAAACGCCGGAAAAATGACTAAGTCCAAAAAAACATTTTTTTCAACTTTTTTCAATTTTACCCCCATGGGATATATATTCTTCCCACACACATTTGGAACTCTCCTGGGGAACCCTCACACATATTATTCCCTCATTTAGTGGATATTTTCACAAAAAAGTGAAATTTTCAAAAATCCAGAAAATTGGCTGAAAACGACTAAATATCAAGAACTCATTGGGCGAATCGCTCTGAAACTGAAATCGGAACGCTCACTGACATTTCCCCTATCTGAAAGTCTGATGAACGCCGGAAAAATGACTAAGTCCAAAAAAAATTTTTTTTACACTACTTTCAATTTTACCCCCGTGGGATATATATTCTTCCCACACACATTTGGAACTCTCCTGGGGTACCCTCACACATATTATTCCCTCATTTAGTGGATATTTTCACAAAAAAGTGAAATTTTCAAAAATCCAAAATATTGGCTGAAAACGACTAAATATCGAGGACTCATTGGGCGAATCGCTCTGGAACTGAAATCGGAACGCTCACCGACATTTCCCCTATCTGAAAGTCTGATAAACGCCAGAAAAATGACTAAACCCCCAAAAAAAAATTTTTCAATTTATTTCAATTTTACCCCCGTGGGATATATATTCTTCCCACGCACATTTGGAAATCTCCTGGGGTACCCGCACACATATTATTCCCTCATTTAGTGGATATTTTCACAAAAAAGTGAAATTTTCAAAATATTGGCTGAAAACGACTAAATATCGAGGACTCATTGGGCGAATCGCTCTGGAACTGAAATCGGAACGCTCACTGACATTAACCCTATCTGAAAGTCTGATAAACGCAGGAAAAATGACTAAATCCCCAACAAAAATTTTTTCAATTTATTTCAATTTTACCCCCGTGGGATATATATTCTTCCCACGCACATTTGGAAATCTCCTGGGGTACCCGCACACATATTATTCCCTCATTTAGTGGATATTTTCACAAAAAAGTGAAATTTTCAAAAATCCAGAAAATTGGCTGAAAACGACTAAATATCAAGGACTCATTGGGCGAATCGCTCTGGAACTGAAATGGGAACGCTCATTGACACTTGCCCTTTCTGAAATTCTGATAAACGCCGGAAAAATGAGTAAGTCCCAAAAAAAATTTTTTTCAACTTCTTTCAATTTTACCCCCGTGGGATATATATTCTACCCACACACATTTGGAACTCTCCTGGGGTACCCTCACACATATTATTCCCTCATTTAGTGGATATTTTCATAAAAAGGTGAAATTTTCAAAAATCCAGAAAATTGGCTGAAAACGACTAAATATCAAGGACTCATTGGGCGAATCGCTCTGGAACTGAAATTGGAACGCTCACTGACATTTCCCCTATCTGAAAGTCTGATAAACGCCGGAAAAATGACTAAATCCCAAAAAAAAAATTTTTCAACTTTTCTCAATTTTACCCCCGTGGGATATATCTTCTTCCCACGCACATTTAGAAATCTCCTGGGGAACCCTCACACATATTATTCCTTCATTTAGTGGATATTTTAACAAAAAAGTGAAATTTTCAAAAATCCAGAAAATTGGCTGAAAACAACTAAATATCAAGGACTCATTAGGCGAATCGCTCTGGAACTGAAATCGGAACGCTCACTGACATTTCCCCTATCTGAAAGTCTGATAAACGCCGGAAAAATGACTAAATCCCCAAAAAAAATTTTTCAACTTTTTTCAATTTTACCCCCGTGGGATATATATTCTTCCCACGCACATTTGGTACTCTCCTGGGGTACCCTCACACATATTAATCCCTCATTTAGTGGATATTTTCACAAAAAAGTGAAATTTTCAAAAATCCAGAAAATTGGCTGAAAACGACTAAATATCAAGGACTCATTCGGCGAATCGCTCTGGAACTGAAATCGGAATGCTCACTGACATTTCCCCTATGTGAAAGTCTGATAAACGCCGGAAAAATGACTAAATCCCCCAAAAAAATTTTTTCAACTTTTTTCAATTTTACCCCCGTGGGATATATATTCTACCCACACACATTTGGAACTCTCCTGGGGTACCCTCACACATATTATTCCCTCATTTAGTGGATATTTTCACAAAAAAGTGAAATTTTCAAAAATCCAAAATATTGGCTGAAAACGACTAAATATCGAGGACTCATTGGGCGAATCGCTCTGGAACTGAAATCGGAACGCTCACTGACATTTCCCCTATGTGAAAGTCTGATAAACGCCGGAAAAATGACTAAGTCCAAAAAAACATTTTCTTCAACTTTTTTCAATTTTACCCCCGTGGGATATATATTCTTCCCACGCACATTTGGAAATCTCCTGGGGTACCCTCACACATATTATTCCCTCATTTAGTGGATATTTTCACAAAAAAGTGAAATTTTCAAAAATCCAGAAAATTGGCTGAAAACGACTAAATATCAAGGACTCATTGGGCGAATCGCTCTGGAACTGAAATCGGAACGCTCACTGACATTTCCCCTATCTGAAAGTCTGATAAACGCCGGAAAAATGACTAAGTCCAAAAAAAAATAATGTTTCTAATTTTTTCAATTTTACCCCCGTGGGATATATATTCTACCCACACACATTTGGAACTCTCCTGGGGTACCCTCACACATATTATTCCCTCATTTAGTGGATATTTTCACAAAAAAGTGAAATTTTCAAAAATCCAGAAAATTGGCTGAAAACGACTAAATATCAAGGACTCATTGGGCGAATCGCTCTGGAACTGAAATCGGAATGCTCACTGACATTTCCCCTATCTGAAAGTCTGATAAACGCCGGAAAAATGACTAAATCCCCCCCAAAAAAATTTTTCAACTTTTTTCAATTTTACCCCCGTGAGATATATATTCTTCCCACGCACATTTGGAACTCTCCTGGGGTACCCTCACACATGTTATTCCCTCATTTAGTGGATATTTTCACAAAAAAGGGAAATTTTCAAAAATCCAGAAAATTGGCTGAAAATGACTAAATATCAAGGACTCATTGGGCGAATAGCTCTGGAACTGAAATCGGAACGCTCACTGACAGTTCCCCTATCTGAAAGTCTGATAAACGCCGGAAAAATGACTAAGTCCAAAAATAAATTTTTTTCAACTTTTTTCAATTTTACCCCCGTGGGATATATATTCTTCCCACACACATTTGGAACTCTCCTGGGGTACCCTCACACATATTATTCCTTCATTTAGTGGATATTTTCACAAAAAAGTGAAATTTTCAAAAATCCAGAAAATTGGCTGAAAACGACTAATTATCAAGGACTCATTGGGCGAATCGCACTGGAACTGAAATTGGAACGCTCACTGACATTTTCCCTATCTGAAAGTCTGATAAACGCCGGAAAAATGACTAAATCCCCCCAAAAAATTTTTTCAACTTTTCTCAATTTTACCCCCGTGGGATATATCTTCTTCCCACGCACATTTGGAAATCTCCTGGGGAACCCTCACACATATTATTCCCTCATTTAGTGGATATTTTTACAAAAAAGTGAAATTTTCAAAATATTGGCTGAAAACGACTAAATATCGAGGACTCATTGGGCGAATCGCTCTGGAACTGAAATCGGAACGCTCACTGACATTTCCCCTATCTGAAAGTTTGATAAACGCAGGAAAAATGACTAAATCCCCCGAAAAAATTTTTTCAATTTATTTCAATTTTACCCCCGTGGGATATATATTCTTCCCACGCACATTTGGAAATCTCCTGGGGTACCCGCACACATATTATTCCCTCATTTAGTGGATATTTTCACAAAAAAGTGAAATTTTCAAAAATCCAGAAAATTGGCTGAAAACGACTAAATATCAAGGACTCATTGGGCGAATCGCTCTGGAACTGAAATGGGAACGCTCATTGACATTTGCCCTTTCTGAAATTCTGATAAACGCCGGAAAAATGACTAAGTCCCCCAAAAAATTTTTTTAAACTTCTTTCAATTTTACCCCCGTGGGATATATATTCTACCCACACACATTTGGAACTCTCCTGGGGTACCCTCACACATATTATTCCCTCATTTAGTGGATATTTTCACAAAAAAGTGAAATTTTCAAAAATCCAGAAAATTGGCTGAAAACAACTAAATATCAAGGACTCATTAGGCGAATCGCTCTGGAACTGAAATCGGAACGCTCACTGACATTTCCCCTATCTGAAAGTCTGATAAACGCCGGAAAAATGACTAAATCCCCAAAAAAATTTTTTCAACTTTTTTCAATTTTACCCCCGTGGGATATATATTCTTCCCACGCACATTTGGAACTCTCCTGGGGTACCCTCACACATATTAATCCCTCATTTAGTGGATATTTTCACAAAAAAGTGAAATTTTCAAAAATCCAGAAAATTGGCTGAAAACGACTAAATATCAAGGACTCATTCGGCGAATCGCTCTGGAACTGAAATCGGAATGCTCACTGACATTTCCCCTATGTGAAAGTCTGACAAACGCCGGAAAAATGACTAAATCCCCAAAAAAATTTTTTTCAACTTTTTTCAATTTTACCCCCGTGGGATATATATTCTACCCACACACATTTGGAACTCTCCTGGGGTACCCTCACACATATTATTCCTTCATTTAGTGGATATTTTCACAAAAAAGTGAAATTTTCAAAAATCCAGAAAATTGGCTATAAACGACTAATTATCAAGGACTCATTGGGCGAATCGCACTGGAACTGAAATTGGAACGCTCACTGACATTTTCCCTATCTGAAAGTCTGATAAACGCCGGAAAAATGACTAAATCCCCCCAAAAATTTTTTTCAACTTTTCTCAATTTTACCCCCGTGGGATATATCTTCTTCCCACGCACATTTGGAAATCTCCTGGGGAACCCTCACACATATTATTCCCTCATTTAGTGGATATTTTCACAAAAAAGTGAAATTTTCAAAATATTGGCTGAAAACGACTAAATATCGAGGACTCATTGGGCGAATCGCTCTGGAACTGAAATCGGAACGCTCACTGACATTTCCCCTATCTGAAAGTTTGATAAACGCAGGAAAAATGACTAAATCCCCCGAAAAAATTTTTTCAATTTATTTCAATTTTACCCCCGTGGGATATATATTCTTCCCACGCACATTTGGAAATCTCCTGGGGTACCCGCACACATATTATTCCCTCATTTAGTGGATATTTTCACAAAAAAGTGAAATTTTCAAAAATCCAGAAAATTGGCTGAAAACGACTAAATATCAAGGACTCATTGGGCGAATCGCTCTGGAACTGAAATGGGAACGCTCATTGACATTTGCCCTTTCTGAAATTCTGATAAACGCCGGAAAAATGACTAAGTCCCCCAAAAAATTTTTTTAAACTTCTTTCAATTTTACCCCCGTGGGATATATATTCTTCCCACACACATTTGGAACTCTCCTGGGGTACCCTCACACATATTATTCCCTCATTTAGTGGATATTTTCACAAAAAAGTGAAATTTTCAAAAATCCAAAATATTGGCTGAAAACGACTAAATATCGAGGACTCATTGGGCGAATCGCTCTGGAACTGAAATCGGAATGCTCACTGACATTTCCCCTATTTTAAAATCTGATAAACGCCAGAAAAATGACTAAGTCCAAAAAAATTTTTTTCAACTTTTTTCAATTTTACCCCCGTGGGATATATATTCTACCCACACACATTTGGAACTCTCCTGGGGTACCCTCACACATATTATTCACTCATTTAGTGGATATTTTCACAAAAAAGTGAAATTTTCAAAAATCCAGAAAATTGGCTGAAAACAACTAAATATCAAGGACTCATTAGGCGAATCGCTCTGGAACTGAAATCGGAACGCTCACTGACATTTCCCCTATCTGAAAGTCTGATAAATGCCGGAAAAATGACTAAATCCCCAAAAAAATTTTTTCAACTTTTTTCAATTTTACCCCCGTGGGATATATATTCTTCCCACGCACATTTGGAACTCTCCTGGGGTACCCTCACACATATTAATCCCTCATTTAGTGGATATTTTCACAAAAAAGTGAAATTTTCAAAAATCCAGAAAATTGGCTGAAAACGACTAAATATCAAGGACTCATTCGGCGAATCGCTCTGGAACTGAAATCGGAATGCTCACTGACATTTCCCCTATGTGAAAGTCTGACAAACGCCGGAAAAATGACTAAATCCCCAAAAAAATTTTTTTCAACTTTTTTCAATTTTACCCATGTGGGATATATATTCTACCCACACACATTTGGAACTCTCCTGGGGTACCCTCACACATATTATTCCCTCATTTAGTGGATATTTTCACAAAAAAGTGAAATTTTCAAAAATCCAAAATATTGGCTGAAAACGACTAAATATCGAGGACTCATTGGGCGAATCGCTCTGGAACTGAAATCGGAACGCTCACTGACATTTCCCCTATGTGAAAGTCTGATAAACGCCGGAAAAATGACTAAGTCCAAAAAAACATTTTCTTCAACTTTTTTCAATTTTACCCCCGTGGGATATATATTCTACCCACACACATTTGGAACTCTCCTGGGGTACCCTCACACATATTATTCCCTCATTTAGTGGATATTTTCACAAAAAAGTGAAATTTTCAAAAATCCAGAAAATTGGCTGAAAACGACTAAATATCAAGGACTCATTGGGCGAATCGCTCTGGAACTGAAATCGGAACGCTCACTGACATTTCCCCTATCTGAAAGTCTGATAAACGCCGGAAAAATGACTAAGTCCAAAAAAAAATAATGTTTCTAATTTTTTCAATTTTACCCCCGTGGGATATATATTCTACCCACACACATTTGGAACTCTCCTGGGGTACCCTGACACATATTATTCCCTCATTTAGTGGATATTTTCACAAAAAAGTGAAATTTTCAAAAATCCAGAAAATTGGCTGAAAACGACTAAATATCAAGGACTCATTGGGCGAATCGCTCTGGAACTGAAATCGGAATGCTCACTGACATTTCCCCTATCTGAAAGTCTGATAAACGCCGGAAAAATGACGAAATCCCCCAAAAAAAAATTTTTCAACTTTTTTCAATTTTACCCCCGTGAGATATATATTCTTCCCACGCACATTTGGAACTCTCCTGGGGTACCCTCACACATGTTATTCCCTCATTTAGTGGAGATTTTCACAAAAAAGGGAAATTTTCAAAAATCCAGAAAATTGGCTGAAAATGACTAAATATCAAGGACTCATTGGGCGAATAGCTCTGGAACTGAAATCGGAACGCTCACTGACATTTCCCCTATCTGAAAGTCTGATAAACGCCGGAAAAATGACTAAGTCCAAAAATAAATTTTTTTCAACTTTTTTCAATTTTACCCCCGTGGGATATATATTCTTCCCACACACATTTGGAACTCTCCTGGGGTACCCTCACACATATTATTCCTTCATTTAGTGGATATTTTCACAAAAAAGTGAAATTTTCAAAAATCCAGAAAATTGGCTGAAAACGACTAATTATCAAGGACTCATTGGGCGAATCGCACTGGAACTGAAATTGGAACGCTCACTGACATTTTCCCTATCTGAAAGTCTGATAAACGCCGGAAAAATGACTAAATCCCCCCAAAAATTTTTTTCAACTTTTCTCAATTTTACCCCCGTGGGATATATCTTCTTCCCACGCACATTTGGAAATCTCCTGGGGAACCCTCACACATATTATTCCCTCATTTAGTGGATATTTTCACAAAAAAGTGAAATTTTCAAAATATTGGCTGAAAACGACTAAATATCGAGGACTCATTGGGCGAATCGCTCTGGAACTGAAATCGGAACGCTCACTGACATTTCCCCTATCTGAAAGATTGATAAACGCAGGAAAAATGACTAAATCCCCCCAAAAAATTTTTTCAATTTATTTCAATTTTACCCCCGTGGGATATATATTCTTCCCACGCACATTTGGAAATCTCCTGGGGTACCCGCACACATAATATTCCCTCATTTAGTGGATATTTTCACAAAAAAGTGAAATTTTCAAAAATCCAAAATATTGGCTGAAAACGACTAAATATCGAGGACTCATTGGGCGAATCGCTCTGGAACTGAAATCGGAATGCTCACTGACATTTCCCCTATTTTAAAATCTGATAAACGCCAGAAAAATGACTAAGTCCAAAAAAATTTTTTTCAACTTTTTTCAATTTTACCCCCGTGGGATATATATTCTACCCACACACATTTGGAACTCTCCTGGGGTACCCTCACACATATTATTCCCTCATTTAGTGGATATTTTCACAAAAAAGTGAAATTTTCAAAAATCAAGAAAATTGGCTGAAAACAACTAAATATCAAGGACTCATTAGGCGAATCGCTCTGGAACTGAAATCGGAACGCTCACTGACATTTCCCCTATCTGAAAGTCTGATAAACGCCGGAAAAATGACTAAATCCCCAAAAAAAATTTTTCAACTTTTTTCAATTTTACCCCCGTGGGATAAATATTCTTCCCACGCACATTTGGAACTCTCCTGGGGTACCCTCACACATATTATTCCCTCATTTAGTGGATATTTTCACAAAAAAGTGAAATTTTCAAAAATCCAAAATATTGGCTGAAAACGACTAAATATCGAGGACTCATTGGGCGAATCGCTCTGGAACTGAAATCGGAACACTCACTGACATTTCCCCTATGTGAAAGTCTGATAAACGCCGGAAAAATGACTAAGTCCAAAAAAACATTTTCTTCAACTTTTTTCAATTTTACCCCCGTGGGATATATATTCTACCCACACACATTTGGAACTCTCCTGGGGTACCCTCACACATATTATTCCCTCATTTAGTGGATATTTTCCCAAAAAAGTGAAATTTTCAAAAATCCAGAAAATTGGCTGAAAACGACTAAATATCAAGGACTCATTGGGCGAATCGCTCTGGAACTGAAATCGGAATGCTCACTGACATTTCCCCTATCTGAAAGTCTGATAAACGCCGGAAAAATGACTAAGTCCAAAAATAAATTTTTTTCAACTTTTTTCAATTTTACCCACGTGGGATATATATTGTTCCCAAACACATTTGGAACTCTCCTGGGGTACCCTCACACATATTATTCCTTCATTTAGTGGATATTTTCACAAAAAAGTGAAATTTTCAAAAATCCAGAAAATTGGCTGAAAACGACTAATTATCAAGGACTCATTGGGCGAATCGCACTGGAACTGAAATTGGAACGCTCACTGACATTTTCCTAATCTGAAAGTCTGATAAACGCCGGAAAAATGACTAAATCCCCCCAAAAATTTTTTTCAACTTTTCTCAATTTTACCCCCGTGGGATATATCTTCTTCCCACGCACATTTGGAAATCTCCTGGGGAACCCTCACACATATTATTCCCTCATTTAGTGGATATTTTCACAAAAAAGTGAAATTTTCAAAATATTGGCTGAAAACGACTAAATATCGAGGACTCATTGGGCGAATCGCTCTGGAACTGAAATCGGAACGCTCACTGACATTTCCCCTATCTGAAAGTCTGATAAACGCAGGAAAAATGACTAAATCCCCCAAAAAAATTTTTTCAATTTATTTCAATTTTACCCCCGTGGGATATATATTCTTCCCACGCACATTTGGAAATCTCCTGGGGTACCCGCACACATATTATTCCCTCATTTAGTGGATATATTCACAAAAAAGTGAAATTTTCAAAAATCCAGAAAATTGGCTGAAAACGACTAAATATCAAGGACTCATTGGGCGAATCGCTCTGGAACTGAAATGGGAACGCTCATTGACATTTGCCCTTTCTGAAATTCTGATAAACGCCGGAAAAATGACTAAGTCCCCAAAAAAATTTTTTTAAACTTCTTTCAATTTTACCCCCGTGGGATATATATTCTTCCCACACACATTTGGAACTCTCCTGGGGTACCCTCACACATATTATTCCCTCATTTAGTGGATATTTTCACAAAAAAGTGAAATTTTCAAAAATCCAAAATATTGGCTGAAAATGACTAAATATCGAGGACTCATTGGGCGAATCGCTCTGGAACTGAAATCGGAATGCTCACTGACATTTCCCCTATTTTAAAATCTGATAAACGCCAGAAAAATGACTAAGTCCAAAAAAATTTTTTTCAACTTTTTTCAATTTTACCCCCGTGGGATATATATTCTACCCACACACATTTGGAACTCTCCTGGGGTACCCTCACACATATTATTCCCTCATTTAGTGGATATTTTCACAAAAAAGTGAAATTTTCAAAAATCCAGAAAATTGGCTGAAAACAACTAAATATCAAGGACTCATTAGACGAATCGCTCTGGAACTGAAATCGGAACGCTCACTGACATTTCCCCTATCTGAAAGTCTGATAAACGCCGGAAAAATGACTAAATCCCCAAAAAATTTTTTTCAACTTTTTTCAATTTTACCCCCGTGGGATATATATTCTTCCCACGCACATTTGGAACTCTCCTGGGGTACCCTCACACATATTAATCCCTCATTTAGTGGATATTTTCACAAAAAAGTGAAATTTTCAAAAATCCAGAAAATTGGCTGAAAACGACTAAATATCAAGGACTCATTCGGCGAATCGCTCTGGAACTGAAATCGGAACGCTCACTGACATTTCCCCTATGTGAAAGTCTGATAAACGCCGGAAAAATGACTAAGTCCAAAAAAACATTTTCTTCAACTTTTTTCAATTTTACCCCCGTGGGATATATATTCTACCCACACACATTTGGAACTCTCCTGGGGTACCCTCACACATATTATTCCCTCATTTAGTGGATATTTTCACAAAAAAGTGAAATTTTCAAAAATCCAGAAAATTGGCTGAAAACGACTAAATATCAAGGACTCATTGGGCGAATCGCTCTGGAACTGAAATCGGAACGCTCACTGACATTTCCCCTATCTGAAAGTCTGATAAACGCCGGAAAAATGACTAAGTCCAAAAAAAAATAATGTTTCTAATTTTTTCAATTTTACCCCCGTGGGATATATATTCTACCCACACACATTTGGTACTCTCCTGGGGTACCCTCACACATATTATTCCCTCATTTAGTGGATATTTTCACAAAAAAGTGAAATTTTCAAAAATCCAGAAAATTTGCTGAAAACAACTAAATAACAAGGACTCATTCAGCGAATCGCTCTGGAACTGAAATCGGAATGCTCACTGACATTTCCCCTATGTGAAAGTCTGATAAACGCCGGAAAAATGACTAAATCCCCCCCAAAAAAATTTTCAACTTTTTTCAATTTTACCCCCGTGGGATATATCTTCTTCCCACGCACATTTGGAAATCTCCTGGGGTACCTATACCCTCATTTAGTGGATATTTTCACAAAAAAGTGAAATTTTCAAAAATTCAGAAAATTGGCTGAAAACAACTAAATAACAAGGACTCATTGGGCGAATCACTCTGGAACTGCAATCGGAACGCTCACTGACATTCGCCCTATCTGAAAGTCTGATAAACGCCGGAAAAATGACTAAGTCCAAAAAAAAAAAAGTTTCTACTTTTTTCAATTTTACCCCCGTGGGATATATATTCTACCCACACACATTTGTAACTCTCCTGGGGTACCCTCACACATATTATTCCCTCATTTAGTGGATATTTTCACAAAACAGTGAAATTTTCAAAAATCCTGAAAATTGGCTGAAAACAGCTAAGTAACAAGGACTCATTGGGCGAATCACTCTGGAACTGAAATCGGAACGCTCACTGACATTCGCCCTATCTGAAAGTCTGATAAACGCCGGAAAAATGACTAAGTTCAAAAAAAAATTTTTTTCAACTTTTTTCAATTTTACCCCCGTGGGATATATATTCTACCCACACACATTTGGAACTCTCCTGGGGTACCCTCACACATATTATTCCCTCATTTAGTGGATATTTTCACAAAAAAGTGAAATTTTCAAAAATCCAGAAAATTGGCTGAAAACAACTAAATAACAAGGACTCATTGGGCGAATCGCTCTGAAACTGAAATCGGAACACTCACTGACATTTCCCCTATCTGAAAGTCTGATAAACGCCGGAAAAATGACTAAATCCCCCCAAAAAATTTTTTCAACTTTTTTCAATTTTACCCCCGCGGGATATATATTCTACCCACACACATTTGGAACTCTCCTGGGGTACCCTCACACATATTATTCCCTCATTTAGTGGATATTTTCACAAAAAAGTAAAATTTTCAAAAATCCAGAAAATTGGCTGAAAACGACTAAATATCAAGGACTCATTGGGCGAATCGCTCTGGAACTGAAATCGGAATGCTCACTGACATTTGACCTATCTGAAAGTCTGATAAACGCCGGAAAAATGACTAAGTCCAAAAAAAAATGTTTCAAATTTTTTCAATTTTACTCCCGTGGGATATATATTCTACCCATACACATTTGGAACTCTCCTGGGGTACCCTCACACATATTATTCCCTCATTTAGTGGATATTTTCACAAAAATTAAAATTTTCAAAAATCCAGAAAATTGGCTGTAAACGCCTAAATATCAAAGACTCATTGGGCAAACCGCTCTGGAACTGAAATCGGAACGCTCACTGACATTCGCCCTATCTGAAAGTCTGATAAACGCCGGAAAAATGACTAAGTTCAAAAAAAATTTTTTTTCAACTTTTTTCAATTTTACCCCCGTGGGATATATATTCTTCCCACACACATTTAGAACTCTCCTGGGGTACCCTCACACATATTATTCCCTCATTTAGTGAATATTTTCACAAAAAAGTGAAATTTTCAAAAATCCAGAAAATTGGCTGAAAACAACTAAATAACAAGGACTCATTGGGCGAATCGCTCTGAAACTGAAATCGGAACACTCACTGACATTTCCCCTATCTGAAAGTCTGATAAACGCCGGAAAAATGACTAAATCCCCCCAAAAAAATTTTTCAACTTTTTTCAATTTTACCCCCGCGGGATATATATTCTACCCACACACATTTGGAACTCTCCTGGGGTACCCTCACACATATTATTCCCTCATTTAGTGGATATTTTCACAAAAAAGAGAAATTTTCAAAAATCCAGAAAATTGGCTGAAAACGACTAAATATCAAGGACTCATTGGGCGAATCGCTCTGGAACTGAATTCGGAACACTCACTGACATTTCCCGTATCTGAAAGTCTGATAAACGCCGGAAAAATGACTAAGTCCCAAAAAAATATTTTTTCAACTTTTTTCAATTTTACCCCCGTGGGATATATATTCTTCCCACACACATTTAGAGCTCTCCTGGGGTACCCTCACACATATTATTCCCTCATTTAGTGAATATTTTCACAAAAAAGTGAAATTTTCAAAAATCCAGAAAATTGGCTGAAAACGACTAAATATCAAGGACTCATTGGGCGAATTGCTCTGGAACTGAAATCGGAACGCTCACTGACATTTCCCCTATCTGAAAGTCTGATAAACGCCAGGAAAATGACAGTCCAAAAAAAATTTTTTTTCAACTTTTTTCAATTTTACCCCGTGGGATATATATTCTACCCACACAGTTGGAACTCTCCTGGGTTAGCCTCACACATATTATTCCCTCATTTAGTGGATATTTTCACAAAAAAGTTAAATTTTCAAAAATCCAGAAAATTGGCTGAAAACGACTAAATATCAAAGACTCATTGGGCGAATCGCTCTGGAACTGAAATTGGAACGCTCACTGACATTTGCCCTATCTGAAAGTCTGATAAACGCCGGAAAAATGACTAAGTCCAAAAAAATTTTTTTTTCAATTTTACCCCCGTGGGATATATATTCTTCCCACACACATTTAGAACTCTCCTGGGGTACCCTCACACATATTATTCCCTCATTTAGTGGATATTTTCACAAAAAAGTGAAATTTTCAAAAATCCAGAAAATTGGCTGAAAACGACTAAATATCAAGTACTGATTGGGCGAATTGCTCTGGAACTGAAATCGGAACGCTCACTGACATTTCCCCTATCTGAAAGACTGATAAACGCCAGAAAAATGACTAAGTCCAAAAAAAAATTTTTTTCAACTTTTTTCAATTTTACCCCCGTCGGATATATATTCTTCCCACACACTTTTATGACTCTCCTGGGGTACCCTCACACATATTATTCCCTCATTTAGTGGATATTTTCACAAAAAAGTGAAATTTTCAAAAATCCAAAATATTGGCTGAAAACGACTAAATATCAAAGACTCATTGGGGGAATCGCTCTGGAACTGAAATTGGAACGCTCACTGACATTTGCCCTATCTGAAAGTCTGATCAACGCCAGAAAAATGACTAAGTCCAAAAAAAAATTTTTTTTCAACTTTTTTCAATTTTACCTCCGTCGGATATATATTCTACCCACACACATTTGGAACTCTTCTGGGATACCCTCACACTTATTATTCCCTCATTTAGTGGATATTTTCACAAAAAAATGAAATTTTCAAAAATCCAGAAAATTGGCTGAAAACAACTAAATGTCAAGGACACATTGGGCGTATTGCTCTGTAACTGAAATTGGAACACTCACTGACATTTCCCCTATCTGAAAGTCTGATCAACGCCAGAAAAATGACTAAGTCCAAAAAAAAATTTTTTTCAACTTTTTTCAATTTTACTCCCGTCGGATATATATTCTACCCACACACATTTGAAACTCTCCTGGGGTACCCTCACACATATTATTCCCTCATTTAGTGGATATTTTCACAAAAAAGTGAAATTTTCAAAAATCCAGAAAATTGGCTGAAAACGACTAAATGTCAAGGACTAAGTGGGCGTATTGCTCTGGAACTGAAATCGGAACGCTCACTGACATTTCCCCTATCTGAAAGTCTGATCAACGCCAGAAAAATGACTAAGTCCAAAAAAAATTTTTTTTTAACTTTTTTCAATTTTACCCCCGTGGGATATATATTCTTCCCACACACATTTAGAACTCTCCTGGGGTACCCTCACACATATTATTCCCTCATTTAGTGAATATTTTCACAAAAAATTGACATTTTCAAAAATCCAGAAAATTGGCTGAAAACAACTAAATATCAAGGACTCATTGGGCGAATCGCTCTGGAACTGAAATCGGAACGCTCACTGACATTTCCCCTATCTGAAAGTCTGATAAACGCCAGAAAAATGACTAAGTCCAAAAAAAATTTTTTTTCAATTTTACCCCCGTGGGATATATATTCTACCCACACACATTTGGAACTCTCCTGGGTTACTCTCACACATATTATTCCCTCATTTAGTGGATATTTTCACAAAAAAGTGAAATTTTCAAAAATCCAGAAAATTGGCTGAAAACGACTAAATATCAAGGACTCATTGGGCGAAACGCTCTGGAGCTGAAATCGGAACGCTCACTAACATTTCTCGTATCTGAAAGTCTGATAAACGCCGGAAAAATTACTAAGTCCAAAAAAAATTTTTTTTTAACTTTTTTCAATTTTACCCCCGTGGGATATATATTCTTCCCACACACATTTAGAACTCTCCTGGGGTACCCTCACACATATTATTCCCTCATTTAGTGAATATTTTCACAAAAAATTGACATTTTCAAAAATCCAGAAAATTGGCTGAAAACAACTAAATATCAAGGACTCATTGGGCGAATCGCTCTGGAACTGAAATCGGAACGCTCACTGACATTTCCCCTATCTGAAAGTCTGATAAACGCCAGAAAAATGACTAAGTCCAAAAAAAATTTTTTTTCAATTTTACCCCCGTGGGATATATATTCTACCCACACACATTTGGAACTCTCCTGGGTTACTCTCACACATATTATTCCCTCATTTAGTGGATATTTTCACAAAAAAGTGAAATTTTCAAAAATCCAGAAAATTGGCTGAAAACGACTAAATATCAAGGACTCATTGGGCGAAACGCTCTGTAGCTGAAATCGGAACGCTCACTAACATTTCTCGTATCTGAAAGTCTGATAAACGCCGGAAAAATTACTAAGTCCAAAAAAAATTTTTTTTAAACTTTTTTCAATTTTACCCCCGTCGGATATATATTCTACCCACACATATTTGGAACTCTTCTGGGGTACCCTCACACTTATTATTCCCTCATTTAGTGGATATTTTCACAAAAAAGTGAAATTTTCAAAAATCCAGAAAAGTGGCTGAAAACGACTAAATATCAAGGACTCATTGGGTGAATCGCTCTGGAACTGAAATCGAAACGTTCACTGACATTTCCCCTATCTGAAAGTCTGATAAACGCCGGAAAAATGACTAAGTCCAAAAAAAAATTTTTTTCAACTTTTTTCAATTTTACTCCCGTGGGATATATATTCTTCCCACACACATTTAGAACTCTCCTGGGGTACCCTCACACATATTATTCCCTCATTTAGTGAATATTTTCACAAAAAAGTGAAATTTTCAAAAATCCAGAAAATTGGCTGAAAACAACTAAATATCAAGGACTCATTGGGCGAATCGCTCTGGAACTGAAATCGGAACGCTCACTGACATTTCCCCTATCTTAAAGTCTGATAAACGCCAGAAAAATGACTAAGTCCAAAAAAAAAATTTTTTCAACTTTTCTCAATTTTACCCCCGTCGGGTATATATTCTTCCCACACACATTTGGAACTCTCCTGGGGTACCCTCACACATATTATTCCCTCATTTAGTGGATATTTTCACAAAAAAGTGAAATTTTCAAAAATCCAGAAAATTGGCTGAAAACGACTAAATGTCAAGGTCTCATTGGGCGAATCGCTCTGGAACTGAAATCGGAACACTCACTGACATTTCCCCTATCTGAAAGTCTGATAAACGCCGGAAAAATGACTAAGTCAAAAAAAAAAATTTTTTCAACTTTTTTCAATTTTACTCCCGTCGGATATATATTCTACCCACACACATTTAGAACTCTCCTGGGGTACCCTCACACATATTATTCCCTCATTTAGTGGATATTTTCACAAAAAAGTGAAATTTTCAAAAATCCAGAAAATTGGCTGAAAACGACTAAATAACAAGGACTCATTGGGCGAATCGCTCTGGAACTGAAATCGGAACGCTCACTGACATTTCCCCTATCTTAAAGTCTGATAAACGTCAGAAAAATGACTAAGTCCAAAAAAAAAATGTTTTCAACTTTTCTCAATTTTACCCCCGTCGGGTATATATTCTTCCCACACACATTTGGAACTCTCCTGGGGTACCCTCACACATATTATTCCCTCATTTATTGGATATTTTCACAAAAAAGTGAAATTTTCAAAAATCCAGAAAATTGGCTGAAAACGACTAAATGTCAAGGACTCATTGGGCGTATTGCTCTGGAACTGAAATCGGAACGCTCACTGACATTTCCCCTATCTGAAAGTCTGATCAACGCCAGAAAAATGACTAAGTCCAAAAAAAATTTTTTTTCAACTTTTTTCAATTTTACCCCCGTTGGATATATATTCTACCCACACACATTTGGAACTCTTCTGGGGTACCCTCACCCTTATTATTCCCTCATTTAGTGGATATTTTCACAAAAAAGTGAAATTTTCAAAAATCCAGAAAATTGGCTGAAAACGACTAAATATCAAGGACTCATTGGGTGAATCGCTCTGGAACTGAAATCGGAACGCTCACTGACATTTCCCCTATCTGAAAGTCTGATCAACGCCGGAAAAATGACTAAGTCAAAAAAAAATTTTTTTCAACTTTTTTCAATTTTACTCCCGTCGGATATATATTCTACCCACACACATTTAGAACTCTCCTGGGGTACCCTCACACATATTATTCCCTCATTTAGTGGATATTTTCACAAAAAAGTGAAATTTTCAAAAATCCAGAAAATTGGCTGAAAACGACTAAATATCAAGGACTCATTGGGCTAATCGCTCTGGAACTGAAATCGGAACGCTCACTGACATTTCCCCTATGTGAAAGTCTGATCAACGCCAGAAAAATGACTAAGTCCAAAAAAAATTTTTTTTCAATTTTACCCCCGTGGGATATATATTCTACCCACACACATTTGGAACTCTCCTGGGTTACCCTCACACATATTATTCCCTCATTTAGTGGATATTTTCACAAAAAAGTGAAATTTTCAAAAATCCAGAAAATTGGCTGAAAACGACTAAATATCAAGGACTCATTGGGCGAAACGCTCTGAAACTGAAATCGGAACGCTCACTGACATTTCCCGTATCTGAAAGTTTGATCATCGGCAGAAAAATGACTAAGTCCAAAAAAAATTTTTTTTCAACTTTTTTCAATTTTACCTCCGTCGGATATGTATTCTACCCACACACATTTGGAACTCTTCTGGGGTACCCCCACACTTATTATTCCCTCATTTAGTGGATATTTTCACAAAAAAGTGAAATTTTCAAAAATCCAGAAAATTGGCTGAAAACGACTAAATATCAAGGACTCATTGGGCGAAACGCTCTGTAGCTGAAATCGGAACGCTCACTAACATTTCTCGTATCTGAAAGTCTGATAAACGCCGGAAAAATTACTAAGTCCAAAAAAAATTTTTTTTAAACTTTTTTCAATTTTACCCCCGTCGGATATATATTCTACCCACACATATTTGGAACTCTTCTGGGGTACCCTCACACTTATTATTCCCTCATTTAGTGGATATTTTCACAAAAAAGTGAAATTTTCAAAAATCCAGAAAAGTGGCTGAAAACGACTAAATATCAAGGACTCATTGGTTGAATCGCTCTGGAACTGAAATCGAAACGTTCACTGACATTTCCCCTATCTGAAAGTCTGATAAACGCCGGAAAAATGACTAAGTCCAAAAAAAAATTTTTTTCAACTTTTTTCAATTTTACTCCCGTGGGATATATATTCTTCCCACACATATTTAGAACTCTCCTGGGGTACCCTCACACATATTATTCCCTCATTTAGTGAATATTTTCACAAAAAAGTGAAATTTTCAAAAATCCAGAAAATTGGCTGAAAACAACTAAATATCAAGGACTCATTGGGCGAATTGCTCTGGAACTGAAATCGGAACGCTCACTGACATTTCCCCTATCTGAAAGTCTGATAAACGCCAGGAAAATGACAGTCCAAAAAAAATTTTTTTTCAACTTTTTTCAATTTTACCCCCGTGGGATATATATTCTACCCAAACATTTGGAACTCTCCTGGGTTACCCTCACACATATTATTCCCTCATTTAGTGGATATTTTCACAAAAAAGTGAAATTTTCAAAAATCCAGAAAATTGGCTGAAAACTACTAAATATCAAGGACTCATTGGGCGAATCGCTCTGGAACTGAAATCGGAATGCTCACTGACATTTCCCCTATCTGAAAGTCTGATAAACGCCAGAATAATGACTAAGTCCAAAAAAAAATTTTTTTCAACTTTTTTCAATTTTACCCCCGTGGGATATATATTCTTCCCACACACATTTCGAACTCTCCTGGGGTACAGTCACACATATTATTCCCTCATTTAGTGGATATTTTCACAAAAAAGTGAAATTTTCAAAAATCCAGAAAATTGGCTGAAAACGACTAAATATCAAGGACTCATTGGGCGAATCGCTCTGGAGCTGAAATCGGAACGCTCACTGACATTTCTCGTATCTGAAATTCTGATAAACGCCGGAAAAATGACTAAGTCCAAAAAATAATTTTTTTCAACTTTTTTCAATTTTACCCCCGTGGGATATATATTCTTTCCACACACATTTGGCACTCTCCTGGGTTACCCTCACACATATTATTCCCTCATTTAGTGGATATTTTCACAAAAAAGTGAAATTTTCAAAAATCCAGAAAATTGGCTGAAAACGACTAAATAACAAGGACTAATTGGGCGAATCGCTCTGGAACTGAAATCGGAACGCTCACTGACATTTCCCCTATCTTAAAGTCTGATAAACGCCAGAAAAATGACTAAGTCCAAAAAAAAAATTTTTTCAACTTTTCTCAATTTTACCCCCGTCGGGTATATATTCTTCCCACACACATTTGGAACTCTCCTGGGGTACCCTCACACATATTATTCCCTCATTTAGTGGATATTTTCACAAAAAAGTGAAATTTTCAAAAATCCAGAAAATTGGCTGAAAACGACTAAATGTCAAGGACTCATTGGGCGTATTGCTCTGGAACTGAAATCGGAACGCTCACTGACATTTCCCCTATCTGAAAGTCTGATCAACGCCAGAAAAATGACTAAGTCCAAAAAAAATTTTTTTTCAACTTTTTTCAATTTTACCCCCGTTGGATATATATTCTACCCACACACATTTGGAACTCTTCTGGGGTACCCTCACCCTTATTATTCCCTCATTTAGTGGATATTTTCACAAAAAAGTGAAATTTTCAAAAATCCAGAAAATTGGCTGAAAACGACTAAATATCAAAGACTCATTGGGCGAATCGCTCTGGAACTGAAATCGGAACACTCACTGACATTTCCCCTATCTGAAAGTCTGATAAACGCCGGAAAAATGACTAAGTCAAAAAAAAATTTTTTTCAACTTTTTTCAATTTTACTCCCGTCGGATATATATTCTACCCACACACATTTAGAACTCTCCTGGGGTACCCTCACACATATTATTCCCTCATTTAGTGGATATTTTCACAAAAAAGTGAAATTTTCAAAAATCCAGAAAATTGGCTGAAAACGACTAAATATCAAGGACTCATTGGGCTAATCGCTCTGGAACTGAAATCGGAACGCTCACTGACATTTCCCCTATGTGAAAGTCTGATCAACGCCAGAAAAATGACTAAGTCCAAAAAAAATTTTTTTTCAATTTTACCCCCGTGGGATATATATTCTACCCACACACATTTGGAACTCTCCTGGGTTACCCTCACACATATTATTCCCTCATTTAGTGGATATTTTCACAAAAAAGTGAAATTTTCAAAAATCCAGAAAATTGGCTGAAAACGACTAAATATCAAGGACTCATTGGGCGAAACGCTCTGAAACTGAAATCGGAACGCTCACTGACATTTCCCGTATCTGAAAGTTTGATCATCGGCAGAAAAATGACTAAGTCCAAAAAAAATTTTTTTTCAACTTTTTTCAATTTTACCTCCGTCGGATATGTATTCTACCCACACACATTTGGAACTCTTCTGGGGTACCCCCACACTTATTATTCCCTCATTTAGTGGATATTTTCACAAAAAAGTGAAATTTTCAAAAATCCAGAAAATTGGCTAAAAACGACTAAATATCAAGGACTCATTGGGCGAATCGCTCTGGAACTGAAATCGGAACGCTCACTGACATTTCCCCTATCTGAAAGTCTGATAAACGCCAGAAAAATGACTAAGTCCAAAAAAAATTTTTTTTCAATTTTACCCCCGTGGGATATATATTCTACCCACACACATTTGGAACTCTCCTGGGTTACTCTCACACATATTATTCCCTCATTTAGTGGATATTTTCACAAAAAAGTGAAATTTTCAAAAATCCAGAAAATTGGCTGAAAACGACTAAATATCAAGGACTCATTGGGCGAAACGCTCTGGAGCTGAAATCGGAACGCTCACTAACATTTCTCGTATCTGAAAGTCTGATAAACGCCGGAAAAATTACTAAGTCCAAAAAAAAATTTTTTTTAACTTTTTTCAATTTTACCCCCGTGGGATATATATTCTTCCCACACACATTTAGAACTCTCCTGGGGTACCCTCACACATATTATTCCCTCATTTAGTGAATATTTTCACAAAAAATTGACATTTTCAAAAATCCAGAAAATTGGCTGAAAACAACTAAATATCAAGGACTCATTGGGCGAATCGCTCTGGAACTGAAATCGGAACGCTCACTGACATTTCCCCTATCTGAAAGTCTGATAAACGCCAGAAAAATGACTAAGTCCAAAAAAAATTTTTTTTCAATTTTACCCCCGTGGGATATATATTCTACCCACACACATTTGGAACTCTCCTGGGTTACTCTCACACATATTATTCCCTCATTTAGTGGATATTTTCACAAAAAAGTGAAATTTTCAAAAATCCAGAAAATTGGCTGAAAACGACTAAATATCAAGGACTCATTGGGCGAAACGCTCTGTAGCTGAAATCGGAACGCTCACTAACATTTCTCGTATCTGAAAGTCTGATAAACGCCGGAAAAATTACTAAGTCCAAAAAAAATTTTTTTTAAACTTTTTTCAATTTTACCCCCGTCGGATATATATTCTACCCACACATATTTGGAACTCTTCTGGGGTACCCTCACACTTATTATTCCCTCATTTAGTGGATATTTTCACAAAAAAGTGAAATTTTCAAAAATCCAGAAAAGTGGCTGAAAACGACTAAATATCAAGGACTCATTGGGTGAATCGCTCTGGAACTGAAATCGAAACGTTCACTGACATTTCCCCTATCTGAAAGTCTGATAAACGCCGGAAAAATGACTAAGTCCAAAAAAAAATTTTTTTCAACTTTTTTCAATTTTACTCCCGTGGGATATATATTCTTCCCACACATATTTAGAACTCTCCTGGGGTACCCTCACACATATTATTCCCTCATTTAGTGAATATTTTCACAAAAAAGTGAAATTTTCAAAAATCCAGAAAATTGGCTGAAAACAACTAAATATCAAGGACTCATTGGGCGAATTGCTCTGGAACTGAAATCGGAACGCTCACTGACATTTCCCCTATCTGAAAGTCTGATAAACGCCAGGAAAATGACAGTCCAAAAAAAATTTTTTTTCAACTTTTTTCAATTTTACCCCCGTGGGATATATATTCTACCCAAACATTTGGAACTCTCCTGGGTTACCCTCACACATATTATTCCCTCATTTAGTGGATATTTTCACAAAAAAGTGAAATTTTCAAAAATCCAGAAAATTGGCTGAAAACTACTAAATATCAAGGACTCATTGGGCGAATCGCTCTGGAACTGAAATCGGAATGCTCACTGACATTTCCCCTATCTGAAAGTCTGATAAACGCCAGAATAATGACTAAGTCCAAAAAAAAATTTTTTTCAACTTTTTTCAATTTTACCCCCGTGGGATATATATTCTTCCCACACACATTTCGAACTCTCCTGGGGTACAGTCACACATATTATTCCCTCATTTAGTGGATATTTTCACAAAAAAGTGAAATTTTCAAAAATCCAGAAAATTGGCTGAAAACGACTAAATATCAAGGACTCATTGGGCGAATCGCTCTGGAGCTGAAATCGGAACGCTCACTGACATTTCTCGTATCTGAAATTCTGATAAACGCCGGAAAAATGACTAAGTCCAAAAAATAATTTTTTTCAACTTTTTTCAATTTTACCCCCGTGGGATATATATTCTTTCCACACACATTTGGCACTCTCCTGGGTTACCCTCACACATATTATTCCCTCATTTAGTGGATATTTTCACAAAAAAGTGAAATTTTCAAAAATCCAGAAAATTGGCTGAAAACGACTAAATAACAAGGACTCATTGGGCGAATCGCTCTGGAACTGAAATCGGAACGCTCACTGACATTTCCCCTATCTTAAAGTCTGATAAACGCCAGAAAAATGACTAAGTCCAAAAAAAAAATTTTTTCAACTTTTCTCAATTTTACCCCCGTCGGGTATATATTCTTCCCACACACATTTGGAACTCTCCTGGGGTACCCTCACACATATTATTCCCTCATTTAGTGGATATTTTCACAAAAAAGTGAAATTTTCAAAAATCCAGAAAATTGGCTGAAAACGACTAAATGTCAAGGACTCATTGGGCGTATTGCTCTGGAACTGAAATCGGAACGCTCACTGACATTTCCCCTATCTGAAAGTCTGATCAACGCCAGAAAAATGACTAAGTCCAAAAAAAATTTTTTTTCAACTTTTTTCAATTTTACCCCCGTTGGATATATATTCTACCCACACACATTTGGAACTCTTCTGGGGTACCCTCACCCTTATTATTCCCTCATTTAGTGGATATTTTCACAAAAAAGTGAAATTTTCAAAAATCCAGAAAATTGGCTGAAAACGACTAAATATCAAAGACTCATTGGGCGAATCGCTCTGGAACTGAAATCGGAACACTCACTGACATTTCCCCTATCTGAAAGTCTGATAAACGCCGGAAAAATGACTAAGTCAAAAAAAAAATTTTTTCAACTTTTTTCAATTTTACTCCCGTCGGATATATATTCTACCGACACACATTTAGAACTCTCCTGGGGTACCCTCACACATATTATTCCCTCATTTAGTGGATATTTTCACAAAAAAGTGAAATTTTCAAAAATCCAGAAAATTGGCTGAAAACGACTAAATAACAAGGACTCATTGGGCGAATCGCTCTGGAACTGAAATCGGAACGCTCACTGACATTTCCCCTATCTTAAAGTCTGATAAACGTCAGAAAAATGACTAAGTCCAAAAAAAAAATGTTTTCAACTTTTCTCAATTTTACCCCCGTCGGGTATATATTCTTCCCACACACATTTGGAACTCTCCTGGGGTACCCTCACACATATTATTCCCTCATTTATTGGATATTTTCACAAAAAAGTGAAATTTTCAAAAATCCAGAAAATTGGCTGAAAACGACTAAATGTCAAGGACTCATTGGGCGTATTGCTCTGGAACTGAAATCGGAACGCTCACTGACATTTCCCCTATCTGAAAGTCTGATCAACGCCAGAAAAATGACTAAGTCCAAAAAAAATTTTTTTTCAACTTTTTTCAATTTTACCCCCGTTGGATATATATTCTACCCACACACATTTGGAACTCTTCTGGGGTACCCTCACCCTTATTATTCCCTCATTTAGTGGATATTTTCACAAAAAAGTGAAATTTTCAAAAATCCAGAAAATTGGCTGAAAACGACTAAATATCAAGGACTCATTGGGTGAATCGCTCTGGAACTGAAATCGGAATGCTCACTGACATTTCCCCTATCTGAAAGTCTGATCAACGCCGGAAAAATGACTAAGTCAAAAAAAAATTTTTTTCAACTTTTTTCAATTTTACTCCCGTCGGATATATATTCTACCCACACACATTTAGAACTCTCCTGGGGTACCCTCACACATATTATTCCCTCATTTAGTGGATATTTTCACAAAAAAGTGAAATTTTCAAAAATCCAGAAAATTGGCTGAAAACGACTAAATATCAAGGACTCATTGGGCTAATCGCTCTGGAACTGAAATCGGAACGCTCACTGACATTTCCCCTATCTGAAAGTCTGATCAACGCCAGAAAAATGACTAAGTCCAAAAAAAATTTTTTTTCAATTTTACCCCCGTGGGATATATATTCTACCCACACACATTTGGAACTCTCCTGGGTTACCCTCACACATATTATTCCCTCATTTAGTGGATATTTTCACAAAAAAGTGAAATTTTCAAAAATCCAGAAAATTGGCTGAAAACGACTAAATATCAAGGACTCATTGGGCGAAACGCTCTGAAACTGAAATCGGAACGCTCACTGACATTTCTCGTATCTGAAAGTCTGATAAACGCCGGAAAAATGACTAAGTCCAAAAGAAAATGTTTTCAGCTTTTTCCAATTTTACCCACGTGGGATATATATTCTACCCACACACATTTGGAACTCTCCTGGGGTACCCTCACACATATTATTCCCTCATTTAGTGGATATTTTCACAAAAAAGTGAAATTTTCAAAATTCCAGAAAATTGGCTGAAAACGACTAAATATCAAGGACTCATTGGGCGTATCGCTCTAGAACTGAAATCGGGATGCTCACTGACATTTCCCCTATCTGAAAGTCTGATCAACGCCAGAAAATTGACTAAGTCCAAAAAAAATTTTTTTTCAACTTTTTTCAATTTTACCCCCGTGGGATATATATTCTACCCACACACATTTGGCACTCTCCTGGGTTACCCTCACACATATTATTCCCTCATTTAGTGGATATTTTCACAAAAAAGTGAAATTTTCAAAAATCCAGAAAATTGGCTGAAAACGACTAAATAACAAGGACTCATTGGGAGAATCGCTCTGGAACTGAAATTGGAACGCTCACAGACATTTCCCCTATCTGAAAGTCTGATAAACGCCAGAAAAATGACTAAGTCCAAAAAAAATTTTTTTTCAATTTTACCCCCGTGGGATATATATTCTACCCACACACATTTGGAACTCTCCTGGGTTACCCTCACACATATTATTCCCTCATTTAGTGGATATTTTCACAAAAAAGTGAAATTTTCAAAAATCCAGAAAATTGCTGAAAACGACTAAATATCAAGTACTGATTGGGTGAATCGCTCTGGAACTGAAATCGGAACGCTCACTGACATTTCCCCTATCTGAAAGACTGATAAACGCCAGAAAAATGACTAAGTTCAAAAAAAAATTTTTTTCAACTTTTTTCAATTTTACCCCCGTCGGATATATATTCTTCCCACACACTTTTGGGACTCTCCTGGGGTACCCTCACACATACTATTCCCTCATTTAGTGGATATTTTCACAAAAAAGTGAAATTTTCAACAATCCAGAAAATTGGCTGAAAACGACTAAATATCAAAGACTCATTGGGGGAATCGCTCTGGAACTGAAATTGGAACGCTCACTGACATTTCCCCTATCTGAAAGTCTGATCAACGCCAGAAAAATGACTAAGTCCAAAAAAAATTTTTTTTAAACTTTTTTCAATTTTACCCCCGTCGGATATATATTCTACCCACACATATTTGGAACTCTTCTGGGGTACCCTCACACTTATTATTCCCTCATTTAGTGGATATTTTCACAAAAAAGTGAAATTTTCAAAAATCCAGAAAAGTGGCTGAAAACGACTAAATATCAAGGACTCATTGGGCGAATCGCTCTGGAACTGAAATCGAAACGTTCACTGACATTTCCCCTATCTGAAAGTCTGATAAACGCCGGAAAAATGACTACGTCCAAAAAAAAAATGTTTTCAACTTTTTTCAATTTTACCCCCGTGGGATATATATTCTACCCACACACATTTGGAGCTCTCCTTCGGTACCCTCACACATATTATTCCCTCATTTAGTGGATATTTTCACAAAAAAGTGACATTTTCAAAAATCTAGAAATTTGGCTGAAAACGACTAAATATCAAAGACTCATTGGGCGAATTGCTCTGGAACTGAAATCGGAACGCTCACTGACATTTCCCCTATCTGAAAGTCTGATAAACGCAAGGAAAATGACAGTCCAAAAAAAATTTTTTTTCAACTTTTTTCAATTTTACCCCCTTGGGATATATATTCTACCCACACATTTGGAACTCTCCTGGGTTACCCTCACACATATTATTCCCTCATTTAGTGGATATTTTCAAAAAAAAGTGAAATTTTCAAAAATCCAGAAAATTGGCTGAAAACTACTAAATATCAAGGACTCATTGGGCGAATCGCTCTGGAACTGAAATCGGAATGCTCACTGACATTTCCCCTATCTGAAAGTCTGATAAACGCCAGAATAATGACTAAGTCCAAAAAAAATTTTTTTTCAACTTTTTTCAATTTTACCCCCGTGGGATATATATTCTTCCCACACACATTTAGAACTCTCCTGGGGTACACTCACACATATTATTCCCTCATTTAGTGGATATTTTCACAAAAAAGTGAAATTTTCAAAAATCCAGAAAATTGGCTGAAAACGACTAAATATCAAGGACTCATTGGGCGAATCGCTCTGGAGCTGAAATCGGAATGCTCACTGACATTTCTCATATCTGAAAGTCTGATAAACGCCGGAAAAATGACTAAGTCCAAAAAATAATTTTTTTCAACTTTTTTCAATTTTACCCCCGTGGGATATATATTCTTTCCACACACTTTTGGGACTCTCCTGGGGTACCCTCACCCATATTATTCCCTCATTTAGTGGATATTTTCACAAAAAAGTGAAATTTTCAAAAATCCAGAAAATTGGCTGAAAACGACTAAATATCAAAGACTCATTGGGCGAATCGCTCTGGAACTGAAATTGGAACGCTCACTGACATTTGCCCTATCTGAAAGTCTGATAAACGCCGGAAAAATGACTAAGTCCAAAAAAAAATGTTTTCAGCTTTTTTCAATTTTACCCCCGTGGGATATATATTCTACCCACACACATTTGGAACTCTCCTGGGGTACCCTCACACATATTATTCCCTCATTTAGTGGATATTTTCACAAAAAAGTGAAATTTTCAAAAATCCAGAAAATTGGCTGAAAACGACTAAATGTCAAGGACTCATTGGGCGTATTGCTCTGGAACTGAAATCGGAACGCTCACTGACATTTCCCCTATCTGAAAGTCTGATCAACGCCAGAAAAATGACTAAGTCCAAAAAAAATTTTTTTTCAACTTTTTTCAATTTTACCCCCGTTGGATATATATTCTACCCACACACATTTGGAACTCTTCTGGGGTACCCTCACCCTTATTATTCCCTCATTTAGTGGATATTTTCACAAAAAAGTGAAATTTTCAAAAATCCAGAAAATTGGCTGAAAACGACTAAATATCAAGGACTCATTGGGTGAATCGCTCTGGAACTGAAATCGGAACACTCACTGACATTTCCCCTATCTGAAAGTCTGATAAACGCCGGAAAAATGACTAAGTCAAAAAAAAAATTTTTTCAACTTTTTTCAATTTTACTCCCGTCGGATATATATTCTACCCACACACATTTAGAACTCTCCTGGGGTACCCTCACACATATTATTCCCTCATTTAGTGGATATTTTCACAAAAAAGTGAAATTTTCAAAAATCCAGAAAATTGGCTGAAAACGACTAAATATCAAGGACTCATTGGGCTAATCGCTCTGGAACTGAAATCGGAACGCTCACTGACATTTCCCCTATCTGAAAGTCTGATCAACGCAAGAAAAATGACTAAGTCCAAAAAAAATTTTTTTTCAATTTTACCCCCGTCGGATATATATTCTACCCACACACATTTGGAACTCTTCTGGGGTACCCTCACACTCATTATTCCCTCATTTAGTGGATATTTTCACAAAAAAGTGAAATTTTCAAAAATCCAGAAAATTGGCTGAAAACGACTAAATATCAAAGACTCATTGGGCGAATCGCTGTGGAACTGAAATCGGAATGCTCACTGACATTTCCCCTATCTGAAAGTCTGATAAACGCCAGAATAATGACTAAGTCCAAAAAAAAATTTTTTTCAACTTTTTTCAATTTTACCCCCGTGGGATATATATTCTTCCCACACACATTTAGAACTCTCCTGGGGTACACTCACACATATTATTCCCTCATTTAGTGGATATTTTCACAAAAAAGTGAAATTTTCAAAAATCCAGAAAATTGGCTGAAAACGACTAAATATCAAGGACTCATTGGGCGAAACGCTCTGGAGCTGAAATCGGAATGCTCACTGACATTTCTCATATCTGAAAGTCTGATAAACGCCGGAAAAATGACTAAGTCCAAAAAAAAATTTTTTTCAACTTTTTTCAATTTTACCCCCGTGGGATATATATTCTTCCCACACACATTTGGTACTCTCCTGCGGTACCCTCACACATATTATTCCCTCATTTAGTGGATATTTCCACAAAAAAGTGACATTTTCAAAAATCCAGAAAATTGGCTGAAAACGACTAAATATCAAGGACTCATTGGGCGAATCGCTCTGGAACTGAAATCGGAACGCTCACTGACATTTACCCTATCTGAAAGTCTGATAAACGCCAGAATAATGACTAAGTCCAAAAAAAATTTTTTTTCAACTTTTTTCAATTTTACTCCCGTCGGATATATATTCTACCCACACACATTTGAAACTCTCCTGGGGTACCCTCACACATATTATTCCCTCATTTAGTGGATATTTTCACAAAAAAGTGACATTTTCAAAAATCCAGAAAATTGGCTGAAAACGACTAAATGTCAAGGACTCATTGGGCGTATTGCTCTGGAACTGAAATCGGAACGCTCACTGACATTTCCCCTATCTGAAAGTCTGATAAACGCCAGAAAAATGACTAAGTCCAAAAAAAATTTTTTTTCAATTTTACCCCCGTGGGATATATATTCTACCCACACACATTTGGCACTCTCCTGGGTTACCCTCACACATATTATTCCCTCATTTAGTGGATATTTTCACAAAAAAGTGAAATTTTCAAAAATCCAGAAAATTGGCTGAAAACGACTAAATATCAAGGACTCATTGGGCGTATCGCTCTAGAACTGAAATCGGAATGCTCACTGACATTTCCCCTATCTGAAAGTCTGATCAACGCCAGAAAAATGACTAAGTCCAAAAAAAATTTTTTCAACTTTTTTCAATTTTACCTCCGTCGGATATATATTCTACCCACACACATTTGGAACTCTTCTGGGGTACCCTCACACATATTATTCCCTCATTTAGTGGATATTTTCACAAAAAAGTGAAATTTTCAAAAATCCAGAAAATTGGCTGAAAACAACTAAATATCAAGGACTCATTGGGCGAATCACTCTGGAACTGAAATCGGAATGCTCACTGACATTTCCCCTATCTGAAAGTCTGATAAACGCCGGAAAAATGACTAAGTCAAAAAAAAAATTTTTTCAACTTTTTTCAATTTTACCCCCGTCGGATATATATTCTACCCACACACATTTGAAACTCTCCTGGGGTACCCTCACACATATTATTCCCTCATTTAGTGGATATTTTCACAAAAAAGTGAAATTTTCAAAAATCCAGAAAATTGGCTGAAAACGACTAAATAACAAGGACTCATTGGGCGAATCGCTCTGGAACTGAAATCGGAATGCTCACTGATATTTCCCCTATCTTAAAGTCTGATAAACGCCAGAAAAATGACTAAGTCCCAAAAAAAATTTTTTCAGCTTTTTTCAATTTTACCCCCGTGGGATATATATTCTACCCAAACACATTTGGAACTCTCCTGGGGTACCCTCACACATATTATTCCCTCATTTAGTGGATATTTTCACAAAAAAGTGAAATTTTCAAAAATCCAGAAAATTGGCTGAAAACGACTAAATATCAAGGACTCATTGGGCGTATCGCTCTGGAACTGAAATTGGAACGCTCACTGACATTTCCCCTATCTGAAAGTCTGATCAACGCCAGAAAAATGACTGAGTCCAAAAAAATTTTTTTTTCAACTTTTTTCAATTTTACCCCCGTCGGATATATATTCTTCCCACACACATTTGGTACTCTCCTGCGGTACCCTCACACATATTATTCCCTCATTTAGTGGATATTTTCACAAAAAAGTGAAATTTTCAAAAATCCAGAAAATTGGCTGAAAACGACTAAATATCAAGGACTCATTGGGCGAATCGCTCTGGAACTGAAATCGTAACGCTCACTGACATTTCCCCTATCTGAAAGTCTGATCAACGCCAGAAAAATGACTAAGTCCAAAAAAAATTTTTTCAACTTTTTTCAATTTTACCTCCGTCGGATATATATTCTACCCACACACATTTGGAACTCTTCTGGGATACCCTCACACTTATTATTCCCTCATTTAGTGGATATTTTCACAAAAAAGTGAAATTTTCAAAAATCCAGAAAATTGGCTAAAAACAACTAAATATCAAAGACTCATTGGGCGAATTGCTCTGGAACTGAAATTGGAACACTCACTGACATTTGCCCTATCTGAAAGTCTGATAAACGCCGGAAACATGACTAAGTCCAAAAAAATTTTTTTTCAACTTTTTTCAATTTTACTCCCGTCAGATATATATTCTACCCACACACATTTGAAACTCTCCTGGGGTACCCTCACACATATTATTCCCTCATTTAGTGGATATTTTCACAAAAAAGTGAAATTTTCAAAAATCCAGAAAATTGGCTGAAAACGACTAAATATCAAGGACTCATTGGGCGTATCGCTCTGGAACTGAAATCGGAACGCTCACTGACATTTCCCCTATCTGAAAGTCTGATCAACGCCAGAAAAATGACTAAGTCCAAAAAAATTTTTTTTTCAACTTTTTTCAATTTTACCCCCGTCGGATATATATTCTTCCCACACACATTTGGTACTCTCCTGCGGTACCCTCACACATATTATTCCCTCATTTAGTGGATATTTTCACAAAAAAGTGAAATTTTCAAAAATCCAGAAAATTGGCTGAAAACGACTAAATATCAAGGACTCATTGGGCGAAACGCTCTGGAGCTGAAATCGGAATGCTCACTGACATTTCTCGTATCTAAAAGTCTGATAAACGCCGGAAAAATGACTAAGTCCAAAAAAAAATGTTTTCAGCTTTTTTCAATTTTACCCACGTGGGATATATATTCTACCCACACACATTTGGATCTCTCCTGGGGTACCCTCACACATATTATTCCCTCATTTAGTGGATATTTTCACAAAAAAGTGAAATTTTCAAAAATCCAGAAAATTGGCTGAAAACGACTAAATAACAAGGACTCATTGGGCGAATCGCTCTGGAACTGAAATCGGAACGCTCACTGACATTTCCCCTATCTTAAAATCTGATAAACGCCAGAAAAATGACTAAGTCCAAAAAAAATTTTTTTTCAACTTTTTTCAATTTTACCTCCGTCGGATATATATTCTACCCACACACATTTGGAACTCTTCTGGGATACCCTCACACTTATTATTCCCTCATTTAGTGGATATTTTCACAAAAAAGTGAAATTTTCAAAAATCCAGAAAATTGGCTGAAAACGACTAAATATCAAGGACTCATTGGGCGAATCGCTCTGGAACTGAAATCGGAACACTCACTGACATTTCCCCTATCTGAAAGTCTGATAAACGCCGGAAAAATGACTAAGTCCAAAAAAAATTTTTTTTTAACTTTTTTCAATTTTACCCCCGTGGGATATATATTCTTCCCACACACATTTAAAACTCTCCTGGGGTACCCTCACACATATTATTCCCTCATTTAGTGAATATTTTCACAAAAAAGTGAAATTTTCAAAAATCCAGAAAATTGGCTGAAAACGACTAAATATCAAGGACTCATTGGGAGAATCGCTCTGGAACTGAAATCGGAACACTCACTGACATTTCCCCTATCTGAAAGTCTGATAAACGCCGGAAAAATGACTAAGTCAAAAAAAAAATTTTTTCAACTTTTTTCAATTTTACTCCCGTCGGATATAAATTCTACCCACACACATTTAGAACTCTCCTGGGGTACCCTCACACATATTATTCCCTCATTTAGTGGATATTTCCACAAAAAAGTGACATTTTCAAAAATCCAGAAAATTGGCTGAAAACGACTAAATATCAAGGACTCATTGGGCGAATCGCTCTGGAACTGAAATCGGAACGCTCACTGACATTTCCCCTATCTGAAAGTCTGATAAACGCCGGAAAAATGACTAAGTCAAAAAAAATTTTTTTTCAACTTTTTTCAATTTTACTCCCGTCGGATATATATTCTACCCACACACATTTGAAACTCTCCTGGGGTACCCTCACACATATTATTCCCTCATTTAGTGGATATTTTCACAAAAAAGTGAAATTTTCAAAAATCCAGAAAATTGGCTGAAAACGACTAAATATCAAGGACTCATTGGGCGTATCGCTCTAGAACTGAAATCGGAATGCTCACTGACATTTCCCCTATCTGAAAGTCTGATCAACGCCAGAAAAATGACTAAGTCCAAAAAAAATTTTTTCAACTTTTTTCAATTTTACCTCCGTCGGATATATATTCTACCCACACACATTTGGAACTCTTCTGGGGTACCCTCACACATATTATTCCCTCATTTAGTGGATATTTTCACAAAAAAGTGAAATTTTCAAAAATCCAGAAAATTGGCTGAAAACAACTAAATATCAAGGACTCATTGGGCGAATCACTCTGGAACTGAAATCGGAATGCTCACTGACATTTCCCCTATCTGAAAGTCTGATAAACGCCGGAAAAATGACTAAGTCAAAAAAAAAATTTTTTCAACTTTTTTCAATTTTACCCCCGTCGGATATATATTCTACCCACACACATTTGAAACTCTCCTGGGGTACCCTCACACATATTATTCCCTCATTTAGTGGATATTTTCACAAAAAAGTGAAATTTTCAAAAATCCAGAAAATTGGCTGAAAACGACTAAATAACAAGGACTCATTGGGCGAATCGCTCTGGAACTGAAATCGGAACGCTCACTGATATTTCCCCTATCTTAAAGTCTGATAAACGCCAGAAAAATGACTAAGTCCCAAAAAAAATTTTTTCAGCTTTTTTCAATTTTACCCCCGTGGGATATATATTCTACCCAAACACATTTGGAACTCTCCTGGGGTACCCTCACACATATTATTCCCTCATTTAGTGGATATTTTCACAAAAAAGTGAAATTTTCAAAAATCCAGAAAATTGGCTGAAAACGACTAAATATCAAGGACTCATTGGGCGTATCGCTCTGGAACTGAAATTGGAACGCTCACTGACATTTCCCCTATCTGAAAGTCTGATCAACGCCAGAAAAATGACTGAGTCCAAAAAAATTTTTTTTTCAACTTTTTTCAATTTTACCCCCGTCGGATATATATTCTTCCCACACACATTTGGTACTCTCCTGCGGTACCCTCACACATATTATTCCCTCATTTAGTGGATATTTTCACAAAAAAGTGAAATTTTCAAAAATCCAGAAAATTGGCTGAAAACGACTAAATATCAAGGACTCATTGGGCGAATCGCTCTGGAACTGAAATCGTAACGCTCACTGACATTTCCCCTATCTGAAAGTCTGATCAACGCCAGAAAAATGACTAAGTCCAAAAAAAAAATTTTTTCAACTTTTTTCAATTTTACCTCCGTCGGATATATATTCTACCCACACACATTTGGAACTCTTCTGGGATACCCTCACACTTATTATTCCCTCATTTAGTGGATATTTTCACAAAAAAGTGAAATTTTCAAAAATCCAGAAAATTGGCTAAAAACAACTAAATATCAAAGACTCATTGGGCGAATTGCTCTGGAACTGAAATTGGAACACTCACTGACATTTGCCCTATCTGAAAGTCTGATAAACGCCGGAAACATGACTAAGTCCAAAAAAATTTTTTTTCAACTTTTTTCAATTTTACTCCCGTCAGATATATATTCTACCCACACACATTTGAAACTCTCCTGGGGTACCCTCACACATATTATTCCCTCATTTAGTGGATATTTTCACAAAAAAGTGAAATTTTCAAAAATCCAGAAAATTGGCTGAAAACGACTAAATATCAAGGACTCATTGGGCGTATCGCTCTGGAACTGAAATCGGAACGCTCACTGACATTTCCCCTATCTGAAAGTCTGATCAACGCCAGAAAAATGACTAAGTCCAAAAAAATTTTTTTTTCAACTTTTTTCAATTTTACCCCCGTCGGATATATATTCTTCCCACACACATTTGGTACTCTCCTGCGGTACCCTCACACATATTATTCCCTCATTTAGTGGATATTTTCACAAAAAAGTGAAATTTTCAAAAATCCAGAAAATTGGCTGAAAACGACTAAATATCAAGGACTCATTGGGCGAAACGCTCTGGAGCTGAAATCGGAACACTCACTGACATTTCCCCTATCTGAAAGTCTGATAAACGCCGGAAAAATGACTAAGTCAAAAAAAAAATTTTTTCAACTTTTTTCAATTTTACTCCCGTCGGATATAAATTCTACCCACACACATTTAGAACTCTCCTGGGGTACCCTCACACATATTATTCCCTCATTTAGTGGATATTTCCACAAAAAAGTGACATTTTCAAAAATCCAGAAAATTGGCTGAAAACGACTAAATATCAAGGACTCATTGGGCGAATCGCTCTGGAACTGAAATCGGAACGCTCACTGACATTTCCCCTATCTGAAAGTCTGATAAACGCCGGAAAAATGACTAAGTCAAAAAAAATTTTTTTTCAACTTTTTTCAATTTTACTCCCGTCGGATATATATTCTACCCACACACATTTGAAACTCTCCTGGGGTACCCTCACACATATTATTCCCTCATTTAGTGGATATTTTCACAAAAAAGTGAAATTTTCAAAAATCCAGAAAATTGGCTGAAAACGACTAAATATCAAGGACTCATTGGGCGTATCGCTCTAGAACTGAAATCGGAATGCTCACTGACATTTCCCCTATCTGAAAGTCTGATCAACGCCAGAAAAATGACTAAGTCCAAAAAAAATTTTTTCAACTTTTTTCAATTTTACCTCCGTCGGATATATATTCTACCCACACACATTTGGAACTCTTCTGGGGTACCCTCACACATATTATTCCCTCATTTAGTGGATATTTTCACAAAAAAGTGAAATTTTCAAAAATCCAGAAAATTGGCTGAAAACAACTAAATATCAAGGACTCATTGGGCGAATCACTCTGGAACTGAAATCGGAATGCTCACTGACATTTCCCCTATCTGAAAGTCTGATAAACGCCGGAAAAATGACTAAGTCAAAAAAAAAATTTTTTCAACTTTTTTCAATTTTACCCCCGTCGGATATATATTCTACCCACACACATTTGAAACTCTCCTGGGGTACCCTCACACATATTATTCCCTCATTTAGTGGATATTTTCACAAAAAAGTGAAATTTTCAAAAATCCAGAAAATTGGCTGAAAACGACTAAATAACAAGGACTCATTGGGCGAATCGCTCTGGAACTGAAATCGGAACGCTCACTGATATTTCCCCTATCTTAAAGTCTGATAAACGCCAGAAAAATGACTAAGTCCCAAAAAAAATTTTTTCAGCTTTTTTCAATTTTACCCCCGTGGGATATATATTCTACCCAAACACATTTGGAACTCTCCTGGGGTACCCTCACACATATTATTCCCTCATTTAGTGGATATTTTCACAAAAAAGTGAAATTTTCAAAAATCCAGAAAATTGGCTGAAAACGACTAAATATCAAGGACTCATTGGGCGTATCGCTCTGGAACTGAAATTGGAACGCTCACTGACATTTCCCCTATCTGAAAGTCTGATCAACGCCAGAAAAATGACTGAGTCCAAAAAAATTTTTTTTTCAACTTTTTTCAATTTTACCCCCGTCGGATATATATTCTTCCCACACACATTTGGTACTCTCCTGCGGTACCCTCACACATATTATTCCCTCATTTAGTGGATATTTTCACAAAAAAGTGAAATTTTCAAAAATCCAGAAAATTGGCTGAAAACGACTAAATATCAAGGACTCATTGGGCGAATCGCTCTGGAACTGAAATCGTAACGCTCACTGACATTTCCCCTATCTGAAAGTCTGATCAACGCCAGAAAAATGACTAAGTCCAAAAAAAAAATTTTTTCAACTTTTTTCAATTTTACCTCCGTCGGATATATATTCTACCCACACACATTTGGAACTCTTCTGGGATACCCTCACACTTATTATTCCCTCATTTAGTGGATATTTTCACAAAAAAGTGAAATTTTCAAAAATCCAGAAAATTGGCTAAAAACAACTAAATATCAAAGACTCATTGGGCGAATTGCTCTGGAACTGAAATTGGAACACTCACTGACATTTGCCCTATCTGAAAGTCTGATAAACGCCGGAAACATGACTAAGTCCAAAAAAATTTTTTTTCAACTTTTTTCAATTTTACTCCCGTCAGATATATATTCTACCCACACACATTTGAAACTCTCCTGGGGTACCCTCACACATATTATTCCCTCATTTAGTGGATATTTTCACAAAAAAGTGAAATTTTCAAAAATCCAGAAAATTGGCTGAAAACGACTAAATATCAAGGACTCATTGGGCGTATCGCTCTGGAACTGAAATCGGAACGCTCACTGACATTTCCCCTATCTGAAAGTCTGATCAACGCCAGAAAAATGACTAAGTCCAAAAAAATTTTTTTTTCAACTTTTTTCAATTTTACCCCCGTCGGATATATATTCTTCCCACACACATTTGGTACTCTCCTGCGGTACCCTCACACATATTATTCCCTCATTTAGTGGATATTTTCACAAAAAAGTGAAATTTTCAAAAATCCAGAAAATTGGCTGAAAACGACTAAATATCAAGGACTCATTGGGCGAAACGCTCTGGAGCTGAAATCGGAATGCTCACTGACATTTCTCGTATCTAAAAGTCTGATAAACGCCGGAAAAATGACTAAGTCCAAAAAAAAATGTTTTCAGCTTTTTTCAATTTTACCCACGTGGGATATATATTCTACCCACACACATTTGGATCTCTCCTGGGGTACCCTCACACATATTATTCCCTCATTTAGTGGATATTTTCACAAAAAAGTGAAATTTTCAAAAATCCAGAAAATTGGCTGAAAACGACTAAATAACAAGGACTCATTGGGCGAATCGCTCTGGAACTGAAATCGGAACGCTCACTGACATTTCCCCTATCTTAAAATCTGATAAACGCCAGAAAAATGACTAAGTCCAAAAAAAATTTTTTTTTAACTTTTTTCAATTTTACCCCCGTGGGATATATATTCTTCCCACACACATTTAAAACTCTCCTGGGGTACCCTCACACATATTATTCCCTCATTTAGTGAATATTTTCACAAAAAAGTGAAATTTTCAAAAATCCAGAAAATTGGCTGAAAACGACTAAATATCAAGGACTCATTGGGAGAATCGCTCTGGAACTGAAATCGGAACACTCACTGACATTTCCCCTATCTGAAAGTCTGATAAACGCCGGAAAAATGACTAAGTCAAAAAAAAAATTTTTTCAACTTTTTTCAATTTTACTCCCGTCGGATATAAATTCTACCCACACACATTTAGAACTCTCCTGGGGTACCCTCACACATATTATTCCCTCATTTAGTGGATATTTCCACAAAAAAGTGACATTTTCAAAAATCCAGAAAATTGGCTGAAAACGACTAAATATCAAGGACTCATTGGGCGAATCGCTCTGGAACTGAAATCGGAACGCTCACTGACATTTACCCTATCTGAAAGTCTGATAAACGCCAGAATAATGACTAAGTCCAAAAAAAATTTTTTTTCAACTTTTTTCAATTTTACCTCCTTCGGATATTTATTCTACCCACACACATTTGGAACTCTTCTGGGGTACCCTCACACTTATTATTCCCTCATTTAGTGGATATTTTCACAAAAAAGTGAAATTTTCAAAAATCCAGAAAACTGGCTAAAAACGACTAAATATCAAGGACTCATTGGGCGAATCGCTCTGGAACTGAAATCGGAACGCTCACTGACATTTCCCCTATCTGAAAGTCTGATAAACGCCGGAAAAATGACTAAGTCAAAAAAAATTTTTTTTCAACTTTTTTCAATTTTACTCCCGTCGGATATATATTCTACCCACACACATTTGAAACTCTCCTGGGGTACCCTCACACATATTATTCCCTCATTTAGTGGATATTTTCACAAAAAAGTGAAATTTTCAAAAATCCAGAAAATTGGCTGAAAACGACTAAATGTCAAGGACTCATTGGGCGTATTGCTCTGGAACTGAAATCGGAACGCTCACTGACATTTCCCCTATCTGAAAGTCTGATCAACGCCAGAAAAATGACCAAGTCCAAAAAAAATTTTTTTTCAACTTTTTTCAATTTTACCCCCGTTGGATATATATTCTACCCACACACATTTGGAACTCTTCTGGGGTACCCTCACCCTTATTATTCCCTCATTTAGTGGATATTTTCACAAAAAAGTGAAATTTTCAAAAATCCAGAAAATTGGCTGAAAACGACTAAATATCAAGGACTCATTGTGCGAATCGCTCTGGAGCTGAAATCGGAATGCTCACTGACATTTCTCATATCTGAGAGTCTGATAAACATCGGAAAAATGACTAAGTCCAAAAAAAAATTTTTGCAACTTTTTTCAATTTAACCCCCGTGGGATATATATTCTACCCAAACACATTTGGAACTCTCCTGGGGTACCCTCACACATATTATTCCCTCATTTAGTGGATATTTTCACAAAAAAGTGAAATTTTCAAAAATCCAGAAAATTGGCTGAAAACAACTAAATATCAAGGACTCATTGGGCGAATCACTCTGGAACTGAAATCGGAATGCTCACTGACATTTCCCCTATCTGAAAGTCTGATAAACGCCGGAAAAATGACTAAGTCAAAAAAAAATTTTTTTCAACTTTTTTCAATTTTACCCCCGTCGGATATATATTCTACCCACACACATTTGAAACTCTCCTGGGGTACCCTCACACATATTATTCCCTCATTTAGTGGATATTTTCACAAAAAAGTGAAATTTTCAAAAATCCAGAAAATTGGCTGAAAACGACTAGATAACAAGGACTCATTGGGCGAATCGCTCTGGAACTGAAATCGGAACGCTCACTGATATTTCCCCTATCTTAAAGTCTGATAAACGCCAGAAAAATGACTAAGTCCAAAAAAAAATTTTTTTCAACTTTTTTCAATTTTACCTCCGTCGGATATATATTCTACCCACACACATTTGGAACTCTTCTGGGATACCCTCACACTTATTATTCCCTAATTTAGTGGATATTTTCACAAAAAAGTGAAATTTTCAAAAATCCAGAAAATTGGCTGAAAACGACTAAATATCAAGGACTCATTGGGCGAATCGCTCTGGAGCTGAAATCGGAACGCTCACTGACATTTTTCGTATCTGAAAGTCTGATAAACGCCGGAAAAATGACTAAGTCCCAAAAAAAATTTTTTCAGCTTTTTTCAATTTTACCCCCGTGGGATATATATTCTACCCAAACACATTTGGAACTCTCCTGGGGTACCCTCACACATATTATTCCCTCATTTAGTGGATATTTTCACAAAAAAGTGAAATTTTCAAAGATCCAGAAAATTGGCTGAAAACAACTAAATATCAAGGACTCATTGGGCGAATCACTCTGGAACTGAAATCGGAATGCTCACTGACATTTCCCCTATCTGAAAGTCTGATAAACGCCGGAAAAATGACTAAGTCAAAAAAAAATTTTTTTCAACTTTTTTCAATTTTACCCCCGTCGGATATATATTCTACCCACACACATTTGAAACTCTCCTGGGGTACCCTCACACATATTATTCCCTCATTTAGTGGATATTTTCACAAAAAAGTGAAATTTTCAAAAATCCAGAAAATTGGCTGAAAACGACTAAATATCAAGGACTCATTGGGCGTATCGCTCTGGAACTGAAATCGGAACGCTCACTGACATTTCCCCTATCTGAAAGTCTGATCAACGCCAGAAAAATGACTAAGTCCAAAAAAATTTTTTTTTCAACTTTTTTCAATTTTACCCCCGTCGGATATATATTCTTCCCACACACATTTGGTACTCTCCTGCGGTACCCTCACACATATTATTCCCTCATTTAGTGGATATTTTCACAAAAAAGTGAAATTTTCAAAAATCCAGAAAATTGGCTGAAAACGACTAAATATCAAGGACTCATTGGGCGAAACGCTCTGGAGCTGAAATCGGAATGCTCACTGACATTTCTCGTATCTAAAAGTCTGATAAACGCCGGAAAAATGACTAAGTCCAAAAAAAAATGTTTTCAGCTTTTTTCAATTTTACCCACGTGGGATATATATTCTACCCACACACATTTGGATCTCTCCTGGGGTACCCTCACACATATTATTCCCTCATTTAGTGGATATTTTCACAAAAAAGTGAAATTTTCAAAAATCCAGAAAATTGGCTGAAAACGACTAAATATCAAGGACTCATTGGGCGAATCGCTCTGGAACTGAAATCGGAACACTCACTGACATTTCCCCATCTGAAAGTCTGATAAACGCCGGAAAAATGACTAAGTCAAAAAAAAAATTTTTTCAACTTTTTTCAATTTTACTCCCGTCGGATATATATTCTACCCACACACATTTGGAACTCTTCTGGGGTACCCTCACCCTTATTATTCCCTCATTTAGTGGATATTTAGACAAAAAAGTGAAATTTTCAAAAATCCAGAAAATTGGCTGAAAACGACTAAATATCAAGGACTCATTGGGCGAATCGCTCTGGAACTGAAATCGGAATGCTCACTGACATTTCCCCTATCTGAAAGTCTGATAAACGCCGGAAAAATGACTAAGTCCAAAAAAAATTTTTTTTTAACTTTTTTCAATTTTACCCCCGTGGGATATATATTCTTCCCACACACATTTAAAACTCTCCTGGGGTACCCTCACACATATTATTCCCTCATTTAGTGAATATTTTCACAAAAAAGTGAAATTTTCAAAAATCCAGAGAATTGGCTGAAAACGACTAAATATCAAGGACTCATTGGGCGAATCGCTCTGGAACTGAAATCGGAACACTCACTGACATTTCCCCTATCTGAAAGTCTGATAAACGACGGAAAAATGACTAAGTCAAAAAAAAAATTTTTTCAACTTTTTTCAATTTTACTCCCGTCGGATATAAATTCTACCCACACACATTTAGAACTCTCCTGGGGTACCCTCACACTTATTATTCCCTCATTTAGTGGATATTTTCACAAAAAAGTGAAATTTTCAAAAATCCAGAAAACTGGCTAAAAACGACTAAATATCAAGGACTCATTGGGCGAATCGCTCTGGAACTGAAATCGGAACGCTCACTGACATTTCCCCTATCTGAAAGTCTGATAAACGGCGGAAAAATGACTAAGTAAAAAAAAATTTTTTTTCAACTTTTTTCAATTTTACTCCCGTCGGATATATATTCTACCCACACACATTTGAAACTCTCCTGGGGTACCCTCACACATATTATTCCCTCATTTAGTGGATATTTTCACAAAAAAGTGAAATTTTCAAAAATCCAGAAAATTGGCTGCAAACGACTAAATGTCAAGGACTCATTGGGCGTATTGCTCTGGAACTGAAATCGGAACGCTCACTGACATTTCCCCTATCTGAAAGTCTGATAAACGCCAGAAAAATGACTAAGTCCAAAAAAAAAATTTTTTCAACTTTTTTCAATTTTACCTCCGTCGGATATATATTCTACCCACACACATTTGGAACTCTTCTGGGATACCCTCACACTTATTATTCCCTCATTTAGTGGATATTTTCACACAAAAGTGAAATTTTCAAAAATCCAGAAAATTGGCTAAAAACAACTAAATATCAAAGACTCATTGGGCGAATTGCTCTGGAACTGAAATTGGAACACTCACTGACATTTGCCCTATCTGAAAGTCTGATAAACGCCGGAAACATGACTAAGTCCAAAAAAATTTTTTTTCAACTTTTTTCAATTTTACTCCCGTCGGATATATATTCTACCCACACACATTTGAAACTCTCCTGGGGTACCCTCACACATATTATTCCCTCATTTAGTGGATATTTTCACAAAAAAGTGAAATTTTCAAAAATCCAGAAAATTGGCTGAAAACAACTAAATGTCAAGGACTCATTGGGCGCATTGCTCTGGAACTGAAATCGGAACACTCACTGACATTTCCCCTATCTGAGAGTCTGATAAACATCGGAAAAATGACTAAGTCCAAAAAAAAATTTTTTCAACTTTTTTCAATTTAACCCCCGTGGGATATATATTCTACCCAAACACATTTGGAACTCTCCTGGGGTACCCTCACACATATTATTCCCTCATTTAGTGGATATTTTCACAAAAAAGTGAAATTTTCAAAGATCCAGAAAATTGGCTGAAAACAACTAAATATCAAGGACTCATTGGGCGAATCACTCTGGAACTGAAATCGGAATGCTCACTGACATTTCCCCTATCTGAAAGTCTGATAAACGCCGGAAAAATGACTAAGTCAAAAAAAAATTTTTTTCAACTTTTTTCAATTTTACCCCCGTCGGATATATATTCTACCCACACACATTTGAAACTCTCCTGGGGTACCCTCACACATATTATTCCCTCATTTAGTGGATATTTTCACAAAAAAGTGAAATTTTCAAAAATCCAGAAAATTGGCTGAAAACGACTAAATATCAAGGACTCATTGGGCGTATCGCTCTGGAACTGAAATCGGAACGCTCACTGACATTTCCCCTATCTGAAAGTCTGATCAACGCCAGAAAAATGACTAAGTCCAAAAAAAATTTTTTTTCAACTTTTTTCAATTTTACCCCCGTCGGATATATATTCTTCCCACACACATTTGGTACTCTCCTGCGGTACCCTCACACATATTATTCCCTCATTTAGTGGATATTTTCACAAAAAAGTGAAATTTTCAAAAATCCAGAAAATTGGCTGAAAACGACTAAATATCAAGGACTCATTGGGCGAATCGCTCTGGAACTGAAATCGGAACGCTCACTGACATTTCCCCTATCTGAAAGTCTGATCAACGCCAGAAAAATGACTAAGTCCAAAAAAAATTTTTTTTCAATTTTGCCCCCGTGGGATATATATTCTACCCACACACATTTGGAACTCTCCTGGGTTACCCTCACACATATTATTCCCTCATTTAGTGGATATTTTCACAAAAAAGTGAAATTTTCAAAAATCCAGAAAATTGGCTGAAAACGACTAAATATCAAGGACTCATTGGGCGAAACGCTCTGGAGCTGAAATCGGAATGCTCACTGACATTTCTCGTATCTAAAAGTCTGATAAACGCCGGAAAAATGACTAAGTCCAAAAAAAAATGTTTTCAGCTTTTTTCAATTTTACCCACGTGGGATATATATTCTACCCACACACATTTGGATCTCTCCTGGGGTACCCTCACACATATTATTCCCTCATTTAGTGGATATTTTCACAAAAAAGTGAAATTTTCAAAAATCCAGAAAATTGGCTGAAAACGACTAAATATCAAGGACTCATTGGGCGAATCGCTCTGGAACTGAAATCGGAACACTCACTGACATTTCCCCATCTGAAAGTCTGATAAACGCCGGAAAAATGACTAAGTCAAAAAAAAAATTTTTTCAACTTTTTTCAATTTTACTCCCGTCGGATATATATTCTACCCACACACATTTGGAACTCTTCTGGGGTACCCTCACCCTTATTATTCCCTCATTTAGTGGATATTTAGACAAAAAAGTGAAATTTTCAAAAATCCAGAAAATTGGCTGAAAACGACTAAATATCAAGGACTCATTGGGCGAATCGCTCTGGAACTGAAATCGGAATGCTCACTGACATTTCCCCTATCTGAAAGTCTGATAAACGCCGGAAAAATGACTAAGTCCAAAAAAAATTTTTTTTTAACTTTTTTCAATTTTACCCCCGTGGGATATATATTCTTCCCACACACATTTAAAACTCTCCTGGGGTACCCTCACACATATTATTCCCTCATTTAGTGAATATTTTCACAAAAAAGTGAAATTTTCAAAAATCCAGAGAATTGGCTGAAAACGACTAAATATCAAGGACTCATTGGGCGAATCGCTCTGGAACTGAAATCGGAACACTCACTGACATTTCCCCTATCTGAAAGTCTGATAAACGACGGAAAAATGACTAAGTCAAAAAAAAAATTTTTTCAACTTTTTTCAATTTTACTCCCGTCGGATATAAATTCTACCCACACACATTTAGAACTCTCCTGGGGTACCCTCACACTTATTATTCCCTCATTTAGTGGATATTTTCACAAAAAAGTGAAATTTTCAAAAATCCAGAAAACTGGCTAAAAACGACTAAATATCAAGGACTCATTGGGCGAATCGCTCTGGAACTGAAATCGGAACGCTCACTGACATTTCCCCTATCTGAAAGTCTGATAAACGGCGGAAAAATGACTAAGTAAAAAAAAATTTTTTTTCAACTTTTTTCAATTTTACTCCCGTCGGATATATATTCTACCCACACACATTTGAAACTCTCCTGGGGTACCCTCACACATATTATTCCCTCATTTAGTGGATATTTTCACAAAAAAGTGAAATTTTCAAAAATCCAGAAAATTGGCTGAAAACGACTAAATGTCAAGGACTCATTGGGCGTATTGCTCTGGAACTGAAATCGGAACGCTCACTGACATTTCCCCTATCTGAAAGTCTGATAAACGCCAGAAAAATGACTAAGTCCAAAAAAAAAATTTTTTCAACTTTTTTCAATTTTACCTCCGTCGGATATATATTCTACCCACACACATTTGGAACTCTTCTGGGATACCCTCACACTTATTATTCCCTCATTTAGTGGATATTTTCACAAAAAAGTGAAATTTTCAAAAATCCAGAAAATTGGCTAAAAACAACTAAATATCAAAGACTCATTGGGCGAATTGCTCTGGAACTGAAATTGGAACACTCACTGACATTTGCCCTATCTGAAAGTCTGATAAACGCCGGAAACATGACTAAGTCCAAAAAAATTTTTTTTCAACTTTTTTCAATTTTACTCCCGTCGGATATATATTCTACCCACACACATTTGAAACTCTCCTGGGGTACCCTCACACATATTATTCCCTCATTTAGTGGATATTTTCACAAAAAAGTGAAATTTTCAAAAATCCAGAAAATTGGCTGAAAACAACTAAATATCAAGGACTCATTGGGCGAATCACTCTGGAACTGAAATCGGAATGCTCACTGACATTTCCCCTATCTGAAAGTCTGATAAACGCCGGAAAAATGACTAAGTCAAAAAAAAATTTTTTTCAACTTTTTTCAATTTTACCCCCGTCGGATATATATTCTACCCACACACATTTGAAACTCTCCTGGGGTACCCTCACACATATTATTCCCTCATTTAGTGGATATTTTCACAAAAAAGTGAAATTTTCAAAAATCCAGAAAATTGGCTGAAAACGACTAAATATCAAGGACTCATTGGGCGTATCGCTCTGGAACTGAAATCGGAACGCTCACTGACATTTCCCCTATCTGAAAGTCTGATCAACGCCAGAAAAATGACTAAGTCCAAAAAAATTTTTTTTTCAACTTTTTTCAATTTTACCCCCGTCGGATATATATTCTTCCCACACACATTTGGTACTCTCCTGCGGTACCCTCACACATATTATTCCCTCATTTAGTGGATATTTTCACAAAAAAAGTGAAATTTTCAAAAATCCAGAAAATTGGCTGAAAACGACTAAATATCAAGGACTCATTGGGCGAATCGCTCTGGAACTGAAATCGGAACGCTCACTGACATTTCTCGTATCTGAAAGTCTGATAAACGCCGGAAAAATGACTAAGTCCAAAAAAAAATTTTTTTCAACTTTTTTCAATTTTACCTCCGTCGGATATATATTCTACCCACACACATTTGGAACTCTTCTGGGATACCCTCACACTTATTATTCCCTCATTTAGTGGATATTTTCAAAAAAAGTGAAATTTTCAAAAATCCAGAAAATTGGCTAAAAACAAATAAATATCAAAGACTCATTGGGCGAATTGCTCTGGAACTGAAATTGGAACACTCACTGACATTTGCCCTATCTGAAAGTCTGATAAACGCCGGAAACATGACTAAGTCTAAAAAAATTTTTTTTCAACTTTTTTCAATTTTACTCCCGTCGGATATATATTCTACCCACACACATTTGAAACTCTCCTGGGGTACCCTCACACATATTATTCCCTCATTTAGTGGATATTTTCACAAAAAAGTGAAATTTTCAAAAATCCAGAAAATTGGCTGAAAACGACTAAATATCAAGGACTCATTGGGCGAATCACTCTGGAGCTGAAATCGGAATGCTCACTGACATTTCTCATATTTGAAAGTCTGATAAACGCCGGAAAAATGACTAAGTCCAAAAAAAAATTTTTTTCAACTTTTTTCAATTTTACCCCCGTGGGATACATATTCTTCCCACACACATTTGGTACTCTCCTGCGGTACCCTCACACATATTATTCCCTCATTTAGTGGATATTTTCACAAAAAAGTGAAATTTTCAAAAATCCAGAAAATTGGCAGAAAACGACTAAATATCAAGGACTCATTGTGCGAATCGCTCTGGAGCTGAAATCGGAACGCTCACTGACATTTCCCCTATCTGAAAGTCTGATAAACGCCGGAAAAATGACTAAGTCCAAAAAAAATTTTTTAAACTTTTTTCAATTTTACTACCGTCGGATTTATATTCTACCCACACACATTTGAAACTCTCCTGGGGTACCCTCACACATATTATTCCCTCATTTAGTGGATATTTTCACAAAAAAGTGAAATTTTCAAAAATCCAGTAAATTGGCTGAAAACGACTAAATATCAAGGACTCATTGGGCGAATCGCTCTGGAGCTGAAATCGGAACGCTCACTGACATTTCCCCTATCTGAAAGTCTGATCAACGCCAGAAAAATGACTAAGTCCAAAAAAAATTTTTTTTCAACTTTTTTCAATTTTACCCCCGTCGGATATATATTCTACCCACACACATTTGAAACTCTCCTGGGGTACCCTCACACATATTATTCCCTCATTTAGTGGATATTTTCACAAAAAAGTGAAATTTTCAAAAATCCAGAAAATTGGCTGAAAACGACTAAATGTCAAGGACTCATTGGGCGTATTGCTCTGGAACTGAAATCGGAACGCTCACTGACATTTCCCCTATCTGAAAGTCTGATCAACGCCAGAAAAATGACTAAGTCCAAAAAAATTTTTTTTTCAACTTTTTTCAATTTTACCCCCGTTGGATATATATTCTACCCACACACATTTGGTACTCTCCTGCGGTACCCTCACACATATTATTCCCTCATTTAGTGGATATTTTCACAAAAAAGTGAAATTTTCAAAAATCCAGAAAATTGGCTGAAAACGACTAAATATCAAAGACTCATTGGGCGAATCACTCGGGAACTGAAATCGGAACACTCACTGACATTTCCCCTATCTGAAAGTCTGATAAACGCCAGAAAAATGACTAAGTCCAAAAAAAAAATTTTTTCAACTTTTTTCAATTTTACCCCCGTCGGATATATATTCTACCCACACACATTTGGAACTCTTCTGGGGTACCCTCACCCTTATTATTCCCTCATTTAGTGGATATTTTCACAAAAAAGTGAAATTTTCAAAAATCCAGAAAATTGGCTGAAAACGACTAAATGTCAAGGACTCATTGGGCGTATTGCTCTGGAACTGAAATCGGAACGCTCACTGACATTTCCCCTATCTGAAAGTCTGATCAACGCCAGAAAAATGACTAAGTCCAAAAAAATTTTTTTTTCAACTTTTTTCAATTTTACCCCCGTTGGATATATATTCTACCCACACACATTTGGAACTCTTCTGGGGTACCCTCACCCTTATTATTCCCTCATTTAGTGGATATTTTCACAAAAAAGTGAAATTTTCAAAAATCCAGAAAATTGGCTGAAAACGACTAAATATCAAGGACTCATTGTGCGAATCGCTCTGGAGCTGAAATCGGAATGCTCACTGACATTTCTCGTATCTGAGAGTCTGATAAACACCGGAAAAATGACTAAGTCCAAAAAAAAAATTTTTCAACTTTTTTCAATTTAACCCCCGTGGGATATATATTCTACCCACACACATTTGGAACTCTCCTGGGGTACCCTCACACATATTATTCCCTCATTTAGTGGATATTTTCACAAAAAAGTGAAATTTTCAAAAATCCAGAAAATTGGCTGAAAACGACTACATATCAAGGACTCATTGGGCGAATCACTCTGGAGCTGAAATCGGAATGCTCACTGACATTTCTCGTATTTGAAAGTCTGATAAATGCCGGAAAAATGACTAAGTCCAAAAAAAAATTTTTTTCAACTTTTTTCAATTTTACCCCCGTGGGATACATATTCTTCCCACACACATTTGGTACTCTCCTGCGGTACCCTCACACATATTATTCCCTCATTTAGTGGATATTTTCACAAAAAAGTGAAATTTTCAAAAATCCAGGAAATTGGCTGAAAACGACTAAAGATCAAGGACTCATTGTGCGAATCGCTCTGGAGCTGAAATCGGAATGCTCACTGACATTTCTCGTATCTGAGAGTCTGATAAACACCGGAAAAATGACAGTCCAAAAAAAAAATTTTCCAACTTTTTTCAATTTAACCCCCGTGGGATATATATTCTACCCAAACACATTTGGAACTCTCCTGGGGTACCCTCACACATATTATTCCCTCATTTAGTGGATATTTTCACAAAAAAGTGAAATTTTCAAAAATCCAGAAAATTGGCTGAAAACGACTAAATATCAAGGACTCATTGGGCGAATCGCTCTGGAACTGAAATCGGAACGCTCACTGACATTTCCCCTATCTGAAAGTCTGATCAACGCCAGAAAAATGACTAAGTCCAAAAAAAATTTTTTTTAAACTTTTTTCAATTTTACCCCCATGGGATATATATTCTTCCCACACACATTTAGAACTCTCCTGGGGTACCCTCACACATATTATTCCCTCATTTAGTGGATATTTTCACAAAAAAGTGAAATTTTCAAAAATCCAGAAAATTGGCTGAAAATGACTAAATATCAAGGACTCATTGGGCGAATCGCTCTGGAGCTGAAATCGGAACGCTCACTGACATTTCTCGTATCTGAAAGTCTGATAAACACCGGAAAAATGACTAAGTCCAAAAAAAATTTTTTTCAGCTTTTTTCAATTTTACCCCCGTGGGATATATATTCTACCCACACACATTTGGAACTCTTCTGGGGTACCCTCACCCTTATTATTCCCTCATTTAGTGGATATTTTCACAAAAAAGTGAAATTTTCAAAAATCCAGAAAATTGGCTGAAAACGACTAAATATCAAGGACTCATTGGGCGAATCACTCTGGAGCTGAAATCGGAATGCTCACTGACATTTCTCGTATTTGAAAGTCTGATAAACGCCGGAAAAATGACTAAGTCCAAAAAAATTTTTTTTTCAACTTTTTTCAATTTTACCCCCGTTGGATATATATTCTACCCACACACATTTGGTACTCTCCTGCGGTACCCTCACCCTTATTATTCCCTCATTTAGTGGATATTTTCACAAAAAAGTGAAATTTTCAAAAATCCAGAAAATTGGCTGAAAACGACTAAATATCAAGGACTCATTGTGCGAATCGCTCTGGAACTGAAATCGGAATGCTCACTGACATTTCTCGTATCTGAGAGTCTGATAAACACCGGAAAAATGACTAAGTCCAAAAAAAAAATTTTTCAACTTTTTTCAATTTAACCCCCGTGGGATATATATTCTACCCACACACATTTGGAACTCTCCTGGGGTACCCTCACACATATTATTCCCTCATTTAGTGGATATTTTCACAAAAAAGTGAAATTTTCAAAAATCCAGAAAATTGGCTGAAAACGACTAAATATCAAGGACTCATTGGGCGAATCACTCTGGAGCTGAAATCGGAATGCTCACTGACATTTCTCGTATTTGAAAGTCTGATAAATGCCGGAAAAATGACTAAGTCCAAAAAAAAATTTTTTTCAACTTTTTTCAATTTTACCCCCGTGGGATACATATTCTTCCCACACACATTTGGTACTCTCCTGCGGTACCCTCACACATATTATTCCCTCATTTAGTGGATATTTTCACAAAAAAGTGAAATTTTCAAAAATCCAGGAAATTGGCTGAAAACGACTAAAGATCAAGGACTCATTGTGCGAATCGCTCTGGAGCTGAAATCGGAATGCTCACTGACATTTCTCGTATCTGAGAGTCTGATAAACACCGGAAAAATGACAGTCCAAAAAAAAAATTTTCCAACTTTTTTCAATTTAACCCCCGTGGGATATATATTCTACCCAAACACATTTGGAACTCTCCTGGGGTACCCTCACACATATTATTCCCTCATTTAGTGGATATTTTCACAAAAAAGTGAAATTTTCAAAAATCCAGAAAATTGGCTGAAAACGACTAAATATCAAGGACTCATTGGGCGAATCGCTCTGGAACTGAAATCGGAACGCTCACTGACATTTCCCCTATCTGAAAGTCTGATCAACGCCAGAAAAATGACTAAGTCCAAAAAAAATTTTTTTTAAACTTTTTTCAATTTTACCCCCATGGGATATATATTCTTCCCACACACATTTAGAACTCTCCTGGGGTACCCTCACACATATTATTCCCTCATTTAGTGGATATTTTCACAAAAAAGTGAAATTTTCAAAAATCCAGAAAATTGGCTGAAAATGACTAAATATCAAGGACTCATTGGGCGAATCGCTCTGGAGCTGAAATCGGAACGCTCACTGACATTTCTCGTATCTGAAAGTCTGATAAACACCGGAAAAATGACTAAGTCCAAAAAAAATTTTTTTCAGCTTTTTTCAATTTTACCCCCGTGGGATATATATTCTACCCACACACATTTGGAACTCTTCTGGGGTACCCTCACCCTTATTATTCCCTCATTTAGTGGATATTTTCACAAAAAAGTGAAATTTTCAAAAATCCAGAAAATTGGCTGAAAACGACTAAATATCAAGGACTCATTGGGCGAATCACTCTGGAGCTGAAATCGGAATGCTCACTGACATTTCTCGTATTTGAAAGTCTGATAAACGCCGGAAAAATGACTAAGTCCAAAAAAAAATTTTTTTCAACTTTTTTCAATTTTACCCCCGTGGGATACATATTCTTCCCACACACATTTGGTACTCTCCTGCGGTACCCTCACACATATTATTCCCTCATTTAGTGGATATTTTCACAAAAAAGTGAAATTTTCAAAAATCTAGAAAATTGGCTGAAAACAACTAAATATCAAGGACTCATTGGGCGAATCGCTCTGGAACTGAAATCGGAATGCTCACTGACATTTCCCCTATCTGAAAGTCTGATGAACGCCAGAAAAATGACTAAGTCCAAAAAAATTTTTTTTTCAACTTTTTTCAATTTTACCCCCGTCGGATATATATTCTTCCCACACACATTTGGTACTCTCCTGCGGTACCCTCACACATATTATTCCCTCATTTAGTGGATATTTTCACAAAAAAGTGAAATTTTCAAAAATCTAGAAAATTGGCTGAAAACAACTAAATATCAAGGACTCATTGGGCGAATCGCTCTGGAACTGAAATCGGAACGCTCACTGACATTTCCCCTATCTGAAAGTCTGATAAACGCCGGAAAAATGACTAAGTCCAAAAAAAATTTTTTTTCAACTTTTTTCAATTTTACCCCCGTTGGATACATATTCTTCCCACACACATTTGGTACTCTCCTGCGGTACCCTCACACATATTATTCCCTCATTTAGTGGATATTTTCACAAAAAAGTGAAATTTTCAAAAATCCAAAAAATTGGCTGAAAACGACTAAATATCAAGGACTCATTGTGCGAATCGCCCTGGAGCTGAAATCGGAATGCTCACTGACATTTCTCGTATCTGAGAGTCTGATAAACACCGGAAAAATGACAGTTCAAAAAAAAAATTTTTCAACTTTTTTCAATTTAACCCCCGTGGGATATATATTCTACCCAAACACATTTGGAACTCTCCTGGGGTACCCTCACACATATTATTCCCTCATTTAGTGGATATTTTCACAAAAAAGTGAAATTTTCAAAAATCCAGAAAATTGGCTGAAAACGACTACATATCAAGGACTCATTGGGCGTATTGCTCTGGAACTGAAATCGGAACGCTCACTGACATTTCCCCTATCTGAAAGTCTGATCAACGCCAGAAAAATGACTAAGTCCAAAAAAATTTTTTTTTCAACTTTTTTCAATTTTACCCCCGTTGGATATATATTCTACCCACACACATTTGGAACTCTTCTGGGGTACCCTCACCCTTATTATTCCCTCATTTAGTGGATATTTTCACAAAAAAGTGAAATTTTCAAAAATCCAGAAAATTGGCTGAAAACGACTAAATATCAAGGACTCATTGTGCGAATCGCTCTGGAGCTGAAATCGGAATGCTCAATGACATTTCTCGTATCTGAGAGTCTGATAAACACCGGAAAAATGACTAAGTCCAAAAAAAAAATTGTTCAACTTTTTTCAATTTAACCCCCGTGGGATATATATTCTACCCAAACACATTTGGTACTCTCCTGGGGTACCCTCACACATATTATTCCCTCATTTAGTGGATATTTTCACAAAAAAGTGAAATTTTCAAAAATCCAGTAAATTGGCTGAAAATGACTAAATATCAAGGACTCATTGGGCGAATCGCTCTGGAGCTGAAATCAGAATGCTCACTGACATTTCCCCTATCTGAAAGTCTGATCAACGCCAGAAAAATGACTAAGTCCAAAAAAAATATTTTTTAAACTTTTTTCAATTTTACCCCCATGGGATATATATTCTTCCCACACACATTTAGAACTCTCCTGGGGTACCCTCACACATATTATTCCCTCATTTAGTGGATATTTTCACAAAAAAGTGAAATTTTCAAAAATCCAGAAAATTGGCTGAAAACGACTAAATATCAAGGACTCATTGGGCGAATCGCTCTGGAGCTGAATTCGGAACTCTCACTGACATCTCTCGTATCTGAAAGTCTGATAAACGCCGGAAAAATGACTAAGTCCAGAAAAAAAATTTTTCAGCTTTTTTCAATTTTACCCCCGTGGGATATATATTCTACCCAAACACATTTGGAACTCTCCTGGGGTACCCTCACACATATTATTCCCTCATTTAGTGGATATTTTCACAAAAAAGTGAAATTTTCAAAAATCCAGAAAATTGGCTGAAAACGACTAAATATCAAAGACTCATTGGGCGAATCGCTTGGGAACTGAAATCGGAACGCTCACTGACATTTCCCCTATCTGAAAGTCTGATCAACGCCAGAAAAATGACTAAGTCCAAAAAAATTTTTTTTTCAACTTTTTTCAATTTTACCCCCGTCGGATATATATTCTTCCCACACACATTTGGTACTCTCCTGCGGTACCCTCACACATATTATTCCCTCATTTACTGGATATTTTCACAAAAAAGTGAAATTTTCAAAAATCCAGAAAATTGGCTGAAAACAACTAAATATCAAGGACTCATTGGGCGAATCGCTCTGGAGCTGAAATCGGAACGCTCACTGACATTTCTCGTATCTGAAAGTCTGATAAACACCGGAAAAATGACTAAGTCCAAAAAAAAATTTTTTCAGCTTTTTTCAATTTTACCCCCGTGGGATATATATTCTACCCAAACACATTTGGTACTCTCCTGGGGTACCCTCACACATATTATTCCCTCATTTAGTGGATATTTTCACAAAAAAGTGAAATTTTCAAAAATCCAGAAAATTGGCTGAAAACGACTAAATATCAAGGACTCATTGGGCGAATCGCTCTGGAACTGAAATCGGAACGCTCACTGACATTTCCCCTATCTGAAAGTCTGATCAACGCCAGAAAAATGACTAAGTCCAAAAAAAATTTTTTTTAAACTTTTTTCAATTTTACCCCCATGGGATATATATTCTTCCCACACACATTTAGAACTCTCCTGGGGTACCCTCACACATATTATTCCCTCATTTAGTGGATATTTTCACAAAAAAGTGAAATTTTCAAAAATCCAGAAAATTGGCTGAAAATGACTAAATATCAAGGACTCATTGGGCGAATCGCTCTGGAGCTGAAATCGGAACGCTCACTGACATTTCTCGTATCTGAAAGTCTGATAAACACCGGAAAAATGACTAAGTCCAAAAAAAATTTTTTTCAGCTTTTTTCAATTTTACCCCCGTGGGATATATATTCTACCCACACACATTTGGAACTCTTCTGGGGTACCCTCACCCTTATTATTCCCTCATTTAGTGGATATTTTCACAAAAAAGTGAAATTTTCAAAAATCCAGAAAATTGGCTGAAAACAACTAAATATCAAGGACTCATTGGGCGAATCACTCTGGAGCTGAAATCGGAATGCTCACTGACATTTCTCGTATTTGAAAGTCTGATAAACGCCGGAAAAATGACTAAGTCCAAAAAAATTTTTTTTTCAACTTTTTTCAATTTTACCCCCGTCGGATATATATTCTTCCCACACACATTTGGTACTCTCCTGCGGTACCCTCACACATATTATTCCCTCATTTAGTGGATATTTTCACAAAAAAGTGAAATTTTCAAAAATCTAGAAAATTGGCTGAAAACAACTAAATATCAAGGACTCATTGGGCGAATCGCTCTGGAACTGAAATCGGAATGCTCACTGACATTTCCCCTATTTGAAAGTCTGATAAACGCCGGAAAAATGACTAAGTCCAAAAAAAATTTTTTTTCAACTTTTTTCAATTTTACCCCCGTTGGATACATATTCTTCCCACACACATTTGGTACTCTCCTGCGGTACCCTCACACATATTATTCCCTCATTTAGTGGATATTTTCACAAAAAAGTGAAATTTTCAAAAATCCAAAAAATTGGCTGAAAACGACTAAATATCAAGGACTCATTGTGCGAATCGCTCTGGAGCTGAAATCGGAATGCTCACTGACATTTCTCGTATCTGAGAGTCTGATAAACACCGGAAAAATGACAGTCCAAAAAAAAAATTTTTCAACTTTTTTCAATTTAACCCCCGTGGGATATATATTCTACCCAAACACATTTGGAACTCTCCTGGGGTACCCTCACACATATTATTCCCTCATTTAGTGGATATTTTCACAAAAAAGTGAAATTTTCAAAAATCCAGAAAATTGGCTGAAAACGACTAAATATCAAGGACTCATTGGGCGAATCGCTCTGGAACTGAAATCGGAACGCTCACTGACATTTCCCCTATCTGAAAGTCTGATCAACGCCAGAAAAATGACTAAGTCCAAAAAAAATTTTTTTTAAACTTTTTTCAATTTTACCCCCATGGGATATATATTCTTCCCACACACATTTAGAACTCTCCTGGGGTACCCTCACACATATTATTCCCTCATTTAGTGGATATTTTCACAAAAAAGTGAAATTTTCAAAAATCCAGAAAATTGGCTGAAAATGACTAAATATCAAGGACTCATTGGGCGAATCGCTCTGGAGCTGAAATCGGAACGCTCACTGACATTTCTCGTATCTGAAAGTCTGATAAACACCGGAAAAATGACTAAGTCCAAAAAAAATTTTTTTCAGCTTTTTTCAATTTTACCCCCGTGGGATATATATTCTACCCACACACATTTGGAACTCTTCTGGGGTACCCTCACCCTTATTATTCCCTAATTTAGTGGATATTTTCACAAAAAAGTGAAATTTTCAAAAATCCAGAAAATTGGCTGAAAACGACTAAATATCAAGGACTCATTGGGCGAATCACTCTGGAGCTGAAATCGGAATGCTCACTGACATTTCTCGTATTTGAAAGTCTGATAAACGCCGGAAAAATGACTAAGTCCAAAAAAAAATTTTTTTCAACTTTTTTCAATTTTACCCCCGTGGGATACATATTCTTCCCACACACATTTGGTACTCTCCTGCGGTACCCTCACACATATTATTCCCTCATTTAGTGGATATTTTCACAAAAAAGTGAAATTTTCAAAAATCTAGAAAATTGGCTGAAAACAACTAAATATCAAGGACTCATTGGGCGAATCGCTCTGGAACTGAAATCGGAATGCTCACTGACATTTCCCCTATCTGAAAGTCTGATGAACGCCAGAAAAATGACTAAGTCCAAAAAAATTTTTTTTTCAACTTTTTTCAATTTTACCCCCGTCGGATATATATTCTTCCCACACACATTTGGTACTCTCCTGCGGTACCCTCACACATATTATTCCCTCATTTAGTGGATATTTTCACAAAAAAGTGAAATTTTCAAAAATCTAGAAAATTGGCTGAAAACAACTAAATATCAAGGACTCATTGGGCGAATCGCTCTGGAACTGAAATCGGAACGCTCACTGACATTTCCCCTATCTGAAAGTCTGATAAACGCCGGAAAAATGACTAAGTCCAAAAAAAATTTTTTTTCAACTTTTTTCAATTTTACCCCCGTTGGAAACATATTCTTCCCCCACACATTTGGTACTCTCCTGCGGTACCCTCACACATATTATTCCCTCATTTAGTGGATATTTTCACAAAAAAGTGAAATTTTCAAAAATCCAAAAAATTGGCTGAAAACGACTAAATATCAAGGACTCATTGTGCGAATCGCTCTGGAGCTGAAATCGGAATGCTCACTGACATTTCTCGTATCTGAGAGTCTGATAAACACCGGAAAAATGACAGTCCAAAAAAAAAATTTTTCAACTTTTTTCAATTTAACCCCCGTGGGATATATATTCTACCCAAACACATTTGGAACTCTCCTGGGGTACCCTCACACATATTATTCCCTCATTTAGTGGATATTTTCACAAAAAAGTGAAATTTTCAAAAATCCAGAAAATTGGCTGAAAACGACTACATATCAAGGACTCATTGGGCGTATTGCTCTGGAACTGAAATCGGAACGCTCACTGACATTTCCCCTATCTGAAAGTCTGATCAACGCCAGAAAAATGACTAAGTCCAAAAAAATTTTTTTTTCAACTTTTTTCAATTTTACCCCCTTTGGATATATATTCTACCCACACACATTTGGAACTCTTCTGGGGTACCCTCACCCTTATTATTCCCTCATTTAGTGGATATTTTCACAAAAAAGTGAAATTTTCAAAAATCCAGAAAATTGGCTGAAAACGACTAAATATCAAGGACTCATTGTGCGAATCGCTCTGGAGCTGAAATCGGAATGCTCAATGACATTTCTCGTATCTGAGAGTCTGATAAACACCGGAAAAATGACTAAGTCCAAAAAAAAAATTTTTCAACTTTTTTCAATTTAACCCCCGTGGGATATATATTCTACCCAAACACATTTGGTACTCTCCTGGGGTACCCTCACACATATTATTCCCTCATTTAGTGGATATTTTCACAAAAAAGTGAAATTTTCAAAAATCCAGTAAATTGGCTGAAAATGACTAAATATCAAGGACTCATTGGGCGAATCGCTCTGGAGCTGAATTCGGAACTCTCACTGACATCTCTCGTATCTGAAAGTCTGATAAACGCCGGAAAAATGACTAAGTCCAGAAAAAAAATTTTTCAGCTTTTTTCAATTTTACCCCCGTGGGATATATATTCTACCCAAACACATTTGGAACTCTCCTGGGGTACCCTCACACATATTATTCCCTCATTTAGTGGATATTTTCACAAAAAAGTGAAATTTTCAAAAATCCAGAAAATTGGCTGAAAACGACTAAATATCAAAGACTCATTGGGCGAATCGCTTGGGAACTGAAATCGGAACGCTCACTGACATTTCCCCTATCTGAAAGTCTGATCAACGCCAGAAAAATGACTAAGTCCAAAAAAATTTTTTTTTCAACTTTTTTCAATTTTACCCCCGTCGGATATATATTCTTCCCACACACATTTGGTACTCTCCTGCGGTACCCTCACACATATTATTCCCTCATTTACTGGATATTTTCACAAAAAAGTGAAATTTTCAAAAATCCAGAAAATTGGCTGAAAACAACTAAATATCAAGGACTCATTGGGCGAATCGCTCTGGAGCTGAAATCGGAACGCTCACTGACATTTCTCGTATCTGAAAGTCTGATAAACACCGGAAAAATGACTAAGTCCAAAAAAAAATTTTTTCAGCTTTTTTCAATTTTACCCCCGTGGGATATATATTCTACCCAAACACATTTGGTACTCTCCTGGGGTACCCTCACACATATTATTCCCTCATTTAGTGGATATTTTCACAAAAAAGTGAAATTTTCAAAAATCCAGAAAATTGGCTGAAAACGACTAAATATCAAGGACTCATTGGGCGAATCGCTCTGGAACTGAAATCGGAACGCTCACTGACATTTCCCCTATCTGAAAGTCTGATCAACGCCAGAAAAATGACTAAGTCCAAAAAAAATTTTTTTTAAACTTTTTTCAATTTTACCCCCATGGGATATATATTCTTCCCACACACATTTAGAACTCTCCTGGGGTACCCTCACACATATTATTCCCTCATTTAGTGGATATTTTCACAAAAAAGTGAAATTTTCAAAAATCCAGAAAATTGGCTGAAAATGACTAAATATCAAGGACTCATTGGGCGAATCGCTCTGGAGCTGAAATCGGAACGCTCACTGACATTTCTCGTATCTGAAAGTCTGATAAACACCGGAAAAATGACTAAGTCCAAAAAAAATTTTTTTCAGCTTTTTTCAATTTTACCCCCGTGGGATACATATTCTTCCCACACACATTTGGTACTCTCCTGCGGTACCCTCACACATATTATTCCCTCATTTAGTGGATATTTTCACAAAAAAGTGAAATTTTCAAAAATCTAGAAAATTGGCTGAAAACAACTAAATATCAAGGACTCATTGGGCGAATCGCTCTGGAACTGAAATCGGAATGCTCACTGACATTTCCCCTATCTGAAAGTCTGATGAACGCCAGAAAAATGACTAAGTCCAAAAAAATTTTTTTTTCAACTTTTTTCAATTTTACCCCCGTCGGATATATATTCTTCCCACACACATTTGGTACTCTCCTGCGGTACCCTCACACATATTATTCCCTCATTTAGTGGATATTTTCACAAAAAAGTGAAATTTTCAAAAATCTAGAAAATTGGCTGAAAACAACTAAATATCAAGGACTCATTGGGCGAATCGCTCTGGAACTGAAATCGGAACGCTCACTGACATTTCCCCTATCTGAAAGTCTGATAAACGCCGGAAAAATGACTAAGTCCAAAAAAAATTTTTTTTCAACTTTTTTCAATTTTACCCCCGTTGGATACATATTCTTCCCACACACATTTGGTACTCTCCTGCGGTACCCTCACCCTTATTATTCCCTCATTTAGTGGATATTTTCACAAAAAAGTGAAATTTTCAAAAATCCAGAAAATTGGCTGAAAACGACTAAATATCAAGGACTCATTGTGCGAATCGCTCTGGAGCTGAAATCGGAATGCTCAATGACATTTCTCGTATCTGAGAGTCTGATAAACACCGGAAAAATGACTAAGTCCAAAAAAAAAATTTTTCAACTTTTTTCAATTTAACCCCCGTGGGATATATATTCTACCCAAACACATTTGGTACTCTCCTGGGGTACCCTCACACATATTATTCCCTCATTTAGTGGATATTTTCACAAAAAAGTGAAATTTTCAAAAATCCAGTAAATTGGCTGAAAATGACTAAATATCAAGGACTCATTGGGCGAATCGCTCTGGAGCTGAATTCGGAACTCTCACTGACATCTCTCGTATCTGAAAGTCTGATAAACGCCGGAAAAATGACTAAGTCCAGAAAAAAAATTTTTCAGCTTTTTTCAATTTTACCCCCGTGGGATATATATTCTACCCAAACACATTTGGAACTCTCCTGGGGTACCCTCACACATATTATTCCCTCATTTAGTGGATATTTTCACAAAAAAGTGAAATTTTCAAAAATCCAGAAAATTGGCTGAAAACGACTAAATATCAAAGACTCATTGGGCGAATCGCTTGGGAACTGAAATCGGAACGCTCACTGACATTTCCCCTATCTGAAAGTCTGATCAACGCCAGAAAAATGACTAAGTCCAAAAAAATTTTTTTTTCAACTTTTTTCAATTTTACCCCCGTCGGATATATATTCTTCCCACACACATTTGGTACTCTCCTGCGGTACCCTCACACATATTATTCCCTCATTTACTGGATATTTTCACAAAAAAGTGAAATTTTCAAAAATCCAGAAAATTGGCTGAAAACAACTAAATATCAAGGACTCATTGGGCGAATCGCTCTGGAGCTGAAATCGGAACGCTCACTGACATTTCTCGTATCTGAAAGTCTGATAAACACCGGAAAAATGACTAAGTCCAAAAAAAAATTTTTTCAGCTTTTTTCAATTTTACCCCCGTGGGATATATATTCTACCCAAACACATTTGGTACTCTCCTGGGGTACCCTCACACATATTATTCCCTCATTTAGTGGATATTTTCACAAAAAAGTGAAATTTTCAAAAATCCAGAAAATTGGCTGAAAACGACTAAATATCAAGGACTCATTGGGCGAATCGCTCTGGAACTGAAATCGGAACGCTCACTGACATTTCCCCTATCTGAAAGTCTGATCAACGCCAGAAAAATGACTAAGTCCAAAAAAAATTTTTTTTAAACTTTTTTCAATTTTACCCCCATGGGATATATATTCTTCCCACACACATTTAGAACTCTCCTGGGGTACCCTCACACATATTATTCCCTCATTTAGTGGATATTTTCACAAAAAAGTGAAATTTTCAAAAATCCAGAAAATTGGCTGAAAATGACTAAATATCAAGGACTCATTGGGCGAATCGCTCTGGAGCTGAAATCGGAACGCTCACTGACATTTCTCGTATCTGAAAGTCTGATAAACACCGGAAAAATGACTAAGTCCAAAAAAAATTTTTTTCAGCTTTTTTCAATTTTACCCCCGTGGGATACATATTCTTCCCACACACATTTGGTACTCTCCTGCGGTACCCTCACACATATTATTCCCTCATTTAGTGGATATTTTCACAAAAAAGTGAAATTTTCAAAAATCTAGAAAATTGGCTGAAAACAACTAAATATCAAGGACTCATTGGGCGAATCGCTCTGGAACTGAAATCGGAATGCTCACTGACATTTCCCCTATCTGAAAGTCTGATGAACGCCAGAAAAATGACTAAGTCCAAAAAAATTTTTTTTTCAACTTTTTTCAATTTTACCCCCGTCGGATATATATTCTTCCCACACACATTTGGTACTCTCCTGCGGTACCCTCACACATATTATTCCCTCATTTAGTGGATATTTTCACAAAAAAGTGAAATTTTCAAAAATCTAGAAAATTGGCTGAAAACAACTAAATATCAAGGACTCATTGGGCGAATCGCTCTGGAACTGAAATCGGAACGCTCACTGACATTTCCCCTATCTGAAAGTCTGATAAACGCCGGAAAAATGACTAAGTCCAAAAAAAATTTTTTTTCAACTTTTTTCAATTTTACCCCCGTTGGATACATATTCTTCCCACACACATTTGGTACTCTCCTGCGGTACCCTCACACATATTATTCCCTCATTTAGTGGATATTTTCACAAAAAAGTGAAATTTTCAAAAATCCAAAAAATTGGCTGAAAACGACTAAATATCAAGGACTCATTGTGCGAATCGCTCTGGAGCTGAAATCGGAATGCTCACTGACATTTCTCGTATCTGAGAGTCTGATAAACACCGGAAAAATGACAGTCCAAAAAAAAAATTTTTCAACTTTTTTCAATTTAACCCCCGTGGGATATATATTCTACCCAAACACATTTGGAACTCTCCTGGGGTACCCTCACACATATTATTCCCTCATTTAGTGGATATTTTCACAAAAAAGTGAAATTTTCAAAAATCCAGTAAATTGGCTGAAAATGACTAAATATCAAGGACTCATTGGGCGTATTGCTCTGGAACTGAAATCGGAACGCTCACTGACATTTCCCCTATCTGAAAGTCTGATAAATGCCAGAAAAATCACTAAGTCCAAAAAAAAATTTTTTTTCAACTTTTTTCAATTTTACCCCCGTGGGATATATATTCTTCCCACACACATTTAGAACTCTCCTGGGGTACCCTCACACATATTATTCCCTCATTTAGTGAATATTTTCACAAAAAAGTGAAATTTTCAAAAATCCAGAAAATTGGCTGAAAACAACTAAATATCAAGGACTCATTGGGCGAATCGCTCTGGAACTGAAATCGGAACGCTCACTGACATTTCCCCTATCTGAAAGTCTGATAAACGCCAGAAAAATGACTAAGTCCAAAAAAAAATTTTTTTCAACTTTTTTCAATTTTACCCCCGTGGGATATATATTCTACCCACACACATTTGGAACTCTCCTGGGTTACCCTCACACATATTATTCCCTCATTTAGTGGATATTTTCACAAAAAAGTGAAATTTTCAAAAATCCAGAAAATTGGCTGAAAACGACTAAATATCAAGGACTCATTGGGCGAATTGCTCTGGAGCTGAAATCGGAACGCTCACTGACATTTCTCGTATCTGAAAGTCTGATAAACACCGGAAAAATGACTAAGTCCAAAAAAAAATTTTTTCAGCTTTTTTCAATTTTACCCCGTGGGATATATATTCTACCCAAACACATTTGGAACTCTCCTGGGGTACCCTCACACATATTATTCCCTCATTTAGTGGATATTTTCACAAAAAAGTGAAATTTTCAAAAATCCAGAAAATTGGCTGAAAACGACTAAATATCAAGGACTCATTGGGCGTATCGCTCTGGAACTGAAATCGGAACGCTCACTGACATTTCCCCTATCTGAAAGTGTGATCAACGCCAGAAAAATGACTAAGTCCAAAAAAATTTTTTTTTCAACTTTTTTCAATTTTACCCCCGTCAGATATATATTCTTCCCACACACATTTGGTACTCTCCTGCGGTACCCTCACACATATTATTCCCTCATTTAGTGGATATTTTCACAAAAAAGTGAAATTTTCAAAAATCCAGAAAATTGGCTGAAAACGACTACATATCAAGGACTCATTGGGCGAATCGCTCTGGAACTGAAATCGGAACGCTCACTGACATTTCCCCTATCTGAAAGTCTGATAAACGCCAGAAAAATGACTAAGTCCAAAAAAAAATTTTTTTCAACTTTTTTCAATTTTACCCCCGTGGGATATATATTCTACCTACACACATTTGGAACTCTCCTGGGTTACCCTCACACATATTATTCCCTCATTTAGTGGATATTTTCACAAAAAAGTGAAATTTTCAAAAATCCAGAAAATTGGCTGAAAACGACTAAATATCAAGGACTCATTGGGCGAATTGCTCTGGAGCTGAAATCGGAACGCTCACTGACATTTCTCGTATCTGAAAGTCTGATAAACACCGGAAAAATGACTAAGTCCAAAAAAAAATTTTTTCAGCTTTTTTCAATTTTACCCCGTGGGATATATATTCTACCCAAACACATTTGGAACTCTCCTGGGGTACCCTCACACATATTATTCCCTCATTTAGTGGATATTTTCACAAAAAAGTGAAATTTTCAAAAATCCAGAAAATTGGCTGAAAACGACTAAATATCAAGGACTCATTGGGCGTATCGCTCTGGAACTGAAATCGGAACGCTCACTGACATTTCCCCTATCTGAAAGTCTGATCAACGCCAGAAAAATGACTAAGTCCAAAAAAATTTTTTTTTCAACTTTTTTCAATTTTACCCCCGTCAGATATATATTCTTCCCACACACATTTGGTACTCTCCTGCGGTACCCTCACACATATTATTCCCTCATTTAGTGGATATTTTCACAAAAAAGTGAAATTTTCAAAAATCCAGAAAATTGGCTGAAAACGACTACATATCAAGGACTCATTGGGCGAATCGCTCTGGAACTGAAATCGGAACGCTCACTGACATTTCCCCTATCTGAAAGTCTGATAAACGCCAGAAAAATGACTAAGTCCAAAAAAAAATTTTTTTCAACTTTTTTCAATTTTACCCCCGTGGGATATATATTCTACCTACACACATTTGGAACTCTCCTGGGTTACCCTCACACATATTGTTCCCTCATTTAGTGGATATTTTCACAAAAAAGTGAAATTTTCAAAAATCCAGAAAATTGGCTGAAAACGACTAAATATCAAGGACTCATTGGGCGAATTGCTCTGGAGCTGAAATCGGAACGCTCACTGACATTTCTCGTATCTGAAAGTCTGATAAACACCGGAAAAATGACTAAGTCCAAAAAAAAATTTTTTCAGCTTTTTTCAATTTTACCCCCGTGGGATATATATTCTACCCAAACACATTTGGAACTCTCCTGGGGTACCCTCACACATATTATTCCCTCATTTAGTGGATATTTTCACAAAAAAGTGAAATTTTCAAAAATCCAGAAAATTGGCTGAAAACGACTAAATATCAAAGACTCATTGGGCGAATCGCTTGGGAACTGAAATCGGAACGCTCACTGACATTTCCCCTCTCTGAAAGTCTGATCAACGGCAGAAAAATGACTAAGTCCAAAAAAATTTTTTTTTCAACTTTTTTCAATTTTACCCCCGTTGGATATATATTCTACCCACACACATTTGGAACTCTTCTGGGGTACCCTCACCCTTATTATTCCCTCATTTAGTGGATATTTTCACAAAAAAGTGAAATTTTCAAAAATCCAGAAAATTGGCTGAAAACGACTAAATATCAAGGACTCATTGGGCGAATCACTCTGGAGCTGAAATCGGAATGCTCACTGACATTTCTCGTATTTGAAAGTCTGATAAACGCCGGAAAAATGACTAAGTCCAAAAAAAATTTTTTTCAACTTTTTTCAATTTTACCCCCGTCAGATATATATTCTTCCCACACACATTTGGTACTCTCCTGCGGTACCCTCACACATATTATTCCCTCATTTAGTGGATATTTTCACAAAAAAGTGAAATTTTCAAAAATCCAGAAAATTGGCTGAAAACGACTAAATATCAAGGACTCATTGGGCGAATCGCTCTGGAACTGAAATCGGAACGCTCACTGACATTTCCCCTATCTGAAAGTCTGATCAACGCCAGAAAAATGACTAAGTCCAAAAAAAATTTTTTTTAAACTTTTTTCAATTTTACCCCCATGGGATATATACTCTTCCCACACACATTTAGAACTCTCCTGGGGTACCCTCACACATATTATTCCCTCATTTAGTGAATATTTTCACAAAAAAGTGAAATTTTCAAAAATCCAGAAAATTGGCTGAAAACAACTAAATATCAAGGACTCATTGGACGAATCGCTCTGGAACTGAAATCGGAACGCTCACTGACATTTCCCCTATCTGAAAGTCTGATAAACGCCAGAAAAATGACTAAGTCCAAAAAAAAAATTTTTTCAACTTTTTTCAATTTTACCCCCGTGGGATATATATTCTACCCACACACATTTGGAACTCTCCTGGGTTACCCTCACACATATTATTCCCTCATTTAGTGGATATTTTCACAAAAAAGTGAAATTTTCAAAAATCTAGAAAATTGGCTGAAAACAACTAAATATCAAGGACTCATTGGGCGAATCGCTCTGGAACTGAAATCGGAATGCTCACTGACATTTCCCCTATCTGAAAGTCTGATCAACGCCAGAAAAATGACTAAGTCCAAAAAAAAATTTTTTTCAACTTTTTTCAATTTTACCCCCGTGGGATATATATTCTACCCACACACATTTGGAACTCTCCTGGGTTACCCTCACACATATTATTCCCTCATTTAGTGGATATTTTCACAAAAAAGTGAAATTTTCAAAAATCCAGAAAATTGGCTGAAAACGACTAAATATCAAGGACTCATTGGGCGAATTGCTCTGGAGTTGAAATCGGAACGCTCACTGACATTTCTCGTATCTGAAAGTCTGATAAACACCGGAAAAATGACTAAGTCCAAAAAAAAATTTTTTCAGCTTTTTTCAATTTTACCCCGTGGGATATATATTCTACCCAAACACATTTGGAACTCTCCTGGGGTACCCTCACACATAGTATTCCCTCATTTAGTGGATATTTTCACAAAAAAGTGAAATTTTCAAAAATCTAGAAAATTGGCTGAAAACAACTAAATATCAAGGACTCATTGGGCGAATCGCTCTGGAACTGAAATCGGAATGCTCACTGACATTTCCCCTATCTGAAAGTCTGATCAACGCCAGAAAAATGACTAAGTCCAAAAAAAATTTTTTTTTAACATTTTTCAATTTTACCCTCGTGGGATATATAATCTTCCCACACACATTTGAAACTCTCCTGGGGTACCCTCACACATATTATTCCCTCATTTACTGGATATTTTCACAAAAAAGTGAAATTGTCAAAAATCCAGAAAATTGGCTGAAAACGACTAAATATCAAGGACTCATTGGGCGTGTCGCTCTGGAACTGAAATCGGAACGCTCACTGACATTTCCCCTATCTGAAAGTCTGATAAACGCCGGAAAAATGACTAAGTCCAAAAAAAAATTTTTTTCAACTTTTTTCAATTTTACCCCCGTGGGATATATATTCTACCCACACACATTTGGAACTCTCCTGGGTTACCCTCACACATATTATTCCCTCATTTAGTGGATATTTTCACAAAAAAGTGAAATTTTCAAAAATCCAGAAAATTGGCTGAAAACGACTAAATGTCAAGGACTCATTGTGCGAATCGCTCTGGAGCTGAAATCGGAATGCTCACTGACATTTCTCGTATCTGAGAGTCTGATAAACACCGGAAAAATGACTAAGTCCAAAAAAAAATTTTTTCAGCTTTTTTCAATTTTACCCCGTGGGATATATATTCTTCCCACACACATTTAGAACTCTCCTGGGGTACCCTCACACATATTATTCCCTCATTTAGTGAATATTTTCACAAAAAAGTGAAATTTTCAAAAATCCAGAAAATTGGCTGAAAACGATTAAATATCAAGGACTCATTGGGCGAATCGCTCTGGAACTGAAATCGGAACGCTCACTGACATTTCCCCTATCTGAAAGTCTGATCAACGCCAGAAAAATGACTAAGTCCAAAAAAAATTTTTTTTCAACTTTTTTCAATTTTACCCCCATGGGATATATATTCTTCCCACACACATTTGGTACTCTCATGGGGTACCCTCACACATATTATTCCCTTATTTAGTGGATATTTTCACAAAAAAGTGAAATTTTCAAAAATCCAGAAAATTGGCTGAAAACAACTAAATATCAAGGACTCATTGGGCGAATCGCTCTGGAGCTGAAATCGCAACGCTCACTGACATTTCCCCTATCTGAAAGTCTGATAAACACCGGAAAAATGACTAAGTCCAAAAAAAAATTTTTTCAGCTTTTTTAAATTTTACCCCCGTGGGATATATATTCTACCCACACACATTTGGAACTCTCCTGGGGTACCCTCACACATATTATTCCCTCATTTAGTGAATATTTTCACAAAAAAGTGAAATTTTCAAAAATCCAGAAAATTGGCTGAAAACTACTAAATATCAAGGACTCATTGGGCGTATCGCTCTGGAACTGAAATCGGAACGCTCACTGACATTTCCCCTATCTGAAAGTCTGATCAACGGCAGAAAAATGACTAAGTCCAAAACAATTTTTTTTTCAACTTTTTTCAATTTTACCCCAGTCGGATATATATTCTTCCCACACACATTTGGTACTCTCCTGTGGTACCCTCACACATATTATTCCCTCATTTAGTGGATATTTTCACAAAAAAGTGAAATTTTCAAAAATCCAGAAAATTGGCTGAAAACGACTAAATATCAAGGACTCATTGGGCGAATCGCTCTGGAACTGAAATCGGAACGCTCACTGACATTTCCCCTATCTGAAAGTCTGATAAACGCCGGAAAAATGACTAAGTCCAAAAAAAAAATTTTTTCAACTTTTTTCAATTTTACCCCCGTGGGATATATATTCTTCCCATACACATTTAGAACTCTCCTGGGGTACCCTCAAACATATTTATTCCCTCATTTAGTGAATATTTTCATAAAAAAGTGAAATTTTCAAAAATCCAGAAAATTGGCTGAAAACAACTAAATATCAAGGACTCATTGGGCGAATCGCTCTGGAACTGAAATCGGAACGCTCACTGACATTTCCCCTATCTGAAAGTCTGATAAATGCCAGAAAAATGACTAAGTCCAAAAAAAAATTTTTTTCAACTTTTTTCAATTTTACCCCCGTGGGATATATATTCTACCCACACACATTTGGAACTCTCCTGGGGTACCCTCACACATATTATTCCCTCATTTAGTGGATATTTTCACAAAAAAGTGAAATTTTCAAAAATCCAGAAAATTGGCTGAAAATGACTAAATATCAAGGACTCATTGGGCGAATCGCTCTGGAGCTGAAATCGGAACGCTCACTGACATTTCTCGTATCTGAAAGTCTGATAAACGCCGGAAAAATGACTAAGTCCAAAAAAAATTTTTTTTCAACTTTTTTCAATTTTACCCCCGTGGGATATATATTCTTCCCACACACATTTAGAACTCTCCTGGGGTAACCTCAAACATATTATTCCCTCATTTAGTGAATATTTTCACAAAAAAGTGAAATTTTCAAAAATCCAGAAAATTGGCTGAAAACAACTAAATATCAAGGACTCATTGGGCGAATCACTCTGGAACTGAAATCAGAACGCTCACTGACATTTCCCTTATCTGAAAGTCTGATAAACGCCAGAAAAATGACTAAGTCCAAAAAAAAATTTTTTTCAACTTTTTTCAATTTTACCCCCGTGGGATATATATTCTACCCACACACATTTGGAACTCTCCTGGGTTACCCTCACACATATTATTCCCTCATTTAGTGGATATTTTCACAAAAAAGTGAAATTTTCAAAAATCCAGAAAATTGGCTGAAAATGACTAAATATCAAAGACTCATTGGGTGAATCGCTCTGGAGCTGAAATTGGAACGCTCACTGACATTTCTCGTATCTGAAAGTCTGATAAACGCCGGAAAAATGACTAAGTCCAAAAAAAATTTTTTTTCAACTTTTTTCAATTTTACCCCCGTGGGATATATATTCTTCCCACACACATTTGATACTCTCCTGCGGTACCCTCACACATATTATTCCCTCATTTAGTGGATATTTTCACAAAAAAGTGAAATTTTCAAAAATCCAGAAAATTGGCTGAAAACGACTAAATATCAAGGACTCATTGTGCGAATCGCTCTGGAGCTGAAATGGCAACGCTCACTGACATTTCTCGTATCTGAAAGTCTGATAAACGCCGGAAAAATGACTAAGTCCAAAAAAAAATTTTTTTCAACTTTTTTCAATTTTACCCCCGTGGGATATATATTCTTCCCACACACATTTAGAGCTCTCCTGGGTTACCCTCACACATATTATTCCCTCATTTAGTGGATATTTTCTCAAAAAAGTGAAATTTTCAAAAATCCAGAAAATTGGCTGAAAACGACTAAATATCAAAGACTCATTGTGCGAATCGCTCTGGAGCTGAAATGGCAACGCTCACTGACATTTCTCGTATCTGAAAGTCTGATAAACGCCGGAAAAATGACTAAGTCCCAAAAAAATTTTTTTTCAACTTTTTTCATTTTTACCCCCATGGGATATATATTCTTCCCACACACATTTGGTACTCTCATGGGGTACCCTCTCACATATTATTCCCTCATTTAGTGGATATTTTCACAAAAAAGTGAAATTTTCAAAAATCCAGAAAATTGGCTGAAAATGACTAAATATCAAGGACTCATTGGGCGAATCGATCTGGAACTGAAATCGGAACGCTCACTGACATTTGCCCTATCTGAAAGTCTGATAAACGCCGGAAAAATGACTAAGTCCAAAAAAAAAATTTTTTCAACTTTTTTCAATTTTACCCCCGTGGGATATATATTCTACCCACACACATTTGGAACTCTCCTGGGGTAACCTCACACATATTATTCCCTCATTTAGTGGATATTTTCACAAAAAAGTGAAATTTTCAAAAATCCAGAAAATTGGCTGAAAACAACTAAATAACAAGGACTCATTGGGCGAATCGCTCTGGAACTGAAATCGGAATGCTCACTGACATTTCCCGTATCTGAAAGTCTGATAAACGCCGGAAAAATGACTAAGTCCAAAAAAAAATTTTTTTCAACTTTTTTCAATTTTACCCCTGTGGGATATATTTTCTTCCCACACACATTTAGAACTCTCCTGGGGTAACCTCACACATATTATTCCCTCATTTAGTGGATATCTTCACAAAAAAGTGAAATTTTCAAAAATCCAGAAAATTGGCTGAAAACGACTAAATATCAAGGACTCATTGGGCGAATCGCTCTGGAACTGAAATCGGAACGCTCACTGACATTTGCCCTATCTGAAAGTCTGATAAACGCCGGAAAAATGAATAAGTCACAAAAAAAATGTTTTCAACTTTTTTCAATTTTACCCCCGTGGGATATATATTCTACCCACACAAATTTGGAACTCTCCTTCGGTACCCTCACACATATTATTCCCTCATTTAGTGGATATTTTCACAAAAAAGTGAAATTTTCAAAAATCCAGAAAATTGGCTGAAAACGACTAAATATCAAGGACTCATTGGGCGAATCGCTCTGGAACTGAAATCGGAACGCTCACTGACATTTGCCCTATCTGAAAGTCTGATAAACGCTGGAAAAATGAATAAGTCACAAAAAAAATGTTTTCAACTTTTTTCAATTTTACCCCCGTGGGATATATATTCTACCCAAACACATTTGGAACTCTCCTGGGGTACCCTCACACATATTATTCCCTCATTTAGTGGATATTTTCACAAAAAAGTGAAATTTTCAAAAATCCAGAAAATTGGCTGAAAACAACTAAATATCAAGGACTCATTGGGCGTATCGCTCTGGAACTGAAATCGGAACGCTCACTGACATTTCCCCTATCTGAAAGTCTGATCAACGCCAGAAAAATGACTAAGTCCCAAAAAAATTTTTTTTCAACTTTTTTCAATTTTACCCCCATGGGATATATATTCTTCCCACACACATTTGGTACTCTCATGGGGTACCCTCACACATAATATTCCCTTATTTAGTGGATATTTTCACAAAAAAGTGAAATTTTCAAAAATCCAGAAAATTGGCTGAAAACAACTAAATATCAAGGACTCATTGGGCGAATCGCTCTGGAGCTGAAATCGCAACGCTCACTGACATTTCTCGTATCTGAAAGTCTGATAAACGCCGGAAAAATGACTAAGTCCAAAAAAAAATTGTTTTTAACATTTTTCAATTTTACCCCTGTGGGATATATAATCTTCCCACACACATTTGGTACTCTCCTGCGGTACCCTCACACATATTATTCCCTCATTTAGTGGATATTTTCACAAAAAAGTGAAATTTTCAAAAATCCAGAAAATTGGCAGAAAACGACTAAATATCATGGATTCATTGGGCAAATCGATCTGGAACTGAAATCAGAATGCTCACTGACATTTCCCCTATCTGAAAGTCTGATAAACGCCGGAAAAATGAATAAGTCCCAAAAAAAAATTTTTTTCAACTTTTTTCAATTTTACCCCCGTGGGATATATATTCTACCCACACAAATTTGGAACTCTCCTTTGGAACCCTCACACATATTATTCCCTCATTTAGTGGATATTTTCACAAAAAAGTGAAATTTTCAAAAATCCAGAAAATTGGCAGAAAACGACTAAATATCATGGATTCATTGGGCGAATCGATCTGGAACTGAAATCGGAACGCTCACTGACATTTGCCCTATCTGAAAGTCTGATAAACGCCGGAAAAATGACTAAGTCCAAAAAAAAAATTTTTTCAACTTTTTTCAATTTTACCCCCGTGGGATATATATTCTACCCACACACATTTGGAACTCTCCTGGGGTAACCTCACACATATTATTCCCTCATTTAGTGGATATTTTCACAAAAAAGTGAAATTTTCAAAAATGCAGAAAATTGGCTGAAAACAACTAAATAACAAGGACTCATTGGGCGAATCGCTCTGGAACTGAAATCGGAATGCTCACTGACATTTCCCGTATCTGAAAGTCTGATAAACGCCGGAAAAATGACTAAGTCCAAAAAAAAATTTTTTTAGACTTTTTTCAATTTTACCCCCGTGGGATATATATTCTACCCACACACATTTGGAACTCTCCTGGGGTACCCTCACACATATTATTCCCTCATTTAGTGGATATTTTCACAAAAAAGTGAAATTTTCAAAAATCCAGAAAATTGGCTGAAAGCGACTAAATATTAAGGACTCATTGGGCGAATCGATCTGGAACTGAAATCGGAACGCTCACTGACATTTGCCCTATCTGAAAGTCTGATAAACGCCGGAAAAATGACTAAGTCCAAAAAAAAATTTTTTTCAACTTTTTTCAATTTTACCCCTGTGGGATATATATTCTTCCCACACACATTTAGAACTCTCCTGGGGTAACCTCACACATATTATTCCCTCATTTAGTGGATATCTTCACAAAAAAGTGAAATTTTCAAAAATCCAGAAAATTGGCTGAAAACGACTAAATATCAAGGACTCATTGGGCGAATCGCTCTGGAACTGAAATCGGAACGCTCACTGACATTTGCCCTATCTGAAAGTCTGATAAACGCCGGAAAAATGAATAAGTCACAAAAAAAATGTTTTCAACTTTTTTCAATTTTACCCCCGTGGGATATATATTCTACCCACACAAATTTGGAACTCTCCTTCGGTACCCTCACACATATTATTCCCTCATTTAGTGGATATTTTCACAAAAAAGTGAAATTTTCAAAAATCCAGAAAATTGGCTGAAAACGACTAAATATCAAGGACTCATTGGGCGAATCGCTCTGGAACTGAAATCGGAACGCTCACTGACATTTGCCCTATCTGAAAGTCTGATAAACGCCGGAAAAATGAATAAGTCACAAAAAAAAAATTTTTCAACTTTTTTCAATTTTACCCCCGTGGGATATATATTCTACCCACACAAATTTGGAACTCTCCTTCGGTACCCTCACACATATTATTCCCTCATTTAGTGGATATTTTCACAAAAAAGTGAAATTTTCAAAAATCCAGAAAATTGGCTGAAAACGACTAAATATCAAGGACTCATTGGGCGAATCGATCTGGAACTGAAATCGGAACGCTCACTGACATTTGCCCTATCTGAAAGTCTGATAAACGCCGGAAAAATGACTAAGTCCAAAAAAAAAATTTTTTCAACTTTTTTCAATTTTACCCCCGTGGGATATATATTCTTCCCACACACATTTAGAACTCTCCTGGGGTAACCTCACACATATTATTCCCTCATTTAGTGGATATTTTCACAAAAAAGTGAAATTTTCAAAAATCCAGAAAATTGGCTGAAAACAACTAAATAACAAGGACTCATTGGGCGAATCGCTCTGGAACTGAAATCGGAATGCTCACTGACATTTCCCGTATCTGAAAGTCTGATAAACGCCGGAAAAATGACTAAGTCCAAAAAAATTTTTTTTTCAACTTTTTTCAATTTTACCCCTGTGGGATATATATTCTTCCCACACACATTTAGAACTCTCCTGGGGTAACCTCACACATATTATTCCCTCATTTAGTGGATATCTTCACAAAAAAGTGAAATTTTCAAAAATCCAGAAAATTGGCTGAAAACGACTAAATATCAAGGACTCATTGGGCGAATCGCTCTGGAACTGAAATCGGAACGCTCACTGACATTTGCCCTATCTGAAAGTCTGATAAACGCCGGAAAAATGAATAAGTCACAAAAAAAATGTTTTCAACTTTTTTCAATTTTACCCCCGTGGGATATATATTCTACCCACACAAATTTGGAACTCTCCTTCGGTACCCTCACACATATTATTCCCTCATTTAGTGGATATTTTCACAAAAAAGTGAAATTTTCAAAAATCCAGAAAATTGGCTGAAAACGACTAAATATCAAGGACTCATTGGGCGAATCGATCTGGAACTGAAATCGGAACGCTCACTGACATTTGCCCTATCTGAAAGTCTGATAAACGCCGGAAAAATGACTAAGTCCAAAAAAAAAATTTTTTCAACTTTTTTCAATTTTACCCCCGTGGGATATATATTCTTCCCACACACATTTAGAACTCTCCTGGGGTAACCTCACACATATTATTCCCTCATTTAGTGGATATTTTCACAAAAAAGTGAAATTTTCAAAAATCCAGAAAATTGGCTGAAAACGACTAAATATCAAGGACTCATTGGGCGAATCGCTCTGGAACTGAAATCGGAACGCTCACTGACATTTGCCCTATCTGAAAGTCTGATAAACGCCGGAAAAATGAATAAGTCACAAAAAAAAATTTTTTCAACTTTTTTCAATTTTACCCCCGTGGGATATATATTCTACCCACACAAATTTGGAACTCTCCTTCGGTACCCTCACACATATTATTCCCTCATTTAGTGGATATTTTCTCAAAAAAGTGAAATTTTCAAAAATCCAGAAAATTGGCTGAAAACGACTAAATATCAAGGACTCATTGGGCGAATCGCTCTGGAACTGAAATCAGAATGCTCACTGACATTTCCCCTATCTGAAAGTCTGATAAACGCCGGAAAAATGAATAAGTCCCAAAAAAAAATTTTTTCAACTTTTTTCAATTTTACCCCCGTGGGATATATATTCTACCCACACACATTTGGAACTCTCCTGGGGTAACCTCACACATATTATTCCCTCATTTAGTGGATATTTTCACAAAAAAGTGAAATTTTCAAACATCCAGAAAATTGGCTGAAAACAACTAAATATCATGGATTCATTGGGCGAATCGATCTGGAACTGAAATCGGAACGCTCACTGACATTTGCCCTATCTGAAAGTCTGATAAACGCCGGAAAAATGACTAAGTCCAAAAAAAAATTTTTTTCAACTTTTTTCAATTTTACCCCTGTGGGATATATATTCTTCCCATACACATTTAGAACTCTCCTGGGGTAACCTCACACATATTATTCCCTCATTTAGTGGATATCTTCACAAAAAAGTGAAATTTTCAAAAATCCAGAAAATTGGCTGAAAACGACTAAATATCAAGGACTCATTGGGCGAATCGCTCTGGAACTGAAATCGGAACGCTCACTGACATTTGCCCTATCTGAAAGTCTGATAAACGCCGGAAAAATGAATAAGTCACAAAAAAAATGTTTTCAACTTTTTTCAATTTTACCCCCGTGGGATATATATTCTACCCACACAAATTTGGAACTCTCCTTCGGTACCCTCACACATATTATTCCCTCATTTAGTGGATATTTTCACAAAAAAGTGAAATTTTCAAAAATCCAGAAAATTGGCTGAAAACGACTAAATATCAAGGACTCATTGGGCGAATCGCTCTGGAACTGAAATCGGAACGCTCACTGACATTTGCCCTATCTGAAAGTCTGATAAACGCCGGAAAAATGAATAAGTCACAAAAAAAAAATTTTTCAACTTTTTTCAATTTTACCCCCGTGGGATATATATTCTACCCACACAAATTTGGAACTCTCCTTCGGTACCCTCACACATATTATTCCCTCATTTAGTGGATATTTTCACAAAAAAGTGAAATTTTCAAAAATCCAGAAAATTGGCTGAAAACGACTAAATATCAAGGACTCATTGGGCGAATCGATCTGGAACTGAAATCGGAACGCTCACTGACATTTGCCCTATCTGAAAGTCTGATAAACGCCGGAAAAATGACTAAGTCCAAAAAAAAAATTTTTTCAACTTTTTTCAATTTTACCCCCGTGGGATATATATTCTTCCCACACACATTTAGAACTCTCCTGGGGTAACCTCACACATATTATTCCCTCATTTAGTGGATATTTTCACAAAAAAGTGAAATTTTCAAAAATCCAGAAAATTGGCTGAAAACAACTAAATAACAAGGACTCATTGGGCGAATCGCTCTGGAACTGAAATCGGAATGCTCACTGACATTTCCCGTATCTGAAAGTCTGATAAACGCCGGAAAAATGACTAAGTCCAAAAAAATTTTTTTTTCAACTTTTTTCAATTTTACCCCTGTGGGATATATATTCTTCCCACACACATTTAGAACTCTCCTGGGGTAACCTCACACATATTATTCCCTCATTTAGTGGATATCTTCACAAAAAAGTGAAATTTTCAAAAATCCAGAAAATTGGCTGAAAACGACTAAATATCAAGGACTCATTGGGCGAATCGCTCTGGAACTGAAATCGGAACGCTCACTGACATTTGCCCTATCTGAAAGTCTGATAAACGCCGGAAAAATGAATAAGTCACAAAAAAAATGTTTTCAACTTTTTTCAATTTTACCCCCGTGGGATATAAATTCTACCCACACAAATTTGGAACTCTCCTTCGGTACCCTCACACATATTATTCCCTCATTTAGTGGATATTTTCACAAAAAAGTGAAATTTTCAAAAATCCAGAAAATTGGCTGAAAACGACTAAATATCAAGGACTCATTGGGCGAATCGATCTGGAACTGAAATCGGAACGCTCACTGACATTTGCCCTATCTGAAAGTCTGATAAACGCCGGAAAAATGACTAAGTCCAAAAAAAAAATTTTTTCAACTTTTTTCAATTTTACCCCCGTGGGATATATATTCTTCCCACACACATTTAGAACTCTCCTGGGGTAACCTCACACATATTATTCCCTCATTTAGTGGATATTTTCACAAAAAAGTGAAATTTTCAAAAATCCAGAAAATTGGCTGAAAACGACTAAATATCAAGGACTCATTGGGCGAATCGCTCTGGAACTGAAATCGGAACGCTCACTGACATTTGCCCTATCTGAAAGTCTGATAAACGCCGGAAAAATGAATAAGTCACAAAAAAAAATTTTTTCAACTTTTTTCAATTTTACCCCCGTGGGATATATATTCTACCCACACAAATTTGGAACTCTCCTTCGGTACCCTCACACATATTATTCCCTCATTTAGTGGATATTTTCTCAAAAAAGTGAAATTTTCAAAAATCCAGAAAATTGGCTGAAAACGACTAAATATCAAGGACTCATTGGGCGAATCGCTCTGGAACTGAAATCAGAATGCTCACTGACATTTCCCCTATCTGAAAGTCTGATAAACGCCGGAAAAATGAATAAGTCCCAAAAAAAAATTTTTTCAACTTTTTTCAATTTTACCCCCGTGGGATATATATTCTACCCACACACATTTGGAACTCTCCTGGGGTAACCTCACACATATTATTCCCTCATTTAGTGGATATTTTCACAAAAAAGTGAAATTTTCAAAAATCCAGAAAATTGGCTGAAAACAACTAAATAACAAGGACTCATTGGGCGAATCGCTCTGGAACTGAAATCGGAATGCTCACTGACATTTCCCGTATCTGAAAGTCTGATAAACGCCGGAAAAATGACTAAGTCCAAAAAAAAATTTTTTTAGACTTTTTTCAATTTTACCCCCGTGGGATATATATTCTACCCACACACATTTGGAACTCTCCTGGGGTACCCTCACACATATTATTCCCTCATTTAGTGGATATTTTCACAAAAAAGTGAAATTTTCAAAAATCCAGAAAATTGGCTGAAAGCGACTAAATATTAAGGACTCATTGGGCGAATCGATCTGGAACTGAAATCGGAACGCTCACTGACATTTGCCCTATCTGAAAGTCTGATAAACGCCGGAAAAATGACTAAGTCCAAAAAAAAATTTTTTTCAACTTTTTTCAATTTTACCCCTGTGGGATATATTTTCTTCCCACACACATTTAGAACTCTCCTGGGGTAACCTCACACATATAATTCCCTCATTTAGTGGATATCTTCACAAAAAAGTGAAATTTTCAAAAATCCAGAAAATTGGCTGAAAACGACTAAATATCAAGGACTCATTGGGCGAATCGCTCTGGAACTGAAATCGGAACGCTCACTGACATTTGCCCTATCTGAAAGTCTGATAAACGCCGGAAAAATGAATAAGTCACAAAAAAAATGTTTTCAACTTTTTTCAATTTTACCCCCGTGGGATATATATTCTACCCACACAAATTTGGAACTCTCCTTCGGTACCCTCACACATATTATTCCCTCATTTAGTGGATATTTTCACAAAAAAGTGAAATTTTCAAAAATCCAGAAAATTGGCTGAAAACGACTAAATATCAAGGACTCATTGGGCGAATCGCTCTGGAACTGAAATCGGAACGCTCACTGACATTTGCCCTATCTGAAAGTCTGATAAACGCCGGAAAAATGAATAAGTCACAAAAAAAATGTTTTCAACTTTTTTCAATTTTACCCCCGTGGGATATATATTCTACCCACACAAATTTGGAACTCTCCTTCGGTACCCTCACACATATTATTCCCTCATTTAGTGGATATTTTCACAAAAAAGTGAAATTTTCAAAAATCCAGAAAATTGGCTGAAAACGACTAAATATCAAGGACTCATTGTGCGAATCGCTCTGGAGCTGAAATCGGAATGCTCACTGACATTTCTCGTATCTGAGAGTCTGATAAACACCGGAAAAATGACTAAGTCCAAAAAAAAATTTTTTCAGCTTTTTTCAATTTTACCCCCGTGGGATATATATTCTACCCAAACACATTTGGAACTCTCCTGGGGTACCCTCACACATATTATTCCCTCATTTAGTGGATATTTTCACAAAAAAGTGAAATTTTCAAAAATCCAGAAAATTGGCTGAAAACGACTAAATATCAAGGACTCATTGGGCGAATCGCTCTGGAACTGAAATCGGAACGCTCACTGACATTTGCCCTATCTGAAAGTCTGATAAACGCCGGAAAAATGAATAAGTCACAAAAAAAATGTTTTCAACTTTTTTCAATTTTACCCCCGTGGGAAATATATTCTACCCACACAAATTTGGAACTCTCCTTCGGTACCCTCACACATATTATTCCCTCATTTAGTGGATATTTTCACAAAAAAGTGAAATTTTCAAAAATCCAGAAAATTGGCTGAAAACGACTAAATATCAAGGACTCATTGGGCGAATCGCTCTGGAACTGAAATCGGAACGCTCACTGACATTTGCCCTATCTGAAAGTCTGATAAACGCCGGAAAAATGAATAAGTCACAAAAAAAATGTTTTCAACTTTTTTCAATTTTACCCCCGTGGGATATATATTCTACCCACACAAATTTGGAACTCTCCTTCGGTACCCTCACACATATTATTCCCTCATTTAGTGGATATTTTCACAAAAAAGTGAAATTTTCAAAAATCCAGAAAATTGGCTGAAAACGACTAAATATCAAGGACTCATTGTGCGAATCGCTCTGGAGCTGAAATCGGAATGCTCACTGACATTTCTCGTATCTGAGAGTCTGATAAACACCGGAAAATTGACTAAGTCCAAAAAAAAATTTTTTCAGCTTTTTTCAATTTTACCCCCGTGGGATATATATTCTACCCAAACACATTTGGAACTCTCCTGGGGTACCCTCACACATAATATTCCCTTATTTAGTGGATATTTTCACAAAAAAGTGAAATTTTCAAAAATCCAGAAAATTGGCTGAAAACAACTAAATATCAAGGACTCATTGGGCGAATCGCTCTGGAGCTGAAATCGCAACGCTCACTGACATTTCTCGTATCTGAAAGTCTGATAAACGCCGGAAAAATGACTAAGTCCAAAAAAAAATTGTTTTTAACATTTTTCAATTTTACCCCTGTGGGATATATAATCTTCCCACACACATTTGGTACTCTCCTGCGGTACCCTCACACATATTATTCCCTCATTTAGTGGATATTTTCACAAAAAAGTGAAATTTTCAAAAATCCAGAAAATTGGCTGAAAACGACTAAATATCAAAGACTCATTGGGCGAATCGCTCTGGAACTGAAATTGGAACGCTCATTGACATTTGCCCTATCTGAAAGTCTGATAAACACCGGAAAAATGACTAAGTCCAAAAAAAAATTTTTTCAGCTTTTTTAAATTTTACCCCCGTGGGATATATATTCTACCCACACACATTTGGAACTCTCCTGGGGTACCCTCACACATATTATTCCCTCATTTAGTGGATATTTTCACAAAAAAGTGAAATTTTCAAAAATCCAGAAAATTGGCTGAAAACAACTAAATATCAAGGACTCATTGGGCGAATCACTCTGGAACTGAAATCAGAACGCTCACTGACATTTCCCCTATCTGAAAGTCTGATAAACGCCAGAAAAATGACTAAGTCCAAAAAAAAATTTTTTTCAACTTTTTTCAATTTTACCCCCGTGGGATATATATTCTACCCACACACATTTGGAACTCTCCTGGGTTACCCTCACACATATTATTCCCTCATTTAGTGGATATTTTCACAAAAAAGTGAAATTTTCAAAAATCCAGAAAATTGGCTGAAAATGACTAAATATCAAGGACTCATTGGGTGAATCGCTCTGGAGCTGAAATCGGAACGCTCACTGACATTTCTCGTATCTGAAAGTCTGATAAACGCCGGAAAAATGACTAAGTCCAAAAAAAAATTTTTTTCAACTTTTTTCAATTTTACCCCCGTGGGATATATATTCTTCCCACACACATTTGATACTCTCCTGCGGTACCCTCACACATATTATTCCCTCATTTAGTGGATATTTTCACAAAAAAGTGAAATTTTCAAAAATCCAGAAAATTGGCTGAAAACGACTAAATATCAAGGACTCATTGTGCGAATCGCTCTGGAGCTGAAATCGCAACGCTCACTGACATTTCTCGTATCTGAAAGTCTGATAAACGCCGGAAAAATGAATAAGTCCCAAAAAAAAAATTTTTTCAACTTTTTTCAATTTTACCCCCGTGGGATATATATTCTACCCACACACATTTGGAACTCTCCTGGGGTAACCTCACACATATTATTCCCTCATTTAGTGGATATTTTCACAAAAAAGTGAAATTTTCAAAAATCCAGAAAATTGGCTGAAAACAACTAAATAACAAGGACTCATTGGGCGAATCGCTCTGGAACTGAAATCGGAATGCTCACTGACATTTCCCGTATCTGAAAGTCTGATAAACGCCGGAAAAATGACTAAGTCCAAAAAAAAATTTTTTTAGACTTTTTTCAATTTTACCCCCGTGGGATATATATTCTACCCACACACATTTGGAACTCTCCTGGGGTACCCTCACACATATTATTCCCTCATTTAGTGGATATTTTCACAAAAAAGTGAAATTTTCAAAAATCCAGAAAATTGGCTGAAAGCGACTAAATATTAAGGACTCATTGGGCGAATCGATCTGGAACTGAAATCGGAACGCTCACTGACATTTGCCCTATCTGAAAGTCTGATAAACGCCGGAAAAATGACTAAGTCCAAAAAAAAATTTTTTTCAACTTTTTTCAATTTTACCCCTGTGGGATATATATTCTTCCCACACACATTTAGAACTCTCCTGGGGTAACCTCACACATATTATTCCCTCATTTAGTGGATATCTTCACAAAAAAGTGAAATTTTCAAAAATCCAGAAAATTGGCTGAAAACGACTAAATATCAAGGACTCATTGGGCGAATCGCTCTGGAACTGAAATCGGAACGCTCACTGACATTTGCCCTATCTGAAAGTCTGATAAATGCCGGAAAAATGAATAAGTCACAAAAAAAATGTTTTCAACTTTTTTCAATTTTACCCCCGTGGGATATATATTCTACCCACACAAATTTGGAACTCTCCTTCGGTACCCTCACACATATTATTCCCTCATTTAGTGGATATTTTCACAAAAAAGTGAAATTTTCAAAAATCCAGAAAATTGGCTGAAAACGACTAAATATCAAGGACTCATTGGGCGAATCGCTCTGGAACTGAAATCGGAACGCTCACTGACATTTGCCCTATCTGAAAGTCTGATAAACGCCGGAAAAATGAATAAGTCACAAAAAAAAAATTTTTCAACTTTTTTCAATTTTACCCCCGTGGGATATATATTCTACCCACACAAATTTGGAACTCTCCTTCGGTACCCTCACACATATTATTCCCTCATTTAGTGGATATTTTCACAAAAAAGTGAAATTTTCAAAAATCCAGAAAATTGGCTGAAAACGACTAAATATCAAGGACTCATTGGGCGAATCGCTCTGGAACTGAAATCGGAACGCTCACTGACATTTGCCCTATCTGAAAGTCTGATAAACGCCGGAAAAATGAATAAGTCACAAAAAAAATGTTTTCAACTTTTTTCAATTTTACCCCCGTGGGAAATATATTCTACCCACACAAATTTGGAACTCTCCTTCGGTACCCTCACACATATTATTCCCTCATTTAGTGGATATTTTCACAAAAAAGTGAAATTTTCAAAAATCCAGAAAATTGGCTGAAAACGACTAAATATCAAGGACTCATTGGGCGAATCGCTCTGGAACTGAAATCGGAACGCTCACTGACATTTGCCCTATCTGAAAGTCTGATAAACGCCGGAAAAATGAATAAGTCACAAAAAAAATGTTTTCAACTTTTTTCAATTTTACCCCCGTGGGATATATATTCTACCCACACAAATTTGGAACTCTCCTTCGGTACCCTCACACATATTATTCCCTCATTTAGTGGATATTTTCACAAAAAAGTGAAATTTTCAAAAATCCAGAAAATTGGCTGAAAACGACTAAATATCAAGGACTCATTGTGCGAATCGCTCTGGAGCTGAAATCGGAATGCTCACTGACATTTCTCGTATCTGAGAGTCTGATAAACACCGGAAAATTGACTAAGTCCAAAAAAAAATTTTTTCAGCTTTTTTCAATTTTACCCCCGTGGGATATATATTCTACCCAAACACATTTGGAACTCTCCTGGGGTACCCTCACACATAATATTCCCTTATTTAGTGGATATTTTCACAAAAAAGTGAAATTTTCAAAAATCCAGAAAATTGGCTGAAAACAACTAAATATCAAGGACTCATTGGGCGAATCGCTCTGGAGCTGAAATCGCAACGCTCACTGACATTTCTCGTATCTGAAAGTCTGATAAACGCCGGAAAAATGACTAAGTCCAAAAAAAAATTGTTTTTAACATTTTTCAATTTTACCCCTGTGGGATATATAATCTTCCCACACACATTTGGTACTCTCCTGCGGTACCCTCACACATATTATTCCCTCATTTAGTGGATATTTTCACAAAAAAGTGAAATTTTCAAAAATCCAGAAAATTGGCTGAAAACGACTAAATATCAAAGACTCATTGGGCGAATCGCTCTGGAACTGAAATTGGAACGCTCATTGACATTTGCCCTATCTGAAAGTCTGATAAACACCGGAAAAATGACTAAGTCCAAAAAAAAATTTTTTCAGCTTTTTTAAATTTTACCCCCGTGGGATATATATTCTACCCACACACATTTGGAACTCTCCTGGGGTACCCTCACACATATTATTCCCTCATTTAGTGGATATTTTCACAAAAAAGTGAAATTTTCAAAAATCCAGAAAATTGGCTGAAAACAACTAAATATCAAGGACTCATTGGGCGAATCACTCTGGAACTGAAATCAGAACGCTCACTGACATTTCCCCTATCTGAAAGTCTGATAAACGCCAGAAAAATGACTAAGTCCAAAAAAAAATTTTTTTCAACTTTTTTCAATTTTACCCCCGTGGGATATATATTCTACCCACACACATTTGGAACTCTCCTGGGTTACCCTCACACATATTATTCCCTCATTTAGTGGATATTTTCACAAAAAAGTGAAATTTTCAAAAATCCAGAAAATTGGCTGAAAATGACTAAATATCAAGGACTCATTGGGTGAATCGCTCTGGAGCTGAAATCGGAACGCTCACTGACATTTCTCGTATCTGAAAGTCTGATAAACGCCGGAAAAATGACTAAGTCCAAAAAAAAATTTTTTTCAACTTTTTTCAATTTTACCCCCGTGGGATATATATTCTTCCCACACACATTTGATACTCTCCTGCGGTACCCTCACACATATTATTCCCTCATTTAGTGGATATTTTCACAAAAAAGTGAAATTTTCAAAAATCCAGAAAATTGGCTGAAAACGACTAAATATCAAGGACTCATTGTGCGAATCGCTCTGGAGCTGAAATCGCAACGCTCACTGACATTTCTCGTATCTGAAAGTCTGATAAACGCCGGAAAAATGAATAAGTCCCAAAAAAAAAATTTTTTCAACTTTTTTCAATTTTACCCCCGTGGGATATATATTCTACCCACACACATTTGGAACTCTCCTGGGGTAACCTCACACATATTATTCCCTCATTTAGTGGATATTTTCACAAAAAAGTGAAATTTTCAAAAATCCAGAAAATTGGCTGAAAACAACTAAATAACAAGGACTCATTGGGCGAATCGCTCTGGAACTGAAATCGGAATGCTCACTGACATTTCCCGTATCTGAAAGTCTGATAAACGCCGGAAAAATGACTAAGTCCAAAAAAAAATTTTTTTAGACTTTTTTCAATTTTACCCCCGTGGGATATATATTCTACCCACACACATTTGGAACTCTCCTGGGGTACCCTCACACATATTATTCCCTCATTTAGTGGATATTTTCACAAAAAAGTGAAATTTTCAAAAATCCAGAAAATTGGCTGAAAGCGACTAAATATTAAGGACTCATTGGGCGAATCGATCTGGAACTGAAATCGGAACGCTCACTGACATTTGCCCTATCTGAAAGTCTGATAAACGCCGGAAAAATGACTAAGTCCAAAAAAAAATTTTTTTCAACTTTTTTCAATTTTACCCCTGTGGGATATATATTCTTCCCACACACATTTAGAACTCTCCTGGGGTAACCTCACACATATTATTCCCTCATTTAGTGGATATCTTCACAAAAAAGTGAAATTTTCAAAAATCCAGAAAATTGGCTGAAAACGACTAAATATCAAGGACTCATTGGGCGAATCGCTCTGGAACTGAAATCGGAACGCTCACTGACATTTGCCCTATCTGAAAGTCTGATAAATGCCGGAAAAATGAATAAGTCACAAAAAAAATGTTTTCAACTTTTTTCAATTTTACCCCCGTGGGATATATATTCTACCCACACAAATTTGGAACTCTCCTTCGGTACCCTCACACATATTATTCCCTCATTTAGTGGATATTTTCACAAAAAAGTGAAATTTTCAAAAATCCAGAAAATTGGCTGAAAACGACTAAATATCAAGGACTCATTGGGCGAATCGCTCTGGAACTGAAATCGGAACGCTCACTGACATTTGCCCTATCTGAAAGTCTGATAAACGCCGGAAAAATGAATAAGTCACAAAAAAAAAATTTTTCAACTTTTTTCAATTTTACCCCCGTGGGATATATATTCTACCCACACAAATTTGGAACTCTCCTTCGGTACCCTCACACATATTATTCCCTCATTTAGTGGATATTTTCACAAAAAAGTGAAATTTTCAAAAATCCAGAAAATTGGCTGAAAACGACTAAATATCAAGGACTCATTGGGCGAATCGATCTGGAACTGAAATCGGAACGCTCACTGACATTTGCCCTATCTGAAAGTCTGATAAACGCCGGAAAATTGACTAAGTCCAAAAAAAAAATTTTTTCAACTTTTTTCAATTTTACCCCCGTGGGATATATATTCTTCCCACACACATTTAGAACTCTCCTGGGGTAACCTCACACATATTATTCCCTCATTTAGTGGATATTTCCACAAAAAAGTGAAATTTTCAAAAATCCAGAAAATTGGCTGAAAACAACTAAATAACAAGGACTCATTGGGCGAATCGCTCTGGAACTGAAATCGGAATGCTCACTGACATTTCCCGTATCTGAAAGTCTGATAAACGCCGGAAAAATGACTAAGTCCAAAAAAATATTTTTTTCAACTTTTTTCAATTTTACCCCTGTGGGATATATATTCTTCCCACACACATTTAGAACTCTCCTGGGGTAACCTCACACATATTATTCCCTCATTTAGTGGATATCTTCACAAAAAAGTGAAATTTTCAAAAATCCAGAAAATTGGCTGAAAACGACTAAATATCAAGGACTCATTGGGCGAATCGCTCTGGAACTGAAATCGGAACGCTCACTGACATTTGCCCTATCTGAAAGTCTGATAAACGCCGGAAAAATGAATAAGTCACAAAAAAAATGTTTTCAACTTTTTTCAATTTTACCCCCGTGGGATATATATTCTACCCACACAAATTTGGAACTCTCCTTCGGTACCCTCACACATATTATTCCCTCATTTAGTGGATATTTTCACAAAAAAGTGAAATTTTCAAAAATCCAGAAAATTGGCTGAAAACGACTAAATATCAAGGACTCATTGGGCGAATCGCTCTGGAACTGAAATCGGAACGCTCACTGACATTTGCCCTATCTGAAAGTCTGATAAACGCCGGAAAAATGAATAAGTCACAAAAAAAAAATTTTTCAACTTTTTTCAATTTTACCCCCGTGGGATATATATTCTACCCACACAAATTTGGAACTCTCCTTCGGTACCCTCACACATATTATTCCCTCATTTAGTGGATATTTTCACAAAAAAGTGAAATTTTCAAAAATCCAGAAAATTGGCTGAAAACGACTAAATATCAAGGACTCATTGGGCGAATCGATCTGGAACTGAAATCGGAACGCTCACTGACATTTGCCCTATCTGAAAGTCTGATAAACGCCGGAAAATTGACTAAGTCCAAAAAAAAAATTTTTTCAACTTTTTTCAATTTTACCCCCGTGGGATATATATTCTTCCCACACACATTTAGAACTCTCCTGGGGTAACCTCACACATATTATTCCCTCATTTAGTGGATATTTCCACAAAAAAGTGAAATTTTCAAAAATCCAGAAAATTGGCTGAAAACAACTAAATAACAAGGACTCATTGGGCGAATCGCTCTGGAACTGAAATCGGAATGCTCACTGACATTTCCCGTATCTGAAAGTCTGATAAACGCCGGAAAAATGACTAAGTCCAAAAAAATATTTTTTTCAACTTTTTTCAATTTTACCCCTGTGGGATATATATTCTTCCCACACACATTTAGAACTCTCCTGGGGTAACCTCACACATATTATTCCCTCATTTAGTGGATATCTTCACAAAAAAGTGAAATTTTCAAAAATCCAGAAAATTGGCTGAAAACGACTAAATATCAAGGACTCATTGGGCGAATCGCTCTGGAACTGAAATCGGAACGCTCACTGACATTTGCCCTATCTGAAAGTCTGATAAACGCCGGAAAAATGAATAAGTCACAAAAAAAATGTTTTCAACTTTTTTCAATTTTACCCCCGTGGGATATATATTCTACCCACACAAATTTGGAACTCTCCTTCGGTACCCTCACACATATTATTCCCTCATTTAGTGGATATTTTCACAAAAAAGTGAAATTTTCAAAAATCCAGAAAATTGGCTGAAAACGACTAAATATCAAGGACTCATTGGGCGAATCGATCTGGAACTGAAATCGGAACGCTCACTGACATTTGCCCTATCTGAAAGTCTGATAAACGCCGGAAAAATGACTAAGTCCAAAAAAAAAATTTTTTCAACTTTTTTCAATTTTACCCCCGTGGGATATATATTCTTCCCACACACATTTAGAACTCTCCTGGGGTAACCTCACACATATTATTCCCTCATTTAGTGGATATTTTCACAAAAAAGTGAAATTTTCAAAAATCCAGAAAATTGGCTGAAAACGACTAAATATCAAGGACTCATTGGGCGAATCGCTCTGGAACTGAAATCGGAACGCTCACTGACATTTGCCCTATCTGAAAGTCTGATAAACGCCGGAAAAATGAATAAGTCACAAAAAAAAATTTTTTCAACTTTTTTCAATTTTACCCCCGTGGGATATATATTCTACCCACACAAATTTGGAACTCTCCTTCGGTACCCTCACACATATTATTCCCTCATTTAGTGGATATTTTCTCAAAAAAGTGAAATTTTCAAAAATCCAGAAAATTGGCTGAAAACGACTAAATATCAAGGACTCATTGGGCGAATCGCTCTGGAACTGAAATCAGAATGCTCACTGACATTTCCCCTATCTGAAAGTCTGATAAACGCCGGAAAAATGAATAAGTCCCAAAAAAAAATTTTTTCAACTTTTTTCAATTTTACCCCCGTGGGATATATATTCTACCCACACACATTTGGAACTCTCCTGGGGTAACCTCACACATATTATTCCCTCATTTAGTGGATATCTTCACAAAAAAGTGAAATTTTCAAAAATCCAGAAAATTGGCTGAAAACGACTAAATATCAAGGACTCATTGGGCGAATCGCTCTGGAACTGAAATCGGAACGCTCACTGACATTTGCCCTATCTGAAAGTCTGATAAACGCCGGAAAAATGAATAAGTCACAAAAAAATGTTTTCAACTTTTTTCAATTTTACCCCCGTGGGATATATATTCTACCCACACAAATTTGGAACTCTCCTTCGGTACCCTCACACATATTATTCCCTCATTTAGTGGATATTTTCACAAAAAAGTGAAATTTTCAAAAATCCAGAAAATTGGCTGAAAACAACTAAATAACAAGGACTCATTGGGCGAATCGCTCTGGAACTGAAATCGGAATGCTCACTGACATTTCCCGTATCTGAAAGTCTGATAAACGCCGGAAAAATGACTAAGTCCAAAAAAATTTTTTTTTCAACTTTTTTCAATTTTACCCCTGTGGGATATATATTCTTCCCACACACATTTAGAACTCTCCTGGGGTAACCTCACACATATTATTCCCTCATTTAGTGGATATCTTCACAAAAAAGTGAAATTTTCAAAAATCCAGAAAATTGGCTGAAAACGACTAAATATCAAGGACTCATTGGGCGAATCGCTCTGGAACTGAAATCGGAACGCTCACTGACATTTGCCCTATCTGAAAGTCTGATAAACGCCGGAAAAATGAATAAGTCACAAAAAAAATGTTTTCAACTTTTTTCAATTTTACCCCCGTGGGATATATATTCTACCCACACAAATTTGGAACTCTCCTTCGGTACCCTCACACATATTATTCCCTCATTTAGTGGATATTTTCACAAAAAAGTGAAATTTTCAAAAATCCAGAAAATTGGCTGAAAACGACTAAATATCAAGGACTCATTGGGCGAATCGATCTGGAACTGAAATCGGAACGCTCACTGACATTTGCCCTATCTGAAAGTCTGATAAACGCCGGAAAAATGACTAAGTCCAAAAAAAAAATTTTTTCAACTTTTTTCAATTTTACCCCCGTGGGATATATATTCTTCCCACACACATTTAGAACTCTCCTGGGGTAACCTCACACATATTATTCCCTCATTTAGTGGATATTTTCACAAAAAAGTGAAATTTTCAAAAATCCAGAAAATTGGCTGAAAACGACTAAATATCAAGGACTCATTGGGCGAATCGCTCTGGAACTGAAATCGGAACGCTCACTGACATTTGCCCTATCTGAAAGTCTGATAAACGCCGGAAAAATGAATAAGTCACAAAAAAAAATTTTTTCAACTTTTTTCAATTTTACCCCCGTGGGATATATATTCTACCCACACAAATTTGGAACTCTCCTTCGGTAGCCTCACACATATTATTCCCTCATTTAGTGGATATTTTCACAAAAAAAGTGAAATTTTCAAAAATCCAGAAAATTGGCTGAAAGCGACTAAATATCAAGGACTAATTGGGCGAATCGATCTGGAACTGAAATCGGAACGCTCACTGACATTTGCCCTATCTGAAAGTCTGATAAACGCCGGAAAAATGAATAAGTCACAAAAAAAAATTTTTTCAACTTTTTTCAATTTTACCCCCGTGGGATATATATTCTACCCACACAAATTTGGAACTCTCCTTTGGAACCCTCACACATATTATTCCCTCATTTAGTGGATATTTTCACAAAAAAGTGAAATTTTCAAAAATCCAGAAAATTGGCTGAAAACGACTAAATATCAAGGATTCATTGGGCGAATCGATCTGGAACTGAAATTGGAACGCTCACTGACATTTGCCCTATCTGAAAGTCTGATAAACGCCGGAAAAATGACTAAGTCCAAAAAAAAAATGTTTTCAACTTTTTTCAATTTTACCCCCGTGGGATATATAATCTTCCCACACACATTTGGTACTCTCCTGCGGTACCCTCACACATATTATTCCCTCATTTAGTGGATATTTTCACAAAAAAGTGAAATTTTCAAAAATCCAGAAAATTGGCTGAAAACGACTAAATATCAAAGACTCATTGGGCGAATTGCTCTGGAACTGAAATCAGAATGCTCACTGACATTTCCCCTATCTGAAAGTCTGATAAACGCCGGAAAAATGAATAAGTCCCAAAAAAAAAATTTTTTCAACTTTTTTCAATTTTACCCCCGTGGGATATATATTCTACCCACACAAATTTGGAACTCTCCTTTGGAACCCTCACACATATTATTCCCTCATTTAGTGGATATTTTCACAAAAAAGTGAAATTTTCAAAAATCCAGAAAATTGGCTGAAAACGACTAAATATCATGGATTCATTGGGCGAATCGATCTGGAACTGAAATCGGAACGCTCACTGACATTTGCCCTATCTGAAAGTCTGATAAACGCCGGAAAAATGACTAAGTCCAAAAAAAAATTTTTTTCAACTTTTTCCAATTTTACCCCCGTGGGATATATATTCTTCCCACACACATTTAGAACTCTCCTGGGGTAACCTCACACATATTATTCCCTCATTTAGTGGATATTTTCACAAAAAATTGAAATTTTCAAAAATCCAGAAAATTGGCTGAAAACGACTAAATATCAAGGACTCATTGGGCGAATCGCTCTGGAACTGAAATCGGAACGCTCACTGACATTTGCCCTATCTGAAAGTCTGATAAACGCCGGAAAAATGACTAAGTCCAAAAAAAAAATGTTTTCAACTTTTTTCAATTTTACCCCCGTGGGATATATATTCTTCCCACACACATTTAGAACTCTCCTGGGGTAACCTCACACATATTATTCCCTCATTTAGTGGATATTTTCACAAAAAAGTGAAATTTTCAAAAATCCAGAAAATTGGCTGAAAACAACTAAATAACAAGGACTCATTGGGCGAATCGCTCTGGAACTGAAATCGGAACGCTCACTGACATTTCCCGTATCTGAAAGTCTGATAAACGCCGGAAAAATGACTAAGTCCAAAAAAAAATTTTTTTAGACTTTTTTCAATTTTACCCCCGTGGGATATATATTCTACCCACACACATTTGGAACTCTCCTGGGGTACCCTCACACATATTATTCCCTCATTTAGTGGATATTTTCACAAAAAAGTGAAATTTTCAAAAATCCAGAAAATTGGCTGAAAGCGACTAAATATCAAGGACTAATTGGGCGAATCGATCTGGAACTGAAATCGGAACGCTCACTGACATTTGCCCTATCTGAAAGTCTGATAAACGCCGGAAAAATGAATAAGTCACAAAAAAAAATTTTTTCAACTTTTTTCAATTTTACCCTGTGGGATATATATTCTACCCACACAAATTTGGAACTCTCCTTTGGAACCCTCACACATATTATTCCCTCATTTAGTGGATATTTTCACAAAAAAAGTGAAATTTTCAAAAATCCAGAAAATTGGCTGAAAACGACTAAATATCAAGGACTCATTGGGCGAATTGCTCTGGAACTGAAATCAGAATGCTCACTGACATTTCCCCTATCTGAAAGTCTGATAAATGCCGGAAAAATGAATAAGTCCCAAAAAAAATTTTTTTCAACTTTTTTCAATTTTACCCCCGTGGGATATATATTCTACCCACACAAATTTGGAACTCTCCTTCGGAACCCTCACACATATTATTCCCTCATTTAGTGGATATTTTCACAAAAAAGTGAAATTTTCAAAAATCCAGAAAATTGGCTGAAAACAACTAAACAACAAGGACTCATTGGGCGAATCGCTTTGGAACTGAAATCGGAACGCTCACTGACATTTGCCCTATCTGAAAGTCTGATAAACGCCGGAAAAATTAAGTCACAAAAAAAAATTTTTTCAACTTTTTTCAATTTTACCCCCGTGGGATATATATTCTACCCACACAAATTTGGAACTCTCCTTCGGTACCCTCACACATATTATTCCCTCATTTAGTGGATATTTTCACAAAAAAGTGAAATTTTCAAAAATCCAGAAAATTGGCTGAAAACGACTAAATATCGAGGACTCATTGGGCGAATCGCTCTGGAACTGAAATTGGAACGCTCACTGACATTTGCCCTATCTGAAAGTCTGATAAACGCCGGAAAAATGAATAAGTCACACAAAAAAATTTTTTTTACTTTTTTCAATTTTACCCCCGTGGGATATATATTCTACCCACACAAATTTGGAACTCTCCTTCGATACCCTCACACATATTATTCACTCATTTAGTGGATGTTTTCACAAAAAAGTGAAATTTTCAAAAATCCAGAAAATTCGCTGAAAACGACAAACTATCAAAGACTCATTGGGCGAATCGCTCTGGAACTGAAATCGGAATGCTCACTGACATTTCCCCTATCTGAAAGTCTGATAAACGCCGGAAAAATTAATAAGTCACAAAAAAAAATTTTTTCAACTTTTTTCAATTTTACCCCCGTGGAATATATATTCTACCCACACAAATTTGGAACTCTCCTTCGGCACCCTCACACATATTATTCCCTCATTTAGTGGATATTTTCACAAAAAAGTGAAATTTTCAAAAATCCAGAAAATTGGCTGAAAGCGACTAAATATCAAGGACTAATTGGGCGAATCGATCTGGAACTGAAATCGGAACGCTCACTGACATTTGCCCTATCTGAAAGTCTGATAAACGCCGGAAAAATGAATAAGTCACAAAAAAAAATTTTTTCAACTTTTTTCAATTTTACCCTGTGGGATATATATTCTACCCACACAAATTTGGAACTCTCCTTCGGAACCCTCACACATATTATTCCCTCATTTAGTGGATATTTTCACAAAAAAAGTGAAATTTTCAAAAATCCAGAAAATTGGCTGAAAACGACTAAATATCAAGGACTCATTGGGCGAATTGCTCTGGAACTGAAATCAGAATGCTCACTGACATTTCCCCTATCTGAAAGTCTGATAAATGCCGGAAAAATGAATAAGTCCCAAAAAAAATTTTTTTCAACTTTTTTCAATTTTACCCCCGTGGGATATATATTCTACCCACACAAATTTGGAACTCTCCTTCGGAACCCTCACACATATTATTCCCTCATTTAGTGGATATTTTCACAAAAAAGTGAAATTTTCAAAAATCCAGAAAATTGGCTGAAAACAACTAAACAACAAGGACTCATTGGGCGAATCGCTTTGGAACTGAAATCGGAACGCTCACTGACATTTGCCCTATCTGAAAGTCTGATAAACGCCGGAAAAATTAAGTCACAAAAAAAAATTTTTTCAACTTTTTTCAATTTTACCCCCGTGGGATATATATTCTACCCACACAAATTTGGAACTCTCCTTCGGTACCCTCACACATATTATTCCCTCATTTAGTGGATATTTTCACAAAAAAGTGAAATTTTCAAAAATCCAGAAAATTGGCTGAAAACGACTAAATATCGAGGACTCATTGGGCGAATCGCTCTGGAACTGAAATCGGAACGCTCACTGACATTTGCCCTATCTGAAAGTCTGATAAACGCCGGAAAAATGAATAAGTCACACAAAAAAATTTTTTTTACTTTTTTCAATTTTACCCCCGTGGGATATATATTCTACCCACACAAATTTGGAACTCTCCTTCGATACCCTCACACATATTATTCACTCATTTAGTGGATGTTTTCACAAAAAAGTGAAATTTTCAAAAATCCAGAAAATTCGCTGAAAACGACAAACTATCAAAGACTCATTGGGCGAATCGCTCTGGAACTGAAATCGGAATGCTCACTGACATTTCCCCTATCTGAAAGTCTGATAAACGCCGGAAAAATTAATAAGTCACAAAAAAAAATTTTTTCAACTTTTTTCAATTTTACCCCCGTGGGATATATATTCTACCCACACAAATTTGGAACTCTCCTTCGGCACCCTCACACATATTATTCCCTCATTTAGTGGATATTTTCACAAAAAAGTGAAATTTTCAAAAATCCAGAAAATTGGCTGAAAATGACTAAATATCAAAGACTCATTGGGCGAATCGCTCTGGAACTGAAATGGGAATGCTCACTGACATTTCCCCTATCTTAAAGTCTGTAAATGCCAGAAAAATGACTAAGTCCAAAAAAAAATTTTTTCAACTTTTTTCAATTTTACCCCCGTGGGATATATATTCTTCCCACACACATTTAGAACTCTCCTGGGGTACCCTCACACATATTATTCCCTCATTTAGTGGATATTTTCACAAAGAAGTGAAATTTTCAAAAATCCAGAAAATTGGCTGAAAACGACTAAATATCAAGGACTCATTGGGCGAATCGCTCTGGAACTGAAATCGGAATGCTCACTGACATTTCCCCTATCTGAAAGTCTGATAAACGCCGGAAAAATGACGAAGTCCAAAAAAAAATTTTTTTAGACTTTTTTCAATTTTACCCCCGTGGGATATATATTCTACCCACGCACATTTGGAACTCTCCTGGGGTACCCTCACACATATTATTCCCTCATTTAGTGGATATTTTCACAAAAAAGTGAAATTTTCAAAAATCCAGAAAATTGGCTGAAAACGACTAAATATCAAAGACTCATTGGGTGAATCACTCTGGAACTGAAATGGGAATGCTCACTGACATTTCCCCTATCTTAAAGTCTGTAAATGCCAGAAAAATGACTAAGTCCAAAAAAAAAATTTTTTCAACTTTTTTCAATTTTACCCCCGTGGGATATATATTCTTCCCACACACATTTAGAACTCTCCTGGGGTACCCTCACACATATTATTCCCTCATTTAGTGGATATTTTCACAAAGAAGTGAAATTTTCAAAAATCCAGAAAATTGGCTGAAAACGACTAAATGTCAAGGATTCATTGTGCGAATCGATCTGGAACTGAAATCGGAACGCTCACTGACATTTCCCCTATCTGAAAGTCTGATAAACGCCGGAAAAATTAATAAGTCACAAAAAAAAATTTTTTCAACTTTTTTCAATTTTACCCCCGTGGAATATATATTCTACCCACACAAATTTGGAACTCTCCTTCGGCACCCTCACACATATTATTCCCTCATTTAGTGGATATTTTCACAAAAAAGTGAAATTTTCAAAAATCCAGAAAATTGGCTGAAAGCGACTAAATATCAAGGACTAATTGGGCGAATCGATCTGGAACTGAAATCGGAACGCTCACTGACATTTGCCCTATCTGAAAGTCTGATAAACGCCGGAAAAATGAATAAGTCACAAAAAAAAATTTTTTCAACTTTTTTCAATTTTACCCTGTGGGATATATATTCTACCCACACAAATTTGGAACTCTCCTTCGGAACCCTCACACATATTATTCCCTCATTTAGTGGATATTTTCACAAAAAAAGTGAAATTTTCAAAAATCCAGAAAATTGGCTGAAAACGACTAAATATCAAGGACTCATTGGGCGAATTGCTCTGGAACTGAAATCAGAATGCTCACTGACATTTCCCCTATCTGAAAGTCTGATAAATGCCGGAAAAATGAATAAGTCCCAAAAAAAATTTTTTTCAACTTTTTTCAATTTTACCCCCGTGGGATATATATTCTACCCACACAAATTTGGAACTCTCCTTCGGAACCCTCACACATATTATTCCCTCATTTAGTGGATATTTTCACAAAAAAGTGAAATTTTCAAAAATCCAGAAAATTGGCTGAAAACAACTAAACAACAAGGACTCATTGGGCGAATCGCTTTGGAACTGAAATCGGAACGCTCACTGACATTTGCCCTATCTGAAAGTCTGATAAACGCCGGAAAAATTAAGTCACAAAAAAAAATTTTTTCAACTTTTTTCAATTTTACCCCCGTGGGATATATATTCTACCCACACAAATTTGGAACTCTCCTTCGGTACCCTCACACATATTATTCCCTCATTTAGTGAATATTTTCACAAAAAAGTGAAATTTTCAAAAATCCAGAAAATTGGCTGAAAACGACTAAATATCGAGGACTCATTGGGCGAATCGCTCTGGAACTGAAATCGGAACGCTCACTGACATTTGCCCTATCTGAAAGTCTGATAAACGCCGGAAAAATGAATAAGTCACACAAAAAAATTTTTTTTACTTTTTTCAATTTTACCCCCGTGGGATATATATTCTACCCACACAAATTTGGAACTCTCCTTCGATACCCTCACACATATTATTCACTCATTTAGTGGATGTTTTCACAAAAAAGTGAAATTTTCAAAAATCCAGAAAATTCGCTGAAAACGACAAACTATCAAAGACTCATTGGGCGAATCGCTCTGGAACTGAAATCGGAATGCTCACTGACATTTCCCCTATCTGAAAGTCTGATAAACGCCGGAAAAATTAATAAGTCACAAAAAAAAATTTTTTCAACTTTTTTCAATTTTACCCCCGTGGGATATATATTCTACCCACACAAATTTGGAACTCTCCTTCGGCACCCTCACACATATTATTCCCTCATTTAGTGGATATTTTCACAAAAAAGTGAAATTTTCAAAAATCCAGAAAATTGGCTGAAAACGACTAAATATCAAAGACTCATTGGGCGAATCGCTCTGGAACTGAAATGGGAATGCTCACTGACATTTCCCCTATCTTAAAGTCTGTAAATGCCAGAAAAATGACTAAGTCCAAAAAAAAATTTTTTCAACTTTTTTCAATTTTACCCCCGTGGGATATATATTCTTCCCACACACATTTAGAACTCTCCTGGGGTACCCTCACACATATTATTCCCTCATTTAGTGGATATTTTCACAAAGAAGTGAAATTTTCAAAAATCCAGAAAATTGGCTGAAAACGACTAAATATCAAGGACTCATTGGGCGAATCGCTCTGGAACTGAAATCGGAACGCTCACTGACATTTCCCCTATCTGAAAGTCTGATAAACGCCGGAAAAATTAATAAGTCACAAAAAAAAATTTTTTCAACTTTTTTCAATTTTACCCCCGTGGGATATATATTCTACCCACACAAATTTGGAACTCTCCTTCGGTACCCTCACACATATTATTCCCTCATTTAGTGGATATTTTCACAAAAAATTGAAATTTTCAAAAATCCAGAAAATTGGCTGAAAACGACTAAATGTCAAGGATTCATTGTGCGAATCGATCTGGAACTGAAATCGGAACGCTCACTGACATTTCCCCTATCTGAAAGTCTGATAAACGCCGGAAAAATGACTAAGTCCAAAAAAAAATTTTTTTCAACTTTTTTCAATTTTACCCCCGTGTGATATATATTCTTCCCACACACATTTAGAACTCTCCTGGGGTACCCTCACACATATTATTCCCTCATTTAGTGGATATTTTCACAAAGAAGTGAAATTTTCAAATATCCAGAAAATTGGCTGAAAACGACTAAATAACAAGGACTCATTGGGCGAATCGCTCTGGAACTGAAATCGGAATGCTCACTGACATTTCCCCTATCTGAAAGTCTGATAAACGCCGGAAAAATGACTAAGTCCAAAAAAAAATTTTTTTAGACTTTTTTCAATTTTACCCCCGTGGGATATATATTCTTCCCACACACATTTAGAACTCTCCTGGGGTACCCTCACACATATTATTCCCTCATTTAGTGGATATTTTCACAAAGAAGTGAAATTTTCAAAAATCCAGAAAATTGGCTGAAAACGACTAAATATCAAGGACTCATTGGGCGAATCGCTCTGGAACTGAAATCGGAACGCTCACTGACATTTCCCCTATCTGAAAGTCTGATAAACGCCGGAAAAATGACTAAGTCCAAAAAAAAATTTTTTTCAACTTTTTTCAACTTTACCCCCGTGGGATATATATTCTTCCCACACACATTTAGAACTCTCCTGGGGTAACCTCACACATATTATTCCCTCATTTAGTGGATATTTTCACAAAAAAGTGAAATTTTCAAAAATCCAGAAAATTGGTTGAAAACGACTAAATATCAAGGACTCATTGGGCGAATCGCTCTGGAACTGAAATCGGAACGCTCACTGACATTTGCCCTATCTGAAAGTCTGATAAACGCCGGAAAAATGAATAAGTAACAAAAAAAAAATTTTTCAACTTTTTTCAATTTTACCCCCGTGGGATATATATTCTACCCACACAAATTTGGAACTCTCCTTCGGTAACCTCACACATATTATTCCCTCATTTAGTGGATATTTTCACAAAAAAGTGAAATTTTCAAAAATCCAGAAAATTGGCTGAAAACGACTAAATATCAAGGACTCATTGGGCGAATCGCTCTGGAACTGAAATCGGAACGCTCACTGACATTTGCCCTATCTGAAAGTCTGATAAACGCCGGAAAAATGAATAAGTCACAAAAAAAAATGTTTTCAACTTTTTTCAATTTTACCCCCGTGGGATATATATTCTACCCACACAAATTTGGAACTCTCCTTCGGTACCCTCACACATATTATTCCCTCATTTAGTGGATATTTTCACAAAAAAGTGAAATTTTCAAAAATCCAGAAAATTGGCTGAAAACGACTAAATATCAAGGACTCATTGGGCGAATCGATCTGGAACTGAAATCGGAACACTCACTGACATTTGCCCTATCTGAAAGTCTGATAAACGCCGGAAAAATGACTAAGTCCAAAAAAAAAAATTTTTTCAACTTTTTTCAATTTTACCCCCGTGGGATATATATTCTTCCCACACACATTTAGAACTCTCCTGGGGTAACCTCACACATATTATTCCCTCATTTAGTGGATATTTTCACAAAAAAGTGACATTTTCAAAAATCCAGAAAATTGGCTGAAAACGACTAAATATCAAGGACTCATTGGGCGAATCGCTCTGGAACTGAAATCGGAACGCTCACTGACATTTGCCCTATCTGAAAGTCTGATAAACGCCGGAAAAATAAATAAGTCACAAAAAAAAATTTTTTCAACTTTTTTCAATTTTACCCCCGTGGGATATATATTCTACCCACACAAATTTGGAACTCTCCTTCGGTACCCTCACAGATATTATTCCCTCATTTAGTGGATATTTTCACAAAAAAGTGAAATTTTCAAAAATCCAGAAAATTGGCTGAAAACGACTAAATATCAAGGACTCATTGGGCGAATCGCTCTGGAACTGAAATCGGAACGCTCACTGACATTTGCCCTATCTGAAAGTCTGATAAACGCCGGAAAAATAAATAAGTCACAAAAAAAAATTTTTTCAACTTTTTTCAATTTTACCCCCGTGGGATATATATTCTACCCACACAAATTTGGAACTCTCCTTCGGTACCCTCACAGATATTATTCCCTCATTTAGTGGATATTTTCACAAAAAAGTGAAATTTTCAAAAATCCAGAAAATTGGCTGAAAACGACTAAATATCAAGGACTCATTGGGCGAATCGATCTGGAACTGAAATCGGAACACTCACTGACATTTGCCCTATCTGAAAGTCTGATAAACGCCGGAAAAATGACTAAGTCCAAAAAAAAATTTTTTTCAACTTTTTTCAATTTTACCCCCGTGTGATATATATTCTTCCCACACACATTTAGAACTCTCCTGGGGTACCCTCACACATATTATTCCCTCATTTAGTGGATATTTTCACAAAGAAGTGAAATTTTCAAATATCCAGAAAATTGGCTGAAAACGACTAAATAACAAGGACTCATTGGGCGAATCGCTCTGGAACTGAAATCGGAATGCTCACTGACATTTCCCCTATCTGAAAGTCTGATAAACGCCGGAAAAATGACTAAGTCCAAAAAAAAATTTTTTTAGACTTTTTTCAATTTTACCCCCGTGGGATATATATTCTTCCCACACACATTTAGAACTCTCCTGGGGTACCCTCACACATATTATTCCCTCATTTAGTGGATATTTTCACAAAGAAGTGAAATTTTCAAAAATCCAGAAAATTGGCTGAAAACGACTAAATATCAAGGACTCATTGGGCGAATCGCTCTGGAACTGAAATCGGAACGCTCACTGACATTTCCCCTATCTGAAAGTCTGATAAACGCCGGAAAAATGACTAAGTCCAAAAAAAAATTTTTTTCAACTTTTTTCAACTTTACCCCCGTGGGATATATATTCTTCCCACACACATTTAGAACTCTCCTGGGGTAACCTCACACATATTATTCCCTCATTTAGTGGATATTTTCACAAAAAAGTGAAATTTTCAAAAATCCAGAAAATTGGTTGAAAACGACTAAATATCAAGGACTCATTGGGCGAATCGCTCTGGAACTGAAATCGGAACGCTCACTGACATTTGCCCTATCTGAAAGTCTGATAAACGCCGGAAAAATGAATAAGTAACAAAAAAAAAATTTTTCAACTTTTTTCAATTTTACCCCCGTGGGATATATATTCTACCCACACAAATTTGGAACTCTCCTTCGGTAACCTCACACATATTATTCCCTCATTTAGTGGATATTTTCACAAAAAAGTGAAATTTTCAAAAATCCAGAAAATTGGCTGAAAACGACTAAATATCAAGGACTCATTGGGCGAATCGCTCTGGAACTGAAATCGGAACGCTCACTGACATTTGCCCTATCTGAAAGTCTGATAAACGCCGGAAAAATGAATAAGTCACAAAAAAAAAATTTTTCAACTTTTTTCAATTTTACCCCCATGGGATATATATTCTACCCACACAAATTTGGAACTCTCCTTCGGTACCCTCACACATATTATTCCCTCATTTAGTGGATATTTTCACAAAAAAGTGAAATTTTCAAAAATCCAGAAAATTGGCTGAAAACGACTAAATATCAAGGACTCATTGGGCGAATCGCTCTGGAACTGAAATCGGAACGCTCACTGACATTTGCCCTATCTGAAAGTCTGATAAACGCCGGAAAAATGAATAAGTCACAAAAAAAAATGTTTTCAACTTTTTTCAATTTTACCCCCGTGGGATATATATTCTACCCACACAAATTTGGAACTCTCCTTCGGTACCCTCACACATATTATTCCCTCATTTAGTGGATATTTTCACAAAAAAGTGAAATTTTCAAAAATCCAGAAAATTGGCTGAAAACGACTAAATATCAAGGACTCATTGGGCGAATCGATCTGGAACTGAAATCGGAACACTCACTGACATTTGCCCTATCTGAAAGTCTGATAAACGCCGGAAAAATGACTAAGTCCAAAAAAAAAAATTTTTTCAACTTTTTTCAATTTTACCCCCGTGGGATATATATTCTTCCCACACACATTTAGAACTCTCCTGGGGTAACCTCACACATATTATTCCCTCATTTAGTGGATATTTTCACAAAAAAGTGACATTTTCAAAAATCCAGAAAATTGGCTGAAAACGACTAAATATCAAGGACTCATTGGGCGAATCGCTCTGGAACTGAAATCGGAACGCTCACTGACATTTGCCCTATCTGAAAGTCTGATAAACGCCGGAAAAATAAATAAGTCACAAAAAAAAATTTTTTCAACTTTTTTCAATTTTACCCCCGTGGGATATATATTCTACCCACACAAATTTGGAACTCTCCTTCGGTACCCTCACACATATTATTCCCTCATTTAGTGGATATTTTCACAAAAAAGTGAAATTTTCAAAAATCCAGAAAATTGGCTGAAAACGACTAAATATCAAGGACTCATTGGGCGAATCGATCTGGAACTGAAATCGGAACACTCACTGACATTTGCCCTATCTGAAAGTCTGATAAACGCCGGAAAAATGACTAAGTCCAAAAAAAAATTTTTTTCAACTTTTTTCAATTTTACCCCCGTGGGATATATATTCTTCCCACACACATTTAGAACTCTCCTGGGGTAACCTCATACTTATTATTCCCTCATTTAGTGGATATTTTCACAAAAAAGTGAAATTTTCAAAAATCCAGAAAATTGGCTGAAAACGACTAAATATCAAGGACTCATTGGGCGAATCGCTCTGGAACTGAAATCGGAACGCTCACTGACATTTGCCCTATCTGAAAGTCTGATAAACGCCGGAAAAATAAATAAGTCACAAAAAAAAATTTTTTCAACTTTTTTCAATTTTACCCCCGTGGGATATATATTCTACCCACACAAATTTGGAACTCTCCTTCGGTACCCTCACACATATTATTCCCTCATTTAGTGGATATTTTCACAAAAAAGTGAAATTTTCAAAAATCCAGAAAATTGGCTGAAAACGACTAAATATCAAGGACTCATTGGGCGAATCGATCTGGAACTGAAATCGGAACACTCACTGACATTTGCCCTATCTGAAAGTCTGATAAACGCCGGAAAAATGACTAAGTCCAAAAAAAAATTTTTTTCAACTTTTTTCAATTTTACCCCCGTGGGATATATATTCTTCCCACACACATTTAGAACTCTCCTGGGGTAACCTCACACATATTATTCCCTCATTTAGTGGATATTTTCACAAAAAAGTGAAATTTTCAAAAATCCAGAAAATTGGCGGAAAACAACTAAATAACAAGGACTCATTGGGCGAATCGCTCTGGAACTGAAATCGGAACGCTCACTGACATTTCCCCTATCTGAAAGTCTGATAAACGCCGGAAAAATGACTAAGTCCAAAAAAAAATTTTTTTCAACTTTTTTCAATTTTACCCCCGTGGGATATATATTCTACCCACACACATTTGGAACTCTCCTGAGGTACCCTCATACTTATTATTCCCTCATTTAGTGGATATTTTCACAAAAAAGTGAAATTTTCAAAAATCCAGAAAATTGGCTGAAAACGACTAAGTATCAAGGACTCATTGGGCGAATCGCTCTGGAACTGAAATCAGAACGCTCACTGACATCTCCCCTATCTGAAAGTCTGATAAACGCCGGAAAAATGACTAAGTCCCAAAAAAAAATTTTTTCGGCTTTTTTCAATTTTACCCCCGTGGGATATATATTCTACCCACACAAATTTGGTACTCTCCTTCGGTACCTTCACACATATTATTCCCTCATTTAGTGGATAATTTCACAAAAAAGTGAAATTTTCAAAAATCCAGAAAATTGGCTGAAAACAACTAAATAACAAGGACTCATTGGGCAAATCGCTCTGGAACTGAAATCGGAACGCTCACTGACATTTCCCCTATCTGAAAGTCTGATGAACGCCGGAAAAATGACTAAGTCCAAAAAAAAATTTTTTTCAACTTTTTTCAACTTTACCCCCGTGGGATATATATTCTTCCCACACACATTTAGAACTCTCCTGGGGTAACCTCACACATATTATTCCCTCATTTAGTGGATATTTTCACAAAAAAGTGAAATTTTCAAAAATCCAGAAAATTGGTTGAAAACGACTAAATATCAAGGACTCATTGGGCGAATCGCTCTGGAACTGAAATCAGAACGCTCACTGACATTTGCCCTATCTGAAAGTCTGATAAACGCCGGAAAAATGAATAAGTCACAAAAAAAAATTTTTTCAACTTTTTTCAATTTTACCCCCGTGGGATATATATTCTACCCACACAAATTTGGAACTCTCCTTCGGTACCCTCACACATATTATTCCCTCATTTAGTGGATATTTTCACAAAAAAGTGAAATTTTCAAAAATCCAGAAAATTGGCTGAAAACGACTAAATATCAAGGACTCATTGGGCGAATCGCTCTGGAACTGAAATCGGAACGCTCACTGACATTTGCCCTATCTGAAAGTCTGATAAACGCCGGAAAAATGAATAAGTCACAAAAAAAAATTTTTTCAACTTTTTTCAATTTTACCCCCGTGGGATATATATTCTACCCACACACATTTGGAACTCTCCTGGGGTACCCTCACACATATTGTTCCCTCATTTAGTGGACATTTTCACAAAGAAGTGAAATTTTCAAAAATCCAGAAAATTGGCTGAAAACGACTAAGTATCAAGGACTCATTGGGCGAATCGCTCTGGAACTGAAATCGGAACGCTCACTGACATTTCCCCAATCTGAAAGTCTGATAAACGCCGGAAAAATGACTAAGTCCCAAAAAAAATTTTTTTCCACTTTTTTCAATTTTACCCCCGTGGGATATATATTCTAGCCACACACATTGGAACTCTCCTGGGGTACCCTCATACATATTATTCCCTCATTTAGTGGATATTTTCACAAAGAAGTGAAATTTTCAAAAATCCAGAAAATTGGCTGAAAACGACTAAGCATCAAGGACTCATTGGGCGAATCGCTTTGGAACTGAAATCGGAACGCTCACTGAAATCTCCCCTATCTGAAAGTCTGATAAACGCCGGAAAAATGACTAAGTCCAAAAAAAAATTTTTTTTCGACTTTTTTCAATTTTACCCCCGTGGGATATATATTCTACCCACACAAATTTGGAACTCTCCTTCGGTACCCTCACACATATTATTCCCTCATTTAGTGGATATTTTCACAAAAAAGTGAAATTTTCAAAAATCCAGAAAATTGGCTGAAAACGACTAAATATCAAGGACTCATTGGGCGAATCGCTCTGGAACTGAAATCGGAACGCTCACTGACATTTCCCAAATCTGAAAGTCTGATAAACGCCGGAAAAATGACTAAGTCCCAAAAAAATTTTTTTTCCACTTTTTTCAATTTTACCCCCGTGGGATATATATTCTACCCACACAAATTTGGAACTCTCCTTCGGTACCCTCACACATATTATTCCCTCATTTAGTGGATATTTTCACAAAAAAGTGAAATTTTAAAAAATCCAGAAAATTGGCTGAAAACGACTAAATATCAAGGACTCATTGGGCGAATCGCTCTGGAACTGAAATCGGAATGCTCACTGACATTTGCCCTATCTGAAAGTCTGATAAACGCCGGAAAAATGAATAAGTCACAAAAAAAAATGTTTTCAACTTTTTTCAATTTTACCCCCGTGGGATATATATTCTACCCACACAAATTTGGAACTCTCCTTCGGTACCCTCACACATATTATTCCCTCATTTAGTGGATATTTTCACAAAAAAGTGAAATTTTCAAAAATCAAGAAAATTGGCTGAAAAAGACTAAATAACAAGGACTCATTGGGCGAATCACTCTAGAACTAAAATCGGAACGCTCACTGACATTTCCCCTATCTTAAAGTCTGATAAACGCCGGAAAAATGACTAAGTCCAAAAAAAAATTTTTTTCAACTTTTTTCAATTTTACCCCCGTGGGATATATATTCTACCCACACACATTTGGAAGTCTCCTGGGGTACCCTCACACATATTATTCCCTCATTTAGTGGATATTTTCACAAAGAAGTGAAATTTTCAAAAATCCAGAAAATTGGCTGAAAACGACTAAGTATCAAGGACTCATTGGGCGAATCGCTCTGGAACTGAAATCGGAACGCTCACTGACATTTCCCCTATCTGAAAGTCTGATAAACGCCGGAAAAATGACTAAGTCCAAAAAAAAATTTTTTTCAACTTTTTTCAATTTTACCCCCGTGGGATATATATTCTACCCACACACATTTGGAAGTCTCCTGGGGTACCCTCACACATATTATTCCCTCATTTAGTGGATATTTTCACAAAAAAGTGACATTTTCAAAAATCCAGAAAATTGGCTGAAAACGACTAAATATCAAGGACTCATTGGGCGAATCGCTCTGGAACTGAAATCGGAACGCTCACTGACATTTGCCCTATCTGAAAGTCTGATAAACGCCGGAAAAATAAATAAGTCACAAAAAAAAATTTTTTCAACTTTTTTCAATTTTACCCCCGTGGGATATATATTCTACCCACACAAATTTGGAACTCTCCTTCGGTACCCTCACACATATTATTCCCTCATTTAGTGGATATTTTCACAAAAAAGTGAAATTTTCAAAAATCCAGAAAATTGGCTGAAAACGACTAAATATCAAGGACTCATTGGGCGAATCGATCTGGAACTGAAATCGGAACACTCACTGACATTTGCCCTATCTGAAAGTCTGATAAACGCCGGAAAAATGACTAAGTCCAAAAAAAAATTTTTTTCAACTTTTTTCAATTTTACCCCCGTGGGATATATATTCTTCCCACACACATTTAGAACTCTCCTGGGGTAACCTCACACATATTATTCCCTCATTTAGTGGATATTTTCACAAAAAAGTGAAATTTTCAAAAATCCAGAAAATTGGCGGAAAACAACTAAATAACAAGGACTCATTGGGCGAATCGCTCTGGAACTGAAATCGGAACGCTCACTGACATTTCCCCTATCTGAAAGTCTGATAAACGCCGGAAAAATGACTAAGTCCAAAAAAAAAATTTTTTCAACTTTTTTCAATTTTACCCCCGTGGGATATATATTCTACCCACACACATTTGGAACTCTCCTGAGGTACCCTCATACTTATTATTCCCTCATTTAGTGGATATTTTCACAAAAAAGTGAAATTTTCAAAAATACAGAAAATTGGCTGAAAACAACTAAATAACAAGGACACATTGGGCGAATCGCTCTGGAACTGAAATCGGAACGCTCACTGACATTTCCCCTATCTGAAAGTCTGATAAACGCCGGAAAAATGAATAAGTCACAAAAAAAAATTTTTTCAACTTTTTTCAATTTTACCCCCGTGGGATATATATTCTACCCACACAAATTTGGAACTCTCCTTCGGTACCCTCACACATATTATTCCCTCATTTAGTGGATATTTTCACAAAAAAGTGAAATTTTCAAAAATCCAGAAAATTGGCTGAAAACGACTAAATATCAAGGACTCATTGGGCAAATCGCTCTGGAACTGAAATCGGAATGCTCACTGACATTTCCCCTATCTGAAAGTCTGATAAACTCCGGAAAAATGACTAAGTCCAAAAAAAAATTTTTTTCAACTTTTTTCAATTTTACCCCCGTGGGATATATATTCTACCCACACACATTTGGAACTCTCCTGGGGTACCCTCACACATATTGTTCCCTCATTTAGTGGACATTTTCACAAAGAAGTGAAATTTTCAAAAATCCAGAAAATAGGCTGAAAACGACTAAGTATCAAGGACTCATTGGGCGAATCGCTCTGGAACTGAAATCGGAACGCTCACTGACATTTCCCCAATCTGAAAGTCTGATAAACGCCGGAAAAATGACTAAGTCCCAAAAAAATTTTTTTTCCACTTTTTTCAATTTTACCCCCGTGGGATATATATTCTAGCCACACACATTGGAACTCTCCTGGGGTACCCTCATACATATTATTCCCTCATTTAGTGGATATTTTCACAAAGAAGTGAAATTTTCAAAAATCCAGAAAATTGGCTGAAAACGACTAAGCATCAAGGACTCATTGGGCGAATCGCTCTGGAACTGAAATCGGAACGCTCACTGACATTTCCCCTATCTGAAAGTCTGATAAACGCCGGAAAAATGACTAAGTCCAAAAAAAAATTTTTTTCAACTTTTTTCAATTTTACCCCCGTGGGATATATATTCTACCCACACACATTTGGAACTCTCCTGGGGTACCCTCACACATATTGTTCCCTCATTTAGTGGACATTTTCACAAAGAAGTGAAATTTTCAAAAATCCAGAAAATTGGCTAAAAACGACTAAGTATCAAGGACTCATTGGGCGAATCGCTCTGGAACTGAAATCGGAACGCTCACTGACATTTCCCCAATCTGAAAGTCTGATAAACGCCGGAAAAATGACTAAGTCCCAAAAAAATTTTTTTTCCACTTTTTTCAATTTTACCCCCGTGGGATATATATTCTACCCACACAAATTTGGAACTCTCCTTCGGTACCCTCACACATATTATTCCCTCATTTAGTGGATATTTTCACAAAAAAGTGAAATTTTCAAAAATCCAGAAAATTGGCTGAAAACGACTAAATATCAAGGACTCATTGGGCGAATCGCTCTGGAACTGAAATCGGAACGCTCACTGACATTTGCCCTATCTGAAAGTCTGATAAACGCCGGAAAAATGAATAAGTCACAAAAAAAAATGTTTTCAACTTTTTTCAATTTTACCCCCGTGGGATATATATTCTACCCACACAAATTTGGAACTCTCCTTCGGTACCCTCACACATATTATTCCCTCATTTAGTGGATATTTTCACAAAAAAGTGAAATTTTCAAAAATCAAGAAAATTGGCTGAAAAAGACTAAATATCAAGGACTCATTGGGCGAATCACTCTAGAACTAAAATCGGAACGCTCACTGACATTTCCCCTATCTTAAAGTCTGATAAACGCCGGAAAAATGACTAAGTCCAAAAAAAAATTTTTTTCAACTTTTTTCAATTTTACCCCCGTGGGATATATATTCTACCCACACACATTTGGAAGTCTCCTGGGGTACCCTCACACATATTATTCCCTCATTTATTGGATATTTTCACAAAGAAGTGAAATTTTCAAAAATCCAGAAAATTGGCTGAAAACGACTAAGTATCAAGGACTCATTGGGCGAATCGCTCTGGAACTGAAATCGGAACGCTCACTGACATTTCCCCTATCTGAAAGTCTGATAAACGCCGGAAAAATGACTAAGTCCAAAAAAAAATTTTTTTCAACTTTTTTCAATTTTACCCCCGTGGGATATATATTCTACCCACACACATTTGGAAGTCTCCTGGGGTACCCTCACACATATTATTCCCTCATTTAGTGGATATTTTCACAAAGAAGTGAAATTTTCAAAAATCCAGAAAATTGGCTGAAAACGACTAAGTATCAAGGACTCATTGGGCGAATCGCTCTGGAACTGAAATCGGAACGCTCACTGACATTTCCCCTATCTGAAAGTCTGATAAACGCCGGAAAAATGACTAAGTCCAAAAAAAAATTTTTTTCAACTTTTTTCAATTTTACCCCCGTGGGATATATATTCTACCCACACAAATTTGGAACTCTCCTTCGGTACCCTGACACATATTATTCCCTCATTTAGTGGATATTTTCACAAAAAAGTGAAATTTTCAAAAATCCAGAAAATTGGCTGAAAACGACTAAATATCAAAGACTCATTGGGCGAATCGCTCTGGAACTGAAATGGGAATGCTCACTGACATTTCCCCTATCTTAAAGTCTGATAAACGCCAGAAAAATGACTAACTCCAAAAAAAATTTTTTTTCAACTTTTTTCAATTTTACCCCCGTGGGATATAAATTCTTCCCACACACATTTGGAACTCTCCTGGGGTACCCTCACACATATTATTCCCTCATTTAGTGGATATTTTCACAAAAAAGTGAAATTTTCAAAAATCCAGAAAATTGGCTGAAAACAACTAAATAACAAGGACTCATTGGGCAAATCGCTCTGGAACTGAAATCGGAATGCTCACTGACATTTCCCCTATCTGAAAGTCTGATAAACTCCGGAAAAATGACTAAGTCCAAAAAAAAATTTTTTTCAACTTTTTTCAATTTTACCCCCGTGGGATATATATTCTACCCACACACATTTGGAACTCTCCTGGGGTACCCTCACACATATTGTTCCCTCATTTAGTGGACATTTTCACAAAGAAGTGAAATTTTCAAAAATCCAGAAAATTGGCTGAAAACGACTAAGTATCAAGGACTCATTGGGCGAATCGATCTGGAACTGAAATCGGAACACTCACTGACATTTGCCCTATCTGAAAGTCTGATAAACGCCGGAAAAATGACTAAGTCCAAAAAAAAAAATTTTTTCAACTTTTTTCAATTTTACCCCCGTGGGATATATATTCTTCCCACACACATTTAGAACTCTCCTGGGGTAACCTCACACATATTATTCCCTCATTTAGTGGATATTTTCACAAAAAAGTGAAATTTTCAAAAATCCAGAAAATTGGCTGAAAACAACTAAATAACAAGGACTCATTGGGCGAATCGCTCTGGAACTGAAATCGGAACGCTCACTGACATTTCCCCTATCTGAAAGTCTGATAAACGCCGGAAAAATGCCTAAGTCCAAAAAAAAATTTTTTTCAACTTTTTTCAATTTTACCCCCGTGGGATATATATTCTACCCACACACATTTGGAACTCTCCTGGGGTACCCTCACACATATTATTCCCTCATTTAGTGGATATTTTCACAAAGAAGTGAAATTTTCAAAAATCCAGAAAATTGGCTGAAAACGACTAAATATCAAAGACTCATTGGGCGAATCGCTCTGGAACTGAAATGGGAATGCTCACTGACATTTCCCCTATCTTAAAGTCTGATAAACGCCAGAAAAATGACTAACTCCAAAAAAAATTTTTTTTCAACTTTTTTCAATTTTACCCCCGTGGGATATATATTCTTCCCACACACATTTAGAACTCTCCTGAGGTACCCTCACACATATTATTCCCTCATTTAGTGGATATTTTCACAAAAAAGTGAAATTTTCAAAAATCCAGAAAATTGGCTGAAAACGACTAAGCATCAAGGACTCATTGGGCGAATCGCTCTGGAACTGAAATCGGAACGCTCACTGAAATCTCCCCTATCTGAAAGTCTGATAAACGCCGGAAAAATGACTAAGTCCAAAAAAAAATTTTTTTTCGACTTTTTTCAATTTTACCCCCGTGGGATATATATTCTACCCACACAAATTTGGAACTCTCCTTCGGTACCCTCACACATATTATTCCCTCATTTAGTGGATATTTTCACAAAAAAGTGAAATTTTCAAAAATCAAGAAAATTGGCTGAAAAAGACTAAATATCAAGGACTCATTGGGCGAATCACTCTAGAACTAAAATCGGAACGCTCACTGACATTTCCCCTATCTTAAAGTCTGATAAACGCCGGAAAAATGACTAAGTCCAAAAAAAAATTTTTTTCAACTTTTTTCAATTTTACCCCCGTGGGATATATATTCTACCCACACACATTTGGAAGTCTCCTGGGGTACCCTCACACATATTATTCCCTCATTTAGTGGATATTTTCACAAAGAAGTGAAATTTTCAAAAATCCAGAAAATTGGCTGAAAACGACTAAGTATCAAGGACTCATTGGGCGAATCGCTCTGGAACTGAAATCGGAACGCTCACTGACATTTCCCCTATCTGAAAGTCTGATAAACGCCGGAAAAATGACTAAGTCCAAAAAAAAATTTTTTTCAACTTTTTTCAATTTTACCCCCGTGGGATATATATTCTACCCACACACATTTGGAAGTCTCCTGGGGTACCCTCACACATATTATTCCCTCATTTAGTGGATATTTTCACAAAGAAGTGAAATTTTCAAAAATCCAGAAAATTGGCTGAAAACGACTAAGTATCAAGGACTCATTGGGCGAATCGCTCTGGAACTGAAATCGGAACGCTCACTGACATTTCCCCTATCTGAAAGTCTGATAAACGCCGGAAAAATGACTAAGTCCAAAAAAAAATTTTTTTCAACTTTTTTCAATTTTACCCCCGTGGGATATATATTCTACCCACACAAATTTGGAACTCTCCTTCGGTACCCTGACACATATTATTCCCTCATTTAGTGGATATTTTCACAAAAAAGTGAAATTTTCAAAAATCCAGAAAATTGGCTGAAAACGACTAAATATCAAAGACTCATTGGACGAATCGCTCTGGAACTGAAATGGGAATGCTCACTGACATTTCCCCTATCTTAAAGTCTGATAAACGCCAGAAAAATGACTAACTCCAAAAAAAATTTTTTTTCAACTTTTTTCAATTTTACCCCCGTGGGATATAAATTCTTCCCACACACATTTGGAACTCTCCTGGGGTACCCTCACACATATTATTCCCTCATTTAGTGGATATTTTCACAAAAAAGTGAAATTTTCAAAAATCCAGAAAATTGGCTGAAAACAACTAAATAACAAGGACTCATTGGGCAAATCGCTCTGGAACTGAAATCGGAATGCTCACTGACATTTCCCCTATCTGAAAGTCTGATAAACTCCGGAAAAATGACTAAGTCCAAAAAAAAATTTTTTTCAACTTTTTTCAATTTTACCCCCGTGGGATATATATTCTACCCACACACATTTGGAACTCTCCTGGGGTACCCTCACACATATTGTTCCCTCATTTAGTGGACATTTTCACAAAGAAGTGAAATTTTCAAAAATCCAGAAAATTGGCTGAAAACGACTAAGTATCAAGGACTCATTGGGCGAATCGATCTGGAACTGAAATCGGAACACTCACTGACATTTGCCCTATCTGAAAGTCTGATAAACGCCGGAAAAATGACTAAGTCCAAAAAAAAAAATTTTTTCAACTTTTTTCAATTTTACCCCCGTGGGATATATATTCTTCCCACACACATTTAGAACTCTCCTGGGGTAACCTCACACATATTATTCCCTCATTTAGTGGATATTTTCACAAAAAAGTGAAATTTTCAAAAATCCAGAAAATTGGCTGAAAACAACTAAATAACAAGGACTCATTGGGCGAATCGCTCTGGAACTGAAATCGGAACGCTCACTGACATTTCCCCTATCTGAAAGTCTGATAAACGCCGGAAAAATGCCTAAGTCCAAAAAAAAATTTTTTTCAACTTTTTTCAATTTTACCCCCGTGGGATATATATTCTACCCACACACATTTGGAACTCTCCTGGGGTACCCTCACACATATTATTCCCTCATTTAGTGGATATTTTCACAAAGAAGTGAAATTTTCAAAAATCCAGAAAATTGGCTGAAAACGACTAAATATCAAAGACTCATTGGGCGAATCGCTCTGGAACTGAAATGGGAATGCTCACTGACATTTCCCCTATCTTAAAGTCTGATAAACGCCAGAAAAATGACTAACTCCAAAAAAAATTTTTTTTCAACTTTTTTCAATTTTACCCCCGTGGGATATATATTCTTCCCACACACATTTAGAACTCTCCTGAGGTACCCTCACACATATTATTCCCTCATTTAGTGGATATTTTCACAAAAAAGTGAAATTTTCAAAAATCCAGAAAATTGGCTGAAAACGACTAAGCATCAAGGACTCATTGGGCGAATCGCTCTGGAACTGAAATCGGAACGCTCACTGAAATCTCCCCTATCTGAAAGTCTGATAAACGCCGGAAAAATGACTAAGTCCAAAAAAAAATTTTTTTTCGACTTTTTTCAATTTTACCCCCGTGGGATATATATTCTACCCACACAAATTTGGAACTCTCCTTCGGTACCCTCACACATATTATTCCCTCATTTAGTGGATATTTTCACAAAAAAGTGAAATTTTCAAAAATCCAGAAAATTGGCTGAAAACAACTAAATAACAAGGACTCATTGGGCGAATCGCTCTGGAACTGAAATCGGAACGCTCACTGACATTTCCCCTATCTGAAAGTCTGATAAACGCCGGAAAAATGACTAAGTCCAAAAAAAAATTTTTTTCAACTTTTTTCAATTTTACCCCCGTGGGATATATATTCTACCCACACACATTTGGAACTCTCCTGGGGTACCCTCACACATATTGTTCCCTCATTTAGTGGACATTTTCACAAAGAAGTGAAATTTTCAAAAATCCAGGAAATTGGCTGAAAACGACTAAGTATCAAGGACTCATTGGGCGAATCGCTCTGGAACTGAAATCGGAACGCTCACTGACATTTCCCCAATCTGAAAGTCTGATAAACGCCGGAAAAATGACTAAGTCCCAAAAAAAAATTTTTTCCACTTTTTTCAATTTTACCCCCGTGGGATATATATTCTACCCACACAAATTTGGAACTCTCCTTCGGTACCCTCACACATATTATTCCCTCATTTAGTGGATATTTTCACAAAGAAGTGAAATTTTCAAAAATCCAGAAAATTGGCTGAAAACGACTAAATATCAAAGACTCATTGGGCGAATCGCTCTGGAACTGAAATGGGAATGCTCACTGACATTTCCCCTATCTTAAAGTCTGATAAACGCCAGAAAAATGACTAAGTCCAAAAAAAAATTTTTTTCAACTTTTTTCAATTTTACCCCCGTGGGATATATATTCTACCCACACACATTTGGAACTCTCCTGGGGTACCCTCATACATATTATTCCCTCATTTAGTGGATATTTTCACAAAAAAGTGAAATTTTCAAAAATCAAGAAAATTGGCTGAAAAAGACTAAATAACAAGGACTCATTGGGCGAATCGCTCTGGAACTAAAATCGGAACGCTCACAGACATTTCCCCTATCTGAAAGTCTGATAAACGCCGGAAAAATGACTAAGTCCAAAAAAAAATTTTTTTAGACTTTTTTCAATTTTACCCCCGTGGGATATATATTCTACCCACACACATTTGGAACTCTCCTGGGGTACCCTCACACATATTATTCCCTCATTTAGTGGATATTTTCACAAAAAAGTGAAATTTTCAAAAATCCAGAAAATTGGCTGAAAACAACTAAATAACAAGGACTCATTGGGCAAATCGCTCTGGAACTGAAATCGGAATGCTCACTGACATTTCCCCTATCTGAAAGTCTGATAAACTCCGGAAAAATGACTAAGTCCAAAAAAAAATTTTTTTCAACTTTTTTCAATTTTACCCCCGTGGGATATATATTCTACCCACACACATTTGGAACTCTCCTGGGGTACCCTCACACATATTGTTCCCTCATTTAGTGGACATTTTCACAAAGAAGTGAAATTTTCAAAAATCCAGAAAATTGGCTGAAAACGACTAAGCATCAAGGACTCATTGGGCGAATCGCTCTGGAACTGAAATCGGAACGCTCACTGAAATCTCCCCTATCTGAAAGTCTGATAAACGCCGGAAAAATGACTAAGTCCCCCAAAAATTTTTTTTCGACTTTTTTCAATTTTACCCCCGTGGGATATATATTCTACCCACACAAATTTGGAACTCTCCTTCGGTACCCTCACACATATTATTCCCTCATTTAGTGGATATTTTCACAAAAAAGTGAAATTTTCAAAAATCCAGAAAATTGGCTGAAAACAACTAAATAACAAGGACTCATTGGGCGAATCGCTCTGGAACTGAAATGGGAATGCTCACTGACATTTCCCCTATCTTAAAGTCTGATAAACGCCAGAAAAATGACTAAGTCCAAAAAAAAATTTTTTTTAACTTTTTTCAATTTTACCCCCGTGGGATATATATTCTAGCCACACACATTGGAACTCTCCTGGGGTACCCTCATACATATTATTCCCTCATTTAGTGGATATTTTCACAAAGAAGTGAAATTTTCAAAAATCCAGAAAATTGGCTGAAAACGACTAAGAATCAAGGACTAATTGGGCGAATCGCTCTGGAACTGAAATCGGAACGCTCACTGAAATCTCCCCTATCTGAAAGTCTGATAAACGCCGGAAAAATGACTAAGTCCCCCAAAAATTTTTTTTCGACTTTTTTCAATTTTACCCCCGTGGGATATATATTCTACCCACACAAATTTGGAACTCTCCTTCGGTACCCTCACACATATTATTCCCTCATTTAGTGGATATTTTCACAAAAAAGTGAAATTTTCAAAAATCCAGAAAATTGGCTGAAAACAACTAAATAACAAGGACTCATTGGGCGGATCGCTCTGGAACTGAAATCGGAACGCTCACTGACATTTCCCCTATCTGAAAGTCTGATAAACGCCGGAAAAATGACTAAGTCCAAAAAAAAATTTTTTTCAACTTTTTTCAATTTTACCCCCGTGGGATATATATTCTACCCACACACATTTGGAACTCTCCTGGGGTACCCTCACACATATTGTTCCCTCATTTAGTGGACATTTTCACAAAGAAGTGAAATTTTCAAAAATCCAGGAAATTGGCTGAAAACGACTAAGTATCAAGGACTCATTGGGCGAATCGCTCTGGAACTGAAATCGGAACGCTCACTGACATTTCCCCAATCTGAAAGTCTGATAAACGCCGGAAAAATGACTAAGTCCCAAAAAAAATTTTTTTCCACTTTTTTCAATTTTACCCCCGTGGGATATATATTCTACCCACACAAATTTGGAACTCTCCTTCGGTACCCTCACACATATTATTCCCTCATTTAGTGGATATTTTCACAAAGAAGTGAAATTTTCAAAAATCCAGAAAATTGGCTGAAAACGACTAAATATCAAAGACTCATTGGGCGAATCGCTCTGGAACTGAAATGGGAATGCTCACTGACATTTCCCCTATCTTAAAGTCTGATAAACGCCAGAAAAATGACTAAGTCCAAAAAAAAATTTTTTTCAACTTTTTTCAATTTTACCCCCGTGGGATATATATTCTACCCACACACATTTGGAACTCTCCTGGGGTACCCTCATACATATTATTCCCTCATTTAGTGGATATTTTCACAAAAAAGTGAAATTTTCAAAAATCAAGAAAATTGGCTGAAAAAGACTAAATAACAAGGACTCATTGGGCGAATCACTCTAGAACTAAAATCGGAACACTCACTGACATTTCCCCTATCTTAAAGTCTGATAAACGCCGGAAAAATGACTAAGTCCCAAAAAAAAATTTTTTCAACTTTTTTCAATTTTACCCCCGTGGGATATATATTCTACCCACACAAATTTGGAACTCACCTTCGGTACCCTCACACATATTATTCCCTCATTTAGTGGATATTTTCACAAAAAAGTGAAATTTTCAAAAATCCAGAAAATTGGCTGAAAACAACTAAATAACAAGGACTCATTGGGCGAATCGCTCTGGAACTGAAATCGGAACGCTCACTGACATTTCCCCTATCTGAAAGTCTGATAAACGCCGGAAAAATGACTAAGTCCAAAAAAAAATTTTTTTCAACTTTTTTCAATTTTACCCCCGTGGGATATATATTCTACCCACACAAATTTGGAACTCTCCTTCGGTACCCTGACACATATTATTCCCTCATTTAGTGGATATTTTCACAAAATTGAAATTTTCAAAAATCCAGAAAATTGGCTGAAAATGACTAAATATCAAAGACTCATTGGGCGAATCGCTCTGGAACTGAAATGGGAATGCTCACTGACATTTCCCCTATCTTAAAGTCTGATAAACGCCAGAAAAATGACTAACTCCAAAAAAAATTTTTTTTCAACTTTTTTCAATTTTACCCCCGTGGGATATAAATTCTTCCCACACACATTTAGAACTCTCCTGAGGTACCCTCACACATATTATTCCCTCATTTAGTGGATATTTTCACAAAAAAGTGAAATTTTCAAAAATCCAGAAAATTGGCTGAAAACAACTAAATAACAAGGACTCATTGGGCGAATCGCTCTGGAACTAAAATCGGAACGCTCACAGACATTTCCCCTATCTGAAAGTCTGATAAACGCCGGAAAAATGACTAAGTCCAAAAAAAAATTTTTTTTGACTTTTTTCAATTTTACCCCCGTGGGATATATATTCTACCCACACACATTTGGAACTCTCCTGGGGTACCCTCACACATATTATTCCCTCATTTAGTGGATATTTTCACAAAAAAGTGAAATTTTCAAAAATCCAGAAAATTGGCTGAAAACAACTAAATAACAAGGACTCATTGGGCAAATCGCTCTGGAACTGAAATCGGAATGCTCACTGACATTTCCCCTATCTGAAAGTCTGATAAACTCCGGAAAAATGACTAAGTCCAAAAAAAAATTTTTTTCAACTTTTTTCAATTTTACCCCCGTGGGATATATATTCTACCCACACACATTTGGAACTCTCCTGGGGTACCCTCACACATATTGTTCCCTCATTTAGTGGACATTTTCACAAAGAAGTGAAATTTTCAAAAATCCAGAATATTGGCTGAAAACGACTAAGCATCAAGGACTCATTGGGCGAATCGCTCTGGAACTGAAATCGGAACGCTCACTGAAATCTCCCCTATCTGAAAGTCTGATAAACGCCGGAAAAATGACTAAGTCCCCCAAAAATTTTTTTTCGACTTTTTTCAATTTTACCCCCGTGGGATATATATTCTACCCACACAAATTTGGAACTCTCCTTCGGTACCCTGACACATATTATTCCCTCATTTAGTGGATATTTTCACAAAATTGAAATTTTCAAAAATCCAGAAAATTGGCTGAAAACGACTAAATATCAAAGACTCATTGGGCGAATCGCTCTGGAACTGAAATGGGAATGCTCACTGACATTTCCCCTATCTTAAAGTCTGATAAACGCCAGAAAAATGACTAACTCCAAAAAAAATTTTTTTTCAACTTTTTTCAATTTTACCCCCGTGGGATATAAATTCTTCCCACACACATTTAGAACTCTCCTGAGGTACCCTCACACATATTATTCCCTCATTTAGTGGATATTTTCACAAAAAAGTGAAATTTTCAAAAATCCAGAAAATTGGCTGAAAACAACTAAATAACAAGGACTCATTGGGCGAATCGCTCTGGAACTAAAATCGGAACGCTCACAGACATTTCCCCTATCTGAAAGTCTGATAAACGCCGGAAAAATGACTAAGTCCAAAAAAAAATTTTTTTAGACTTTTTTCAATTTTACCCCCGTGGGATATATATTCTACCCACACACATTTGGAACTCTCCTGGGGTACCCTCACACATATTATTCCCTCATTTAGTGGATATTTTCACAAAAAAGTGAAATTTTCAAAAATCCAGAAAATTGGCTGAAAACAACTAAATAACAAGGACTCATTGGGCGAATCGCTCTGGAACTGAAATGGGAATGCTCACTGACATTTCCCCTATCTTAAAGTCTGATAAACGCCAGAAAAATGACTAAGTCCAAAAAAAAATTTTTTTTAACTTTTTTCAATTTTACCCCCGTGGGATATATATTCTAGCCACACACATTGGAACTCTCCTGGGGTACCCTCATACATATTATTCCCTCATTTAGTGGATATTTTCACAAAGAAGTGAAATTTTCAAAAATCCAGAAAATTGGCTGAAAACGACTAAGCATCAAGGACTCATTGGGCGAATCGCTCTGGAACTGAAATCGGAATGCTCACTGAAATCTCCCCTATCTGAAAGTCTGATAAACGCCGGAAAAATGACTAAGTCCAAAAAAAAATTTTTTTCGACTTTTTTCAATTTTACCCCCGTGGGATATATATTCTACCCACACACATTTGGAACTCTCCTGGGGTACCCTCACACATATTGTTCCCTCATTTAGTGGATATTTTCACAAAAAAGTGAAATTTTCAAAAATCCAGAAAATTGGCTGAAAACAACTAAATAACAAGGACTCATTGGGCGAATCGCTCTGGAACTGAAATCGGAACGCTCACTGACATTTCCCCAATCTGAAAGTCTGATAAACGCCGAAAAAATGACTAAGTCCCAAAAAAATTTTTTTCCCACTTTTTTCAATTTTACCCCCGTGGGATATATATTCTACCCACACAAATTTGGAACTCTCCTTCGGTACCCTGACACATATTATTCCCTCATTTAGTGGATATTTTCACAAAGAAGTGAAATTTTCAAAAATCCAGAAAATTGGCTGAAAACCACTAAATATCAAAGACTCATTGGGCGAATCGCTCTGGAACTGAAATGGGAATGCTCACTGACATTTCCCCTATCTTAAAGTCTGATAAACGCCAGAAAAATGACTAAGTCCAAAAAAAAATTTTTTTTAACTTTTTTCAATTTTACCCCCGTGGGATATATATTCTAGCCACACACATTGGAACTCTCCTGGGGTACCCTCATACATATTATTCCCTCATTTAGTGGATATTTTCACAAAGAAGTGAAATTTTCAAAAATCCAGAAAATTGGCTGAAAACGACTAAGCATCAAGGACTCATTGGGCGAATCGCTCTGGAACTGAAATCGGAACGCTCACTGAAATCTCCCCTATCTGAAAGTCTGATAAACGCCGGAAAAATGACTAAGTCCCCCAAAAATTTTTTTTCGACTTTTTTCAATTTTACCCCCGTGGGATATATATTCTACCCACACAAATTTGGAACTCTCCTTCGGTACCCTCACACATATTATTCCCTCATTTAGTGGATATTTTCACAAAAAAGTGAAATTTTCAAAAATCCAGAAAATTGGCTGAAAACAACTAAATAACAAGGACTCATTGGGCGGATCGCTCTGGAACTGAAATCGGAACGCTCACTGACATTTCCCCTATCTGAAAGTCTGATAAACGCCGGAAAAATGACTAAGTCCAAAAAAAAATTTTTTTCAACTTTTTTCAATTTTACCCCCGTGGGATATATATTCTACCCACACACATTTGGAACTCTCCTGGGGTACCCTCACACATATTGTTCCCTCATTTAGTGGACATTTTCACAAAGAAGTGAAATTTTCAAAAATCCAGGAAATTGGCTGAAAACGACTAAGTATCAAGGACTCATTGGGCGAATCGCTCTGGAACTGAAATCGGAACGCTCACTGACATTTCCCCAATCTGAAAGTCTGATAAACGCCGGAAAAATGACTAAGTCCCAAAAAAAATTTTTTTCCACTTTTTTCAATTTTACCCCCGTGGGATATATATTCTACCCACACAAATTTGGAACTCTCCTTCGGTACCCTCACACATATTATTCCCTCATTTAGTGGATATTTTCACAAAGAAGTGAAATTTTCAAAAATCCAGAAAATTGGCTGAAAACGACTAAATATCAAAGACTCATTGGGCGAATCGCTCTGGAACTGAAATGGGAATGCTCACTGACATTTCCCCTATCTTAAAGTCTGATAAACGCCAGAAAAATGACTAAGTCCAAAAAAAAATTTTTTTCAACTTTTTTCAATTTTACCCCCGTGGGATATATATTCTACCCACACACATTTGGAACTCTCCTGGGGTACCCTCATACATATTATTCCCTCATTTAGTGGATATTTTCACAAAAAAGTGAAATTTTCAAAAATCAAGAAAATTGGCTGAAAAAGACTAAATAACAAGGACTCATTGGGCGAATCACTCTAGAACTAAAATCGGAACACTCACTGACATTTCCCCTATCTTAAAGTCTGATAAACGCCGGAAAAATGACTAAGTCCCAAAAAAAAATTTTTTCAACTTTTTTCAATTTTACCCCCGTGGGATATATATTCTACCCACACAAATTTGGAACTCACCTTCGGTACCCTCACACATATTATTCCCTCATTTAGTGGATATTTTCACAAAAAAGTGAAATTTTCAAAAATCCAGAAAATTGGCTGAAAACAACTAAATAACAAGGACTCATTGGGCGAATCGCTCTGGAACTGAAATCGGAACGCTCACTGACATTTCCCCTATCTGAAAGTCTGATAAACGCCGGAAAAATGACTAAGTCCAAAAAAAAATTTTTTTCAACTTTTTTCAATTTTACCCCCGTGGGATATATATTCTACCCACACAAATTTGGAACTCTCCTTCGGTACCCTGACACATATTATTCCCTCATTTAGTGGATATTTTCACAAAATTGAAATTTTCAAAAATCCAGAAAATTGGCTGAAAACGACTAAATATCAAAGACTCATTGGGCGAATCGCTCTGGAACTGAAATGGGAATGCTCACTGACATTTCCCCTATCTTAAAGTCTGATAAACGCCAGAAAAATGACTAACTCCAAAAAAAATTTTTTTTCAACTTTTTTCAATTTTACCCCTGTGGGATATAAATTCTTCCCACACACATTTAGAACTCTCCTGAGGTACCCTCACACATATTATTCCCTCATTTAGTGGATATTTTCACAAAAAAGTGAAATTTTCAAAAATCCAGAAAATTGGCTGAAAACAACTAAATAACAAGGACTCATTGGGCGAATCGCTCTGGAACTAAAATCGGAACGCTCACAGACATTTCCCCTATCTGAAAGTCTGATAAACGCCGGAAAAATGACTAAGTCCAAAAAAAAATTTTTTTAGACTTTTTTCAATTTTACCCCCGTGGGATATATATTCTACCCACACACATTTGGAACTCTCCTGGGGTACCCTCACACATATTATTCCCTCATTTAGTGGATATTTTCACAAAAAAGTGAAATTTTCAAAAATCCAGAAAATTGGCTGAAAACAACTAAATAACAAGGACTCATTGGGCGAATCGCTCTGGAACTGAAATGGGAATGCTCACTGACATTTCCCCTATCTTAAAGTCTGATAAACGCCAGAAAAATGACTAAGTCCAAAAAAAAATTTTTTTTAACTTTTTTCAATTTTACCCCCGTGGGATATATATTCTAGCCACACACATTGGAACTCTCCTGGGGTACCCTCATACATATTATTCCCTCATTTAGTGGATATTTTCACAAAGAAGTGAAATTTTCAAAAATCCAGAAAATTGGCTGAAAACGACTAAGCATCAAGGACTCATTGGGCGAATCGCTCTGGAACTGAAATCGGAACGCTCACTGAAATCTCCCCTATCTGAAAGTCTGATAAACGCCGGAAAAATGACTAAGTCCCCCAAAAATTTTTTTTCGACTTTTTTCAATTTTACCCCCGTGGGATATATATTCTACCCACACAAATTTGGAACTCTCCTTCGGTACCCTCACACATATTATTCCCTCATTTAGTGGATATTTTCACAAAAAAGTGAAATTTTCAAAAATCCAGAAAATTGGCTGAAAACAACTAAATAACAAGGACTCATTGGGCGGATCGCTCTGGAACTGAAATCGGAACGCTCACTGACATTTCCCCTATCTGAAAGTCTGATAAACGCCGGAAAAATGACTAAGTCCAAAAAAAAATTTTTTTCAACTTTTTTCAATTTTACCCCCGTGGGATATATATTCTACCCACACACATTTGGAACTCTCCTGGGGTACCCTCACACATATTGTTCCCTCATTTAGTGGACATTTTCACAAAGAAGTGAAATTTTCAAAAATCCAGGAAATTGGCTGAAAACGACTAAGTATCAAGGACTCATTGGGCGAATCGCTCTGGAACTGAAATCGGAACGCTCACTGACATTTCCCCAATCTGAAAGTCTGATAAACGCCGGAAAAATGACTAAGTCCCAAAAAAAATTTTTTTCCACTTTTTTCAATTTTACCCCCGTGGGATATATATTCTACCCACAGAAATTTGGAACTCTCCTTCGGTACCCTCACACATATTATTCCCTCATTTAGTGGATATTTTCACAAAGAAGTGAAATTTTCAAAAATCCAGAAAATTGGCTGAAAACGACTAAATATCAAAGACTCATTGGGCGAATCGCTCTGGAACTGAAATGGGAATGCTCACTGACATTTCCCCTATCTAAAAGTCTGATAAACGCCAGAAAAATGACTAAGTCCAAAAAAAAATTTTTTTCAACTTTTTTCAATTTTACCCCCGTGGGATATATATTCTACCCACACACATTTGGAACTCTCCTGGGGTACCCTCATACATATTATTCCCTCATTTAGTGGATATTTTCACAAAAAAGTGAAATTTTCAAAAATCAAGAAAATTGGCTGAAAAAGACTAAATAACAAGGACTCATTGGGCGAATCACTCTAGAACTAAAATCGGAACACTCACTGACATTTCCCCTATCTTAAAGTCTGATAAACGCCGGAAAAATGACTAAGTCCCAAAAAAAAATTTTTTCAACTTTTTTCAATTTTACCCCCGTGGGATATATATTCTACCCACACAAATTTGGAACTCACCTTCGGTACCCTCACACATATTATTCCCTCATTTAGTGGATATTTTCACAAAAAAGTGAAATTTTCAAAAATCCAGAAAATTGGCTGAAAACAACTAAATAACAAGGACTCATTGGGCGAATCGCTCTGGAACTGAAATCGGAACGCTCACTGACATTTCCCCTATCTGAAAGTCTGATAAACGCCGGAAAAATGACTAAGTCCAAAAAAAAATTTTTTTCAACTTTTTTCAATTTTACCCCCGTGGGATATATATTCTACCCACACAAATTTGGAACTCTCCTTCGGTACCCTGACACATATTATTCCCTCATTTAGTGGATATTTTCACAAAATTGAAATTTTCAAAAATCCAGAAAATTGGCTGAAAACGACTAAATATCAAAGACTCATTGGGCGAATCGCTCTGGAACTGAAATGGGAATGCTCACTGACATTTCCCCTATCTTAAAGTCTGATAAACGCCAGAAAAATGACTAACTCCAAAAAAAATTTTTTTTCAACTTTTTTCAATTTTACCCCTGTGGGATATAAATTCTTCCCACACACATTTAGAACTCTCCTGAGGTACCCTCACACATATTATTCCCTCATTTAGTGGATATTTTCACAAAAAAGTGAAATTTTCAAAAATCCAGAAAATTGGCTGAAAACAACTAAATAACAAGGACTCATTGGGCGAATCGCTCTGGAACTAAAATCGGAACGCTCACAGACATTTCCCCTATCTGAAAGTCTGATAAACGCCGGAAAAATGACTAAGTCCAAAAAAAAATTTTTTTAGACTTTTTTCAATTTTACCCCCGTGGGATATATATTCTACCCACACACATTTGGAACTCTCCTGGGGTACCCTCACACATATTATTCCCTCATTTAGTGGATATTTTCACAAAAAAGTGAAATTTTCAAAAATCCAGAAAATTGGCTGAAAACAACTAAATAACAAGGACTCATTGGGCAAATCGCTCTGGAACTGAAATCGGAATGCTCACTGACATTTCCCCTATCTGAAAGTCTGATAAACTCCGGAAAAATGACTAAGTCCAAAAAAAAATTTTTTTCAACTTTTTTCAATTTTACCCCCGTGGGATATATATTCTACCCACACACATTTGGAACTCTCCTGGGGTACCCTCACACATATTGTTCCCTCATTTAGTGGACATTTTCACAAAGAAGTGAAATTTTCAAAAATCCAGAAAATTGGCTGAAAACGACTAAGCATCAAGGACTCATTGGGCGAATCGCTCTGGAACTGAAATCGGAACGCTCACTGAAATCTCCCCTATCTGAAAGTCTGATAAACGCCGGAAAAATGACTAAGTCCCCCAAAAATTTTTTTTCGACTTTTTTCAATTTTACCCCCGTGGGATATATATTCTACCCACACAAATTTGGAACTCTCCTTCGGTACCCTGACACATATTATTCCCTCATTTAGTGGATATTTTCACAAAATTGAAATTTTCAAAAATCCAGAAAATTGGCTGAAAACGACTAAATATCAAAGACTCATTGGGCGAATCGCTCTGGAACTGAAATGGGAATGCTCACTGACATTTCCCCTATCTTAAAGTCTGATAAACGCCAGAAAAATGACTAACTCCAAAAAAAATTTTTTTTCAACTTTTTTCAATTTTACCCCCGTGGGATATATATTCTAGCCACACACATTGGAACTCTCCTGGGGTACCCTCATACATATTATTCCCTCATTTAGTGGATATTTTCACAAAGAAGTGAAATTTTCAAAAATCCAGAAAATTGGCTGAAAACGACTAAGAATCAAGGACTAATTGGGCGAATCGCTCTGGAACTGAAATCGGAACGCTCACTGAAATCTCCCCTATCTGAAAGTCTGATAAACGCCGGAAAAATGACTAAGTCCCCCAAAAATTTTTTTTCGACTTTTTTCAATTTTACCCCCGTGGGATATATATTCTACCCACACACATTTGGAACTCTCCTGGGGTACCCTCACACATATTATTCCCTCATTTAGTGGATATTTTCACAAAAAAGTGAAATTTTCAAAAATCCAGAAAATTGGCTGAAAACAACTAAATAACAAGGACTCATTGGGCAAATCGCTCTGGAACTGAAATCGGAATGCTCACTGACATTTCCCCTATCTGAAAGTCTGATAAACTCCGGAAAAATGACTAAGTCCAAAAAAAAATTTTTTTCAACTTTTTTCAATTTTACCCCCGTGGGATATATATTCTACCCACACACATTTGGAACTCTCCTGGGGTACCCTCACACATATTGTTCCCTCATTTAGTGGACATTTTCACAAAGAAGTGAAATTTTCAAAAATCCAGAAAATTGGCTGAAAACGACTAAGCATCAAGGACTCATTGGGCGAATCGCTCTGGAACTGAAATCGGAACGCTCACTGAAATCTCCCCTATCTGAAAGTCTGATAAACGCCGGAAAAATTACTAAGTCCCCCAAAAATTTTTTTTCGACTTTTTTCAATTTTACCCCCGTGGGATATATATTCTACCCACACAAATTTGGAACTCTCCTTCGGTACCCTCACACATATTATTCCCTCATTTAGTGGATATTTTCACAAAAAAGTGAAATTTTCAAAAATCCAGAAAATTGGCTGAAAACAACTAAATAACAAGGACTCATTGGGCGAATCGCTCTGGAACTGAAATGGGAATGCTCACTGACATTTCCCCTATCTTAAAGTCTGATAAACGCCAGAAAAATGACTAAGTCCAAAAAAAAATTTTTTTTAACTTTTTTCAATTTTACCCCCGTGGGATATATATTCTAGCCACACACATTGGAACTCTCCTGGGGTACCCTCATACATATTATTCCCTCATTTAGTGGATATTTTCACAAAGAAGTGAAATTTTCAAAAATCCAGAAAATTGGCTGAAAACGACTAAGCATCAAGGACTCATTGGGCGAATCGCTCTGGAACTGAAATCGGAATGCTCACTGAAATCTCCCCTATCTGAAAGTCTGATAAACGCCGGAAAAATGACTAAGTCCAAAAAAAAATTTTTTTCGACTTTTTTCAATTTTACCCCCGTGGGATATATATTCTACCCACACACATTTGGAACTCTCCTGGGGTACCCTCACACATATTGTTCCCTCATTTAGTGGATATTTTCACAAAAAAGTGAAATTTTCAAAAATCCAGAAAATTGGCTGAAAACAACTAAATAACAAGGACTCATTGGGCGAATCGCTCTGGAACTGAAATCGGAACGCTCACTGACATTTCCCCAATCTGAAAGTCTGATAAACGCCGAAAAAATGACTAAGTCCCAAAAAAATTTTTTTCCCACTTTTTTCAATTTTACCCCCGTGGGATATATATTCTACCCACACAAATTTGGAACTCTCCTTCGGTACCCTGACACATATTATTCCCTCATTTAGTGGATATTTTCACAAAGAAGTGAAATTTTCAAAAATCCAGAAAATTGGCTGAAAACGACTAGGCATCAAGGACTCATTGGGCGAATCGCTCTGGAACTGAAATGGGAATGCTCACTGACATTTCCCCTATCTTAAAGTCTGATAAACGCCAGAAAAATGACTAAGTCCAAAAAAAAATTTTTTTTAACTTTTTTCAATTTTACCCCCGTGGGATATATATTCTAGCTACACACATTGGAACTCTCCTGGGGTACCCTCATACATATTATTCCCTCATTTAGTGGATATTTTCACAAAGAAGTGAAATTTTCAAAAATCCAGAAAATTGGCTGAAAACGACTAAGCATCAAGGACTCATTGGGCGAATCGCTCTGGAACTGAAATCGGAACGCTCACTGAAATCTCCCCTATCTGAAAGTCTGATAAACGCCGGAAAAATGACTAAGTCCCCCAAAAATTTTTTTTCGACTTTTTTCAATTTTACCCCCGTGGGATATATATTCTACCCACACAAATTTGGAACTCTCCTTCGGTACCCTCACACATATTATTCCCTCATTTAGTGGATATTTTCACAAAAAAGTGAAATTTTCAAAAATCCAGAAAATTGGCTGAAAACAACTAAATAACAAGGACTCATTGGGCGGATCGCTCTGGAACTGAAATCGGAACGCTCACTGACATTTCCCCTATCTGAAAGTCTGATAAACGCCGGAAAAATGAGTAAGTCCAAAAAAAAATTTTTTTCAACTTTTTTCAATTTTACCCCCGTGGGATATATATTCTACCCACACACATTTGGAACTCTCCTGGGGTACCCTCACACATATTGTTCCCTCATTTAGTGGACATTTTCACAAAGAAGTGAAATTTTCAAAAATCCAGAAAATTGGCTGAAAACAACTAAATAACAAGGACTCATTGGGCGAATCGCTCTGGAACTGAAATCGGAACGCTCACTGACATTTCCCCAATCTGAAAGTCTGATAAACGCCGGAAAAATGACTAAGTCCCAAAAAAATTTTTTTTCCACTTTTTTCAATTTTACCCCCGTGGGATATATATTCTACCCACACAAATTTGGAACTCTCCTTCGGTACCCTGACACATATTATTCCCTCATTTAGTGGATATTTTCACAAAGAAGTGAAATTTTCAAAAATCCAGAAAATTGGCTGAAAACGACTAAATATCAAAGACTCATTGGGCGAATCGCTCTGGAACTGAAATGGGAATGCTCACTGACATTTCCGCTATCTTAAAGTCTGATAAACGCCAGAAAAATGACTAAGTCCAAAAAAAAATTTTTTTCAACTTTTTTCAATTTTACCCCCGTGGGATATATATTCTACCCACACACATTTGGAACTCTCCTGGGGTACCCTCACACATATTATTCCCTCATTTAGTGGACATTTTCACAAAGAAGTGAAATTTTCAAAAATCCAGAAAATTGGCTGAAAACGACTAAGTATCAAGGACTCATTGGGCGAATCGCTCTGGAACTGAAATCGGAACGCTCACTGACATTTCCCCTATCTGAAAGTCTGATAAACGCCGGAAAAATGACTAAGTCCCAAAAAAAAATTTTTTCCACTTTTTTCAATTTTACCCCCGTGGGATATATATTCTACCCACACAAATTTGGAACTCTCCTTCGGTACCCTGACACATATTATTCCCTCATTTAGTGGATATTTTCACAAAAAAGTGAAATTTTCAAAAATCCAGAAAATTGGCTGAAAATGACTAAATATCAAAGACTCATTGGGCGAATCGCTCTGGAACTGAAATGGGAATGCTTACTGACATTTCCCCTATCTTAAAGTCTGATAAACGCCAGAAAAATGACTAACTCCAGAAAAAAATTTTTTTCAACTTTTTTCAATTTTACCCCCGTGGGATATATATTCTTCCCACACACATTTAGAACTCTCCTGAGGTACCCTCACACATATTATTCCCTCATTTAGTGGATATTTTCACAAAAAAGTGAAATTTTCAAAAATCCAGAAAATTGGCTGAAAACAACTAAATAACAAGGACTCATTGGGCGAATCGCTCTGGAACTAAAATCGGAACGCTCACAGACATTTCCCCTATCTGAAAGTCTGATAAACGCCGGAAAAATGACTAAGTCCAAAAAAAAATTTTTTTAGACTTTTTTCAATTTTACCCCCGTGGGATATATATTCTACCCACACACATTTGGAACTCTCCTGGGGTACCCTCACACATATTATTCCCTCATTTAGTGGATATTTTCACAAAAAAGTGAAATTTTCAAAAATCCAGAAAATTGGCTAAAAACGACTAAATATCAAGGACTCATTGTGCGAATTGATCTGGAACTGAAATCGGAATGCTCACTGACATTTGCCCTATCTGAAAGTCTGATAAACGCCGGAAAAATGACTAAGTCCAAAAAAAAATTTTTTCGGCTTTTTTCAATTTTACCCCCGTGGGATATATATTCTACCCACACAAATTTGGAACTCTCTTTCGGTACCCTCACACATATTATTCCCTCATTTAGTGGATATTTTCACAAAAAAGTGAAATTTTCAAAAATCCAGAAAATTGGCTGAAAACAACTAAATAACAAGGACTCATTGGGCAAATCGCTCTGGAACTGAAATCGGAACGCTCACTGACATTTCCCCTATCTGAAAGTCTGATAAACTCCGGAAAAATGACTAAGTCCAAAAAAAAATTTTTTTCACCTTTTTTCAATTTTACCCCCGTGGGATATATATTCTACCCACACACATTTGGAACTCTCCTGGGGTACCCTCACACATATTATTCCCTCATTTAGTGGATATTTTCACAAAGAACTGAAATTTTCAAAAATCCAGAAAATTGGCTGAAAACGACTAAATATCAAGGACTCATTGGGCGAATCGCTCTGGAACTGAAATGGTAATGCTCACTAACATTTCCCCTATCTTAAAGTCTGATAAACGCCAGAAAAATGACTAAGTCCAAAAAAAAATTTTTTTCAACTTTTTTCAATTTTACCCCCGTGGGATATATATTCTACCCACACACATTTGGAACTCTCCTGGGGTACCCTCACACATATTGTTCCCTCATTTAGTGGACATTTTCACAAAGAAGTGAAATTTTCAAAAATCCAGAAAATTGGCTGAAAACGACTAAGTATCAAGGACTCATTGGGCGAATCGCTCTGGAACTGAAATCGGAACGCTCACTGACATTTCCCCAATCTGAAAGTCTGATAAACGCCGGAAAAATGACTAAGTCCCAAAAAAATTTTTTTTCCACTTTTTTCAATTTTACCCCCGTGGGATATATATTCTACCCACACAAATTTGGAACTCTCCTTCGGTACCCTGACACATATTATTCCCTCATTTAGTGGATATTTTCACAAAGAAGTGAAATTTTAAAAAATCCAGAAAATTGGCTGAAAACGACTAAATATCAAAGACTCATTGGGCGAATCGCTCTGGAACTGAAATGGGAATGCTCACTGACATTTCCCCTATCTTAAAGTCTGATAAACGCCAGAAAAATGACTAAGTCCAAAAAAAAATTTTTTTTAACTTTTTTCAATTTTACCCCCGTGGGATATATATTCTAGCCACACACATTGGAACTCTCCTTCGGTACCCTCACACATATTATTCCCTCATTTAGTGGATATTTTCACAAAAAAGTGAAATTTTCAAAAATCCAGAAAATTGGCTGAAAACAACTAAATAACAAGTACTCATTGGGCGAATCGCTCTGGAACTGAAATCGGAATGCTCACTGACATTTCCCCTATCTGAAAGTCTGATAAACGCCGGAAAAATGACTAAGTCCAAAAAAAAATTTTTTTCAACTTTTTTCAATTTTACCCCCGTGGGATATATATTCTACCCAAACACATTTGGAACTCTCCTGGGGTACCCTCATACATATTATTCCCTCATTTAGTGGATATTTTCACAAAGAAGTGAAATTTTCAAAAATCAAGAAAATTGGCTGAAAAAGACTAAATAACAAGGACTCATTGGGCGAATCACTCTAGAACTAAAATCGGAATGCTCACTGACATTTCCCCTATCTTAAAGTCTGATAAACGCCGGAAAAATGACTAAGTCCAAAAAAAAAATTTTTTCAACTTTTTTCAATTTTACCCCCGTGGGATATATATTCTACCCACACACATTTGGAACTCTCCTGGGGTACCCTCACACATATTATTCCCTCATTTAGTGGACATTTTCACAAAGAAGTGAAATTTTCAAAAATCCAGAAAATTGGCTGAAAACGACTAAATATCAAAGACTCATTGGGCGCATCGCTCTGGAACTGAAATGGGAATGCTCACTGACATTTCCCCTATCTTAAAGTCTGATAAACGCCAGAAAAATGACTAACTCCAGAAAAAAATTTTTTTCAACTTTTTTCAATTTTACCCCCGTGGGATATATATTCTTCCCACACACATTTAGAACTCTCCTGAGGTACCCTCACACATATTATTCCCTCATTTAGTGGATATTTTCACAAAAAAGTGAAATTTTCAAAAATCCAGAAAATTGGCTGAAAACAACTAAATAACAAGGACTCATTGGGCGAATCGCTCTGGAACTAAAATCGGAACGCTCACAGACATTTCCCCTATCTGAAAGTCTGATAAACGCCGGAAAAATGACTAAGTCCAAAAAAAAATTTTTTTAGACTTTTTTCAATTTTACCCCCGTGGGATATATATTCTACCCACACACATTTGGAACTCTCCTGGGGTACCCTCACACATATTATTCCCTCATTTAGTGGATATTTTCACAAAAAAAGTGAAATTTTCAAAAATCCAGAAAATTGGCTAAAAACGACTAAATATCAAGGACTCATTGTGCGAATTGATCTGGAACTGAAATCGGAATGCTCACTGACATTTGTCCTATCTGAAAGTCTGATAAACGCCGGAAAAATGACTAAGTCCAAAAAAAAATTTTTTCGGCTTTTTTCAATTTTACCCCCGTGGGATATATATTCTACCCACACAAATTTGGAACTCTCCTTCGGTACCCTCACACATATTATTCCCTCATTTAGTGGATATTTTCACAAAAAAGTGAAATTTTCAAAAATCCAGAAAATTGGCTGAAAACAACTAAATAACAAGGACTCATTGGGCAAATCGCTCTGGAACTGAAATCGGAACGCTCACTGACATTTCCCCTATCTGAAAGTCTGATAAACTCCGGAAAAATGACTAAGTCCAAAAAAAAATTTTTTTCACCTTTTTTCAATTTTACCCCCGTGGGATATATATTCTACCCACACACATTTGGAACTCTCCTGGGGTACCCTCACACATATTATTCCCTCATTTAGTGGATATTTTCACAAAGAACTGAAATTTTCAAAAATCCAGAAAATTGGCTGAAAACGACTAAATATCAAGGACTCATTGGGCGAATCGCTCTGGAACTGAAATGGTAATGCTCACTAACATTTCCCCTATCTTAAAGTCTGATAAACGCCAGAAAAATGACTAAGTCCAAAAAAAAATTTTTTTCAACTTTTTTCAATTTTACCCCCGTGGGATATATATTCTACCCACACACATTTGGAACTCTCCTGGGGTACCCTCACACATATTGTTCCCTCATTTAGTGGACATTTTCACAAAGAAGTGAAATTTTCAAAAATCCAGAAAATTGGCTGAAAACGACTAAGTATCAAGGACTCATTGGGCGAATCGCTCTGGAACTGAAATCGGAACGCTCACTGACATTTCCCCAATCTGAAAGTCTGATAAACGCCGGAAAAATGACTAAGTCCCAAAAAAATTTTTTTTCCACTTTTTTCAATTTTACCCCCGTGGGATATATATTCTACCCACACAAATTTGGAACTCTCCTTCGGTACCCTCACACATATTATTCCCTCATTTAGTGGATATTTTCACAAAAAAGTGAAATTTTCAAAAATCCAGAAAATTGGCTGAAAATAACTAAATAACAAGGACTCATTGGGCGAATCGCTCTGGAACTGAAATGGGAATGCTCACTGACATTTCCCCTATCTTAAAGTCTGATAAACGCCAGAAAAATGACTAAGTCCAAAAAAAAATTTTTTTTAACTTTTTTCAATTTTACCCCCGTGGGATATATATTCTAGCCACACACATTGGAACTCTCCTGGGGTACCCTCATACATATTATTCCCTCATTTAGTGGATATTTTCACAAAGAAGTGAAATTTTCAAAAATCCAGAAAATTGGCTGAAAACGACTAAGCATCAAGGACTCATTGGGCGAATCGCTCTGGAACTGAAATCGGAACGCTCACTGAAATCTCCCCTATCTGAAAGTCTGATAAACGCCGGAAAAATGACTAAGTCCCCCAAAAATTTTTTTTCGACTTTTTTCAATTTTACCCCCGTGGGATATATATTCTACCCACACAAATTTGGAACTCTCCTTCGGTACCCTCACACATATTATTCCCTCATTTAGTGGATATTTTCAAAAAAAGTGAAATTTTCAAAAATCCAGAAAATTGGCTGAAAACAACTAAATAACAAGGACTCATTGGGCGAATCGCTCTGGAACTGAAATCGGAACGCTCACTGACATTTCCCCTATCTGAAAGTCTGATAAACGCCGGAAAAATGACTAAGTCCAAAAAAAAAATTTTTTCAACTTTTTTCAATTTTACCCCCGTGGGATATATATTCTACCCACACACATTTGGAACTCTCCTGGGGTAGCCTCACACATATTGTTCCCTCATTTAGTGGACATTTTCACAAAGAAGTGAAATTTTCAAAAATCCAGAAAATTGGCTGAAAACGACTAAGTATCAAGGACTCATTGGGCGAATCGCTCTGGAACTGAAATCGGAACGCTCACTGACATTTCCCCAATCTGAAAGTCTGATAAACGCCGGAAAAATGACTAAGTCCCAAAAAAATTTTTTTTCCACTCTTTTCAATTTTACCCCGTGGGATATATATTCTACCCACACAAATTTGGAACTCTCCTTTGGTACCCTGACACATATTATTCCCTCATTTAGTGGATATTTTCACAAAGAAGTGAAATTTTCAAAAATCCAGAAAATTGGCTGAAAACGACTAAATATCAAAGACTCATTGGGCGAATCGCTCTGGAACTGAAATGGGAATGCTCACTGACATTTCCGCTATCTTAAAGTCTGATAAACGCCAGAAAAATGACTAAGTCCAAAAAAAAATTTTTTTCAACTTTTTTCAATTTTACCCCCGTGGGATATATATTCTACCCAAACACATTTGGAACTCTCCTGGGGTACCCTCATACATATTATTCCCTCATTTAGTGGATATTTTCACAAAAAAGTGAAATTTTCAAAAATCAAGAAAATTGGCTGAAAAAGACTAAATAACAAGGACTCATTGGGCGAATCACTCTAGAACTGAAATGGGAATGCTCACTGACATTTCCCCTATCTTAAAGTCTGATAAACGCCAGAAAAATGACTAACTCCAGAAAAAATTTTTTTTCAACTTTTTTCAATTTTACCCCCGTGGGATATATATTCTTCCCACACACATTTAGAACTCTCCTGAGGTACCCTCACACATATTATTCCCTCATTTAGTGGATATTTTCACAAAGAAGTGAAATTTTCAAAAATCCAGAAAATTGGCTGAAAACGACTAAGCATCAAGGACTCATTGGGCGAATCGCTCTGGAACTGAAATCGGAATGCTCACTGAAATCTCCCCTATCTGAAAGTCTGATAAACGCCGGAAAAATGACTAAGTCCCCCAAAAAAATTTTTTCGACTTTTTTCAATTTTACCCCCGTGGGATATATATTCTACCCACACAAATTTGGAACTCTCCTTCGGTACCCTCACACATATTATTCCCTCATTTAGTGGATATTTTCACAAAAAAGTGAAATTTTCAAAAATCCAGAAAATTGGCTGAAAACAACTAAATAACAAGGACTCATTGGGCGAATCGCTCTGGACCTGAAATCGGAACGCTCACTGACATTTCCCCTATCTGAAAGTCTGATAAACGCCGGAAAAATGACTAAGTCCAAAAAAAAATTTTTTTCAACTTTTTTCAATTTTACCCCCGTGGGATATATATTCTACCCACACACATTTGGAACTCTCCTGGGGTACCCTCACACATATTGTTCCCTCATTTAGTGGACATTTTCACAAAGAAGTGAAATTTTCAAAAATCCAGAAAATTGGCTGAAAACAACTAAGTATCAAGGACTCATTGGGCGAATCGCTCTGGAACTGAAATCGGAACGCTCACTGACATTTCCCCAATCTGAAAGTCTGATAAACGCCGGAAAAATGACTAAGTCCCAAAAAAATTTTTTTTCAACTTTTTTCAATTTTACCCCCGTGGGATATATATTCTACCCACACAAATTTGGAACTCTCCTTCGGTACCCTGACACATATTATTCCCTCATTTAGTGGATATTTTCACAAAAAAGTGAAATTTTCAAAAATCCAGAAAATTGGCTGAAAACGACTAAATAACAAGGACTCATTGGGCGAATCGCTCTGGAACTAAAATCGAAACGCTCACAGACATTTCCCCTATCTGAAAGTCTGATAAACGCCGGAAAAATGACTAAGTCCAAAAAAAATTTTTTTAAAACTTTTTTCAATTTTACCCCCGTGGGATATATATTCTAGCCACACACATTTGGAACTCTCCTGGGGTACCCTCATACATATTATTCCCTCATTTAGTGGATATTTTCACAAAGAAGTGAAATTTTCAAAAATCCAGAAAATTGCCTGAAAACTACTAAATATCAAGAACTCATTGGGCGAATCGCTCTGGAACTGAAATCGGAACGCTCACTGACATTTCCCCTAACTGAAAGTCTGATAAACGCTGGAAAAATGACTAAGTCCAAAAAAAAAATTTTTCAACTTTTTCCAAATTTACCCCCGTGGGATATATATTCTACCCACAGACAATTGGAACTCTCCTGGGGTACCCTCAGACATATTATTCCCTCATTTAGTGGATAGTTTCACAAAAAAGTGAAATTTTCAAAAATCCAAATTATTGTCTGAAAACGACTAAATATCAAGGACTCATTGGGCGAATCGCTCTGGAACTGAAATCGGAACGCTCACTGACATTTTCCCTATCTGAAAGTCTGATAAACGCCAGAAAAATCACTAAGTCCAAAAAAAATTTTTTTTTTACTTTTTTGAATTTTACCCCCGTGGGATATATATTCTACCCACACACATTTGGAACTCTCCAGAGGTACCCTCACACATATTATTCCCTCATTTAGTGGATATTTTCACAAAAAAGTGAAATTTTCAAAAATCCCAAATATTGGCTGAAAACGACTAAATATCAAGGACTCATTGGGTAAATCACTCTGGTACTGAAATCGGAAAGCTCACTGACATTTCCCCTATCTGAAAGTCTGATAAACGCCAGAAAAATGACTAAGTCCAAAAAAAAATTCTTTTCAATTTTACCCCCGTGGGATATATATTCTACCCACACACATTTGGAACTCTCCTGGCGTACCCTCACACATATTATTCCCTCATTTAGTGGATATTTTCACAAAAAAAGTGAAATTTTCAAAAATCCAAAAAATTGGCTGAAAACGACTAAATATCAAGGACTCATTGGGTAAATCACTCTGGTACTGAAATCGGAAAGCTCACTGACATTTGCCCTATCTGAAAGTCTGATAAACGCCAGAAAAATGACTAAGTCCAAAAAAAAATTCTTTTCAACTTTTTTCAATTTTACCCCAATGGGATATATATTCTACCCACACACATTTGGAACTCTCCTGGGGTACCCTCACACATATTATTCCCTCATTTAGTGGATATTTTCACAAAAAAGTGAAATTTTCAAAAATCCAGAAAATTGGCTGAAAACGACTAAATAACAAGGACTCATTGGGCAAATCGCTATGGAACTGAAATCGGAACACTCACTGACATTTGCCCTATCTGAAAGTCTGATAAACGCCGGAAAAATGACTAAGTCCAAAAAAAAAATTTTTCAACTTTTTTAAATTTTACCCCGTAGGATATATATTCTACCCACACACATTTGGAACTCTCCTGGGGTACCCTCAGACATATTATTTCCTCATTTAGTGGATATTTTCACAAAAAAGAGAAATTTTCAAAAATCCAGAAAATTGGCTGAAAACGGCTAAATATCAAGGACTCATTGGGAAAATCGCTCTGGAACTGAAATCGGAACGCTCACTGACATTTCCCCTATCTGAAAGTCTAATAAACGCCGGAAAAATTACTAAGTCCAAAAAAAATTTTTTTAAAACTTTTTTCAATTTTACCCCCGCGGGATATATATTCTACCCACACACATTTGTAACTCTCCTGGGGTACACTCACACATATTATTCCCTCATTTAGTGGATATTTTCACAAAAAAGTGAAATTTTCAAAAATCCAAAATATTGGCTGAAAACGACTAAATATCAAGGAATCATTGGGCGAATCGCTCTGCAACTGAAATCGGAACGCTCATTGACATTTGCCCTATCTGAAAGTCTGATAAAAACAGGATAAATGACTAAGTCCAACAAAAAAAAATTTTTCAACTTTTTTCAATTTTACCCCGTGGGATATATATTTTACCCACACACATTTGGAACTCTCCTGGGGTACCCTCACACATATTATTCCCTCATTTAGTGGATATTTTCACAAAAAAGTGAAATTTTCAAAAATCCAAAAAATTGGCTGAAAACGACTAAATATCAAGGACTCATTGGGTAAATCACTCTGGTACTGAAATCGGAAAGCTCACTGACATTTGCCCTATCTGAAAGTCTGATAAACGCCAGAAAAATGACTAAGTCCAAAAAAAAATTCTTTTCAACTTTTTTCAATTTTACCCCAATGGGATATATATTCTACCCACACACATTTGGAACTCTCCTGGGGTACCCTCACACATATTATTCCCTCATTTAGTGGATATTTTCACAAAAAAGTGAAATTTTCAAAAATCCAGAAAATTGGCTGAAAACGACTAAATAACAAGGACTCATTGGGAGAATCACTCTGGAACTGAAATCGGAACGCACACTGACATTTCCCCTATCTGAAAGTCTGATAAACGCCGGAAAAATGACTAAGTCCAAAAAAAATTTTTTTTAAAACTTTTTTCAATTTTACCCCCGTGGGATATATATTCTACCCACACACATTTGGAACTCTCCTGGGGTACCCTCACACATATTATTCCCTCATTTAGTGGATATTTTCACAAAAAAGTGAAATTTTCAAAAATCCAGAAAATTAGCTGAAAACGACTAAATATCAAGGACTCATTGGGTGAATCACTCTGGAACTGAAATCGTAATGCTCACTGACATTTCACCGATCTGAAAGTCTGATAAACGCCAGAAAAATGACTAAGTCCAAAAAAATTTTTTTTTCAACTTTTTTCAATTTTACCCCCGTGAGATATATATTCTACCCACACACATTTGGAACTCTCCTGGGGTACCCTCACACATATTATTCCCTCATTTAGTGGATATTTTCACAAAAAAGTGAAGTTTTCAAAAATCCAAAAAATTGGCTGAAAACGACTAAATATCAAGGACTTATTGGGTAAATCACTCTGGTACTGGAATCGGAATGCTCACTGACATTTCCCCTATCAGAAAGTCTGATAAACGCCAGAAAAATGACTAAGTCCAAAAAAAATTTTTTTTCAATTTTACCCCCGTGGGATATATATTCTACCTACACACATTTGGAACTCTCCTGGGGTACCCTCACACATATTATTCCGTCATTTAGTGGATATTTTCACAAAAAAGTGAAATTTTCAAAAATCCAAAATATTGGCTGAAAACGACTAAATATCAAGGACTCATTGGGCGAATCGCTCTGGAACTGAAATCGGAACGCTCACTGACATTTCCCCCAATCTGAAAGTCTGATAAACGCCGGAAAAATGACTAAGTCTGAAAAAAAAAATTTTCAACTTTTTTCAATTTTACCCCCGTGAGATATATATTCTACCCACACACATTTGAAACTCTCCTGGGGTACCCTCACACATATTATTCCCTCATTTAGTGGATATTTTCACAAAAAAGTGAAATTTTCAAAAATCCAAAATATTGGCTGAAAATCAACTAAATATCAAGGACTCATTGGGCGATTCGCTCTCGAACTGAAATCGGATCGCTCACTGACATTTACCCTATCTGAAAGTCTGATAAACGCCGGAAAAATGACTAAGTACAAAAAAAAAATTTTTCAACTTTTTTCAATTTTACCCCCGTGGGATATATATTCTACCCACACACATTTGGAACTCTCCTGGGGTACCCTCACACATATTATTCCCTCATTTAGTGGATATTTTCACAAAAAAGTTAAATTTTCAAAAATCCAAAATATTGGCTGAAAACGACTAAATATCAAGGACTCATTGGGCGAATCGCTCTGGAACTGAAATCGGAACGCTCACTGACATTTCCCCTATCTGAAAGTCTGATAAACGCCAGAAAAATGACTAAGTCTGATAAAAAAAAATTTCAACTTTTTTCAATTTTACCCCCGTGAGATATATATTCTACCCACACACATTTGAAACTCTGCTCGGGTACCCTCACATATATTATTCCCTCATTTAGTGGATATTTTCACAAAAAAGTGAAATTTTCAAAAATCCAAAATATTGGCTGAAAATCAACTAAATATCAAGGACTCATTGGGCGATTCGCTCTCGAACTGAAATCGGATCGCTCACTGACATTTACCCTATCTGAAAGTCTGATAAACGCCGGAAAAATGAGTAAGTACAAAAAAAAAATTTTTGCAATTTTACCCACGTGGGATATATATTCTACCCACACACAGTTGTAACTCTCCTGGGGTACCCTCACACATATTATTCCCTCATTTAGTGGATATTTTCACAAAAAAGTGAAATTTTCAAAAATCCAAAATATTGGCTGAAAATCAACTAAATATCAAGGACTCATTGGGCGATTCGCTCTCGAACTGAAATCGGATCGCTCACTGACATTTACCCTATCTGAAAGTCTGATAAACGCCGGAAAAATGAGTAAGTACAAAAAAAAAATTTTTCAACTTTTTTCAATTTTACCCCCGTGAGATATATATTCTACCCACACACATTTGAAACTCTGCTCGGGTACCCTCACATATATTATTCCCTTATTTAGTGAATGTTTTTACAAAAAAGTGACATTTTCAAAAATCCCGAAAATTGGCTGAAAACGACTAAATGTCAAGGACTCATTGGGCGAATCGCTCTGGAACTGAAATCGGAACGCTCACTGACATTAACCTTATCTGAAAGTCTGATAAACGCCGGAAAAATGACTAAGTCCAAAAAAAAAAATTTTTCAACTTTTTTCAATTTTACCCCCGTGGGATATATATTCTACCCACACACATTTGGAACTCTCCTGGGGTACCCTCACACATATTATTCCCTCATTTAGTGGATATTTTCACAAAAAAGTGAAATTTTAAAAAATCCAAAATATTGGCTGAAAACGACTAAATATCAAGGACTCATTGGGCGAATTGCTCTGGAACTAAAATCGGAATGCTCACTGACATTTCCCCTATCTGATAGTCTGATAAACACCGGAAAAATGACTAAGTCTGAAAAAAAAAATTTTCAACTTTTTTCAATGTTACCCCCGTGAGATATATATTCTACCCACACACATTTGAAACTCTGCTCGGGTACCCTCACATATATTATTCCCTCATTTAGTGAATATTTTTACAAAAAAGAGATATTTTCAAAAATCCCGAAAATTGGCTGAAAACGACTAAATGTCAAGGACTCATTGGGCGAATCGCTCTGGAACTGAAATCGGAACGCTCACTGACATTTACCCTATCTGAAAGTCTGATAAACGCCGGAAAAATGACTAAGTACAAAAAAAAAAAATTTTCAACTTTTTTCAATTTTACCCCCGTGGGATATATATTCTACCCACACACATTTGGAACTCTGATGGGGTACCCTCACACATATTATTCCCTCATTTAGTGGATATTTTCACAAAAAAGTGAAATTTTCAAAAATCCAAAATATCGGCTGAAAATGAACTAAATATCAAGGACTCATTGGGCGAATCGCTCTGGAACTGAAATCGGAACGCTCAATGACATTTCCCCCAATCTGAAAGTCTGATAAACGCCGGAAAAATGACTAAGTCTGAAAAAAAAAACTTTCAACTTTTTTCAATTTTACCCCCGTGAGATATATATTCTACCCACACACATTTGGAACTCTCCTGGAGTACGCTCACACATATTATTCCCTCATTTAGTGGATATTTTCACAAAAAAGTGAAATTTTCAAAAATCCCGAAAATTCGCTGAAAACGACTAATATCAAGGACTCATTGGGCGAATCGCTCTGGAACTGAAATCGGAACGCTTACTGACATTTGCCCTATCTGAAAGTCTGATAAACGCCGGAAAAATGACTATGTCCAAAAAAAAAATGTTTTCAACTTTTTTCAATTTTACCCATGTGGGATATATATTCTACCCACACACATTTGTAACTCTCCTGGGGTACCCTCACACATATTATTCCCTCATTTAGTGGATATTTTCACAAAAAAGTGAAATTTTCAAAAATCCAAAATATTGGCTGAAAACGACTAAATATCAAGGACTCATTGGGCGAATCGCTCTGGAACTGAAATCGGAACGCTCACTGACATTTCCCCTATCTGAAAGTCTGATAAACGCCGGAAAAATGACTAAGTCTGATAAAAAAAAATTTCATCTTTTTTCAATTTTACCCCCGTGAGATATATATTCTACCCACACACATTTGAAACTCTGCTCGGGTACCCTCACATATATTATTCCCTCATTTAGTGAATATTTTTACAAAAAAGTGAAATTTTCAAAAATCCCGAAAATTGGCTGAAAACGACTAATATCAAGGACTCATTGGGCGAATCGCTCTGGAACTGAAATCGGAACGCTCACTGACATTTCCCCTATCTGAAAGTCTGATAAACGGCGGAAAAATGACTAAGTCCAAAAAAAAAATTTTTTCAACTTTTTTCAATTTTACTCCCGTGCGATATATATTCTACCCACACACATTTGGAACTCTCCTGGGGTACACTCACACATATTATTCCCTCATTTAGTGAATATTTTTACAAAAAAGTGAAATTTTCAAAAATCCCGAAAATTAGCTGAAAACGACTAAATATCAAGGACTCATTGGGCGAATCGCTCTGGAACTGAAATCGTAACGCTCACTGACAATTGCCCTATCTGAAAGTCTGATAAACGCCGGAAAAATGACTATGTCCAAAAAAAAAATTTTTTCAACTTTTTTCAATTTTACCCATGTGGGATATATATTCTACCCACACACATTTGTAACTCTAATGGGGTACCCTCACACATATTATTCCCTCATTTAGTGGATATTTTCACAAAAAAGTGAAATTTTCAAAAATCCCGAAAATTCGCTGAAAACGACTAAATATCAAGGTCTCATTGGGTGATTCGCGCTGGAACTGAAATCGGAACGCTTACTGACATTTGCCCTATCTGAAAGTCTGATAAATGCCGGAAAAATGACTAAGTCCAAAAAAAAAAATGTTTTCAACTTTTTTCAATTTTACCCATGTGGGATATATATTCTACCCAAACACATTTGGAACTCTCCTGGGGTACCCTCACACATATCATTCCCTCATTTAGTGAATATTTTTACAAAAAAGTGAAATTTTCAAAAATCCCGAAAATTGGCTGAAAACGACTAAATATCAAGGACTCATTGGGCGAATCGCTCTGGAACTGAAATCGGAACGCTTATTGACATTTGCCCTATCTGAGAGTCTGATAAACGCCTGAAAAATGACTAAGTCCAAAAAAAAAAATTTTTCAACTTTTTTCAATTTTACCCCCGTGGGATATATATTCTACCCAAACACATTTGGATCTCTCCTGGGGTACCCTCACACATATTATTCCCTCATTTAGTGGATATTTTCACAAAAAAGTGAAATTTTAAAAAATCCAGAAAATTGGCTGAAAACAACTATATATCAAGGACTCATTGGGCGAATCGCTCTGGAACTGAAATCGGAACGCTCACTGACATTTCCCCTATCTGAAAGTCTGATAAACGCCGAAAAAATGACTAAGTCTGATAAAAAAAAATTTCAACTTTTTTCAATTTTACCCCAGTGAGATATATATTCTACCCACACACATTTGAAACTCTGCTCGGGTACCCTCACACATATTATTCCCTCATTTAGTGGATATTTTCACAAAAAAGTGAAATTTTCAAAAATCCCGAAAATTCGCTGAAAACGACTAAATATCAAGGAATCATTGGGCGAATCGCTCTGGAACTGAAATCGGAACGCTTACTGACATTTGCCCTATCTGAAAGTCTGATAAACGCCGGAAAAATGACTAAGTCCAAAAAAAAAATTTTTTTAACTTTTTTCAATTTTACCCCCGTGGGATATATAATCTACCCACACACATTTGGATCTCTCATGGGGTACCCTCACACATATTATTTCATCATTTAGTGAATATTTTTACAAAATAGTGAAATTTTCAAAAATCCCGAAAATTGGCTGAAAACGACTGAATATCAAGGACTCATTGGGCGAATCGCTCTGGAACTGAAATCGGAACGCTCACTGACATTTCCCCTATCTGAAAGTCTGATAAACGCCGGAAAAATGACTAAGTCTGATAAAAAAAAATTTCATCTTTTTTCAATTTTACCCCCGTGAGATATATATTCTACCCACACACATTTGAAACTCTGCTCGGGTACCCTCACATATATTATTCCCTCATTTAGTGGATATTTTCACAAAAAAGTGAAATTTTCAAAAATCCCGAAAATTGGCTGAAAACGACTAAATATCAAGGACTCATTGTGCGAATCGCTCTGGAACTGAAATCGGAACGCTCACTGACATTTGCCCTATCTGAAAGTCTGATAAACGCCGGAAAAATGACTATGTCCAAAAAAAAAATTTTTTCAACTTTTTTCAATTTTACCCATGTGGGATATATATTCTACCCACACACATTTGTAACTCTCCTGGGGTACCCTCACACATATTATTCCCTCATTTAGTGGATATTTTCACAAAAAAGTGAAATTTTCAAAAATCCCGAAAATTGGCTGAAAACGACTAAATATCAAGGACTCATTGGGCGAATCGCTCTGGAACTGAAATCGGAACGCTCACTGACATTTCCCCTATCTGAAAATCTGATAAACGCCGGAAAAATGACTAAGTACAAAAAAAAAATTTTTTCAACTTTTTTCAATTTTACCCCCGTGCGATATATATTCTACCCACACATATTTGGAACTCTCCTGGGGTACACTCACACATATTATTTCCTCATTTAGTGAATATTTTTACAAAAAAGTGAAATTTTCAAAAATCCCGAAAATTGGCTGAAAACGACTAAATATCAAGGACTCATTGGGCGAATCGCTCTGGAACTGAAATCGGAACGCTCACTGCCATTTGCCCTATCTGAAAGTCTGATAAACGCCGGAAAAATGACTATGTCCAAAAAAAAAATTTTTTCAACTTTTTTCAATTTTACCCCCGTGGGATATATAATCTACCCACACACATTTGGAACTCTCATGGGGTACCCTCACACATATTATTTCATCATTTAGTGAATATTTTTACAAAACAGTGAAATTTTCAAAAATCCCGAAAATTGGCTGAAAACAACTAAATATCAAGGACTCATTGGGCGAATCGCTCTGGAACTGAAATCGGAACGCTCACTGACATTTGCCCTATCTGAAAGTCTGATAAACGCCGGAAAAATGACTATGTCCAAAAAAAAAATTTTTTCAACTTTTTTCAATTTTACCCATGTGGGATATATATTCTACCCACACACATTTGTAACTCTCCTGGGGTACCCTCACACATATTATTCCCTCATTTAGTGGATATTTTCACAAAAAAGTGAAATTTTCAAAAATCCGAAATATTGGCTGAAAACGACTAAATATCAAGAACTCATTGGGCGAATCGCTCTGGAACTGAAATCGGAACGCTCACTGACATTTCCCCTATCTGAAAGTCTGATAAACGCCGGAAAAATGACTAAGTCTGATAAAAAAAAATTTCATCTTTTTTCAATTTTACCCCCGTGAGATATATATTCTACCCACACACATTTGAAACTCTGCTTGGGTACCCTCACATATATTATTCCCTCATTTAGTGAATATTTTTACAAAAAAGTGAAATTTTCAAAAATCCCGAAAATTGGCTGAAAACGACTAATATCAAGGACTCATTGGGCGAATCGCTCTGGAACTGAAATCGGTACGCTCACTGACATTTCCCCTATCTGAAAGTCTGATAAACGGCGGAAAAATGACTAAGTCCAAAAAAAAAATTTTTTCAACTTTTTTCAATCTTACCCCCGTGGGATATATGTTCTACCCACACTCATTTGGTACTCTCCTGGGGTACCCTCACACATATTATTCCCTCATTTAGTGGATATTTTCACAAAAAAGTGAAATTTTCAAAAATCCAAAATATTGGCTGAAAACGACTAAATATCAAGGACTAATTGTGCGAATCGCTCTGGAACTGAAATCGGAACGCTCACTGACATTTGCCCTATCTGAAAGTCTGATAAACGCCGGAAAAATGACTATGTCCAAAAAAAATTTTTTTTCAACTTTTTTCAATTTTACCCATGTGGGATATATATTCTACCCACACACATTTGTAACTCTCCTGGGGTACCCTCACACATATTATTCCCTCATTTAGTGGATATTTTCACAAAAAAGTGAAATTTTCAAAAATCCAAAATATTGGCTGAAAACGACTAAATATCAAGGACTCATTGGGCGAATCGCTCTGGAACTGAAATCGGAACGCTCACTGACATTTCCCCTATCTGAAAGTCTGATAAACGCCGGAAAAATGACTAAGTCTGATAAAAAAAAATTTCAACTTTTTTCAATTTTACCCCCGTGAGATATATATTCTACCCACACACATTTGAAACTCTGCTTGGGTACCCTCACATATATTATTCCCTCATTTAGTGGATATTTTCACAAAAAAGTGAAATTTTCAAAAATCCCGAAAATTGGCTGAAAACGACTAAATATCAAGGACTCATTGTGCGAATCGCTCTGGAACTGAAATCGGAACGCTCACTGACATTTGCCCTATCTGAAAGTCTGATAAACCCCGGAAAAATGACTATGTCCAAAAAAAAAATTTTTTCAACTTTTTTCAATTTTACCCATGTGGGATATATATTCTACCCACACACATTTGTAACTCTCCTGGGGTACCCTCACACATATTATTCCCTCATTTAGTGGATATTTTCACAAAAAAGTGAAATTTTCAAAAATCCAAAATATTGGCTGAAAACGACTAAATATCAAGGACTCATTGGGCGAATCGCTCTGGAACTGAAATCGGAACGCTCACTGACATTTCCCCTATCTGAAAGTCTGATAAACGCCGGAAAAATGACTAAGTCTGATAAAAAAAAATTTCATCTTTTTTCAATTTTACCCCCGTGAGATATATATTCTACCCACACACATTTGAAACTCTGCTTGGGTACCCTCACATATATTATTCCCTCATTTAGTGAATATTTTTACAAAAAAGTGAAATTTTCAAAAATCCCGAAAATTGGCTGAAAACGACTAATATCAAGGACTCATTGGGCGAATCGCTCTGGAACTGAAATCGGTACGCTCACTGACATTTCCCCTATCTGAAAGTCTGATAAACGGCGGAAAAATGACTAAGTCCAAAAAAAAAATTTTTTCAACTTTTTTCAATCTTACCCCCGTGGGATATATGTTCTACCCACACTCATTTGGTACTCTCCTGGGGTACCCTCACACATATTATTCCCTCATTTAGTGGATATTTTCACAAAAAAGTGAAATTTTCAAAAATCCAAAATATTGGCTGAAAACGACTAAATATCAAGGACTAATTGTGCGAATCGCTCTGGAACTGAAATCGGAACGCTCACTGACATTTGCCCTATCTGAAAGTCTGATAAACGCCGGAAAAATGACTATGTCCAAAAAAAATTTTTTTTCAACTTTTTTCAATTTTACCCATGTGGGATATATATTCTACCCACACACATTTGTAACTCTCCTGGGGTACCCTCACACATATTATTCCCTCATTTAGTGGATATTTTCACAAAAAAGTGAAATTTTCAAAAATCCAAAATATTGGCTGAAAACGACTAAATATCAAGGACTCATTGGGCGAATCGCTCTGGAACTGAAATCGGAACGCTCACTGACATTTCCCCTATCTGAAAGTCTGATAAACGCCGGAAAAATGACTAAGTCTGATAAAAAAAAATTTCAACTTTTTTCAATTTTACCCCCGTGAGATATATATTCTACCCACACACATTTGAAACTCTGCTTGGGTACCCTCACATATATTATTCCCTCATTTAGTGGATATTTTCACAAAAAAGTGAAATTTTCAAAAATCCCGAAAATTGGCTGAAAACGACTAAATATCAAGGACTCATTGTGCGAATCGCTCTGGAACTGAAATCGGAACGCTCACTGACATTTGCCCTATCTGAAAGTCTGATAAACCCCGGAAAAATGACTATGTCCAAAAAAAAAATTTTTTCAACTTTTTTCAATTTTACCCATGTGGGATATATATTCTACCCACACACATTTGTAACTCTCCTGGGGTACCCTCACACATATTATTCCCTCATTTAGTGGATATTTTCACAAAAAAGTGAAATTTTCAAAAATCCAAAATATTGGCTGAAAACGACTAAATATCAAGGACTCATTGGGCGAATCGCTCTGGAACTGAAATCGGAACGCTCACTGACATTTCACCTATCTGAAAGTCTGATAAACGCCGGAAAAATGACTAAGTCTGATAAAAAAAAATTTCAACTTTTTTCAATTTTACCCCCGTGAGATATATATTCTACCCACACACATTTGAAACTCTGCTCGGGTACCCTCACATATATTATTCCCTCATTTAGTGAATATTTTTACAAAAAAGTGAAATTTTCAAAAATCCCGAAAATTGGCTGAAAACGACTAAATATCAAGGACTCATTGGGCGAATCGCTCTGGAACTGAAATCGGAACGCTCACTGACATTTCCCCTATCTGAAAATCTGATAAACGCCGGAAAAATGACTAAGTACAAAAAAAAATTTTTTTCAACTTTTTTCAATTTTACCCGCGTGCGATATATATTCTACCCACACACATTTGGAACTCTCCTGGGGTACACTCACACATATTATTTCCTCATTTAGTGAATATTTTTACAAAAAAGTGAAATTTTCAAAAATCCCGAAAATTGGCTGAAAACGACTAAATATCAAGGATTCATTGGGCGAATCGCTCTGGAACTGAAATCGGAACGCTCACTGCCATTTGCCCTATCTGAAAGTCTGATAAACGCCGGAAAAATGACTATGTCCAAAAAAAAAATTTTTTCAACTTTTTTCAATTTTACCCATGTGGGATATATATTCTACCCACACACATTTGTAACTCTCCTGGGGTACCCCCACACATATTATTCCCTCATTTAGTGGATATTTTCACAAAAAAGTGAAATTTTCAAAAATCCGAAATATTGGCTGAAAACGACTAAATATCAAGAACTCATTGGGCGAATCGCTCTGGAACTGAAATCGGAACGCTCACTGACATTTCCCCTATCTGAAAGTCTGATAAACGCCGGAAAAATGACTAAGTCTGATAAAAAAAAATTTCATCTTTTTTCAATTTTACCCCCGTGAGATATATATTCTACCCACACACATTTGAAACTCTGCTTGGGTACCCTCACATATATTATTCCCTCATTTAGTGAATATTTTTACAAAAAAGTGAAATTTTCAAAAATCCCGAAAATTGGCTGAAAACGACTAATATCAAGGACTCATTGGGCGAATCGCTCTGGAACTGAAATCGGTACGCTCACTAACATTTCCTCTATCTGAAAGTCTGATAAACGGCGGAAAAATGACTAAGTCCAAAAAAAAAATTTTTTCAACTTTTTTCAATTTTACCCCCGTGGGATATATGTTCTACCCACACTCATTTGGTACTCTCCTGGGGTACCCTCACACATATTATTCCCTCATTTAGTGGATATTTTCACAAAAAAGTGAAATTTTCAAAAATCCAAAATATTGGCTGAAAACGACTAAATATCAAGGACTAATTGTGCGAATCGCTCTGGAACTGAAATCGGAACGCTCACTGACATTTGCCCTATCTGAAAGTCTGATAAACGCCGGAAAAATGACTATGTCCAAAAAAAATTTTTTTTCAACTTTTTTCAATTTTACCCATGTGGGATATATATTCTACCCACACACATTTGTAACTCTCCTGGGGTACCCTCACACATATTATTCCCTCATTTAGTGGATATTTTCACAAAAAAGTGAAATTTTCAAAAATCCAAAATATTGGCTGAAAACGACTAAATATCAAGGACTCATTGGGCGAATCGCTCTGGAACTGAAATCGGAACGCTCACTGACATTTCCCCTATCTGAAAGTCTGATAAACGCCGGAAAAATGACTAAGTCTGATAAAAAAAAATTTCAACTTTTTTCAATTTTACCCCCGTGAGATATATATTCTACCCACACACATTTGAAACTCTGCTTGGGTACCCTCACATATATTATTCCCTCATTTAGTGGATATTTTCACAAAAAAGTGAAATTTTCAAAAATCCCGAAAATTGGCTGAAAACGACTAAATATCAAGGACTCATTGTGCGAATCGCTCTGGAACTGAAATCGGAACGCTCACTGACATTTGCCCTATCTGAAAGTCTGATAAACCCCGGAAAAATGACTATGTCCAAAAAAAAAATTTTTTCAACTTTTTTCAATTTTACCCATGTGGGATATATATTCTACCCACACACATTTGTAACTCTCCTGGGGTACCCTCACACATATTATTCCCTCATTTAGTGGATATTTTCACAAAAAAGTGAAATTTTCAAAAATCCAAAATATTGGCTGAAAACGACTAAATATCAAGGACTCATTGGGCGAATCGCTCTGGAACTGAAATCGGAACGCTCACTGACATTTCACCTATCTGAAAGTCTGATAAACGCCGGAAAAATGACTAAGTCTGATAAAAAAAAATTTCAACTTTTTTCAATTTTACCCCCGTGAGATATATATTCTACCCACACACATTTGAAACTCTGCTCGGGTACCCTCACATATATTATTCCCTCATTTAGTGAATATTTTTACAAAAAAGTGAAATTTTCAAAAATCCCGAAAATTGGCTGAAAACGACTAAATATCAAGGACTCATTGGGCGAATCGCTCTGGAACTGAAATCGGAACGCTCACTGACATTTCCCCTATCTGAAAATCTGATAAACGCCGGAAAAATGACTAAGTACAAAAAAAAATTTTTTTCAACTTTTTTCAATTTTACCCGCGTGCGATATATATTCTACCCACACACATTTGGAACTCTCCTGGGGTACACTCACACATATTATTTCCTCATTTAGTGAATATTTTTACAAAAAAGTGAAATTTTCAAAAATCCCGAAAATTGGCTGAAAACGACTAAATATCAAGGATTCATTGGGCGAATCGCTCTGGAACTGAAATCGGAACGCTCACTGCCATTTGCCCTATCTGAAAGTCTGATAAACGCCGGAAAAATGACTATGTCCAAAAAAAAAATTTTTTCAACTTTTTTCAATTTTACCCATGTGGGATATATATTCTACCCACACACATTTGTAACTCTCCTGGGGTACCCCCACACATATTATTCCCTCATTTAGTGGATATTTTCACAAAAAAGTGAAATTTTCAAAAATCCGAAATATTGGCTGAAAACGACTAAATATCAAGAACTCATTGGGCGAATCGCTCTGGAACTGAAATCGGAACGCTCACTGACATTTCCCCTATCTGAAAGTCTGATAAACGCCGGAAAAATGACTAAGTCTGATAAAAAAAAATTTCATCTTTTTTCAATTTTACCCCCGTGAGATATATATTCTACCCACACACATTTGAAACTCTGCTTGGGTACCCTCACATATATTATTCCCTCATTTAGTGAATATTTTTACAAAAAAGTGAAATTTTCAAAAATCCCGAAAATTGGCTGAAAACGACTAATATCAAGGACTCATTGGGCGAATCGCTCTGGAACTGAAATCGGTACGCTCACTAACATTTCCTCTATCTGAAAGTCTGATAAACGGCGGAAAAATGACTAAGTCCAAAAAAAAAATTTTTTCAACTTTTTTCAATTTTACCCCCGTGGGATATATGTTCTACCCACACTCATTTGGTACTCTCCTGGGGTACCCTCACACATATTATTCCCTCATTTAGTGGATATTTTCACAAAAAAGTGAAATTTTCAAAAATCCAAAATATTGGCTGAAAACGACTAAATATCAAGGACTCATTGGGCGAATCGCTCTGGAACTGAAATCGGAACGCTCACTGACATTTCCCCTATCTGAAAGTCTGATAAACGCCGGAAAAATGACTAAGTCTGATAAAAAAAAATTTAAACTTTTTTCAATTTTACCCCCGTGAGATATATATTCTACCCACACACATTTGAAACTCTGCTCGGGTACCCTCACATATATTATTCCCTCATTTAGTGGATATTTTCACAAAAAAGTGAAATTTTCAAAAATCCCGAAAATTGGCTGAAAACGACTAAATATCAAGGACTCATTGTGCGAATCGCTCTGGAACTGAAATCGGAACGCTCACTGACATTTGCCCTATCTGAAAGTCTGATAAACTCCGGAAAAATTACTATGTCCAAAAAAAATTTTTTTTCAACTTTTTTCAATTTTACCCATGTGGGATATATATTCTACCCACACACATTTGTAACTCTCCTGGGGTACCCTCACACATATTATTCCCTCATTTAGTGGATATTTTCACAAAAAAGTGAAATTTTCAAAAATCCAAAATATTGGCTGAAAACGACTAAATATCAAGGACTCATTGGGCGATTCGCTCTGGAACTGAAATCGGAACGCTCACTGACATTTCCCCTATCTGAAAGTCTGATAAACGCCGGAAAAATGACTAAGTCTGATAAAAAAAAATTTCAACTTTTTTCAATTTTACCCCCGTGAGATATATATTCTACCCACACACATTTGAAACTCTGCTTGGGTACCCTCACATATATTATTCCCTCATTTAGTGGATATTTTCACAAAAAAGTGAAATTTTCAAAAATCCCGAAAATTGGCTGAAAACGACTAAATATCAAGGACTCATTGTGCGAATCGCTCTGGAACTGAAATCGGAACGCTCACTGACATTTGCCCTATCTGAAAGTCTGATAAACCCCGGAAAAATGACTATGTCCAAAAAAAAAATTTTTTCAACTTTTTTCAATTTTACCCATGTGGGATATATATTCTACCCACACACATTTGTAACTCTCCTGGGGTACCCTCACACATATTATTCCCTCATTTAGTGGATATTTTCACAAAAAAGTGAAATTTTCAAAAATCCAAAATATTGGCTGAAAACGACTAAATATCAAGGACTCATTGGGCGAATCGCTCTGGAACTGAAATCGGAACGCTCACTGACATTTCACCTATCTGAAAGTCTGATAAACGCCGGAAAAATGACTAAGTCTGATAAAAAAAAATTTCAACTTTTTTCAATTTTACCCCCGTGAGATATATATTCTACCCACACACATTTGAAACTCTGCTCGGGTACCCTCACATATATTATTCCCTCATTTAGTGAATATTTTTACAAAAAAGTGAAATTTTCAAAAATCCCGAAAATTGGCTGAAAACGACTAAATATCAAGGACTCATTGGGCGAATCGCTCTGGAACTGAAATCGGAACGCTCACTGACATTTCCCCTATCTGAAAATCTGATAAACGCCGGAAAAATGACTAAGTACAAAAAAAAATTTTTTTCAACTTTTTTCAATTTTACCCGCGTGCGATATATATTCTACCCACACACATTTGGAACTCTCCTGGGGTACACTCACACATATTATTTCCTCATTTAGTGAATATTTTTACAAAAAAGTGAAATTTTCAAAAATCCCGAAAATTGGCTGAAAACGACTAAATATCAAGGATTCATTGGGCGAATCGCTCTGGAACTGAAATCGGAACGCTCACTGCCATTTGCCCTATCTGAAAGTCTGATAAACGCCGGAAAAATGACTATGTCCAAAAAAAAAATTTTTTCAACTTTTTTCAATTTTACCCATGTGGGATATATATTCTACCCACACACATTTGTAACTCTCCTGGGGTACCCCCACACATATTATTCCCTCATTTAGTGGATATTTTCACAAAAAAGTGAAATTTTCAAAAATCCGAAATATTGGCTGAAAACGACTAAATATCAAGAACTCATTGGGCGAATCGCTCTGGAACTGAAATCGGAACGCTCACTGACATTTCCCCTATCTGAAAGTCTGATAAACGCCGGAAAAATGACTAAGTCTGATAAAAAAAAATTTCATCTTTTTTCAATTTTACCCCCGTGAGATATATATTCTACCCACACACATTTGAAACTCTGCTTGGGTACCCTCACATATATTATTCCCTCATTTAGTGAATATTTTTACAAAAAAGTGAAATTTTCAAAAATCCCGAAAATTGGCTGAAAACGACTAATATCAAGGACTCATTGGGCGAATCGCTCTGGAACTGAAATCGGTACGCTCACTAACATTTCCTCTATCTGAAAGTCTGATAAACGGCGGAAAAATGACTAAGTCCAAAAAAAAAATTTTTTCAACTTTTTTCAATTTTACCCCCGTGGGATATATGTTCTACCCACACTCATTTGGTACTCTCCTGGGGTACCCTCACACATATTATTCCCTCATTTAGTGGATATTTTCACAAAAAAGTGAAATTTTCAAAAATCCAAAATATTGGCTGAAAACGACTAAATATCAAGGACTCATTGGGCGAATCGCTCTGGAACTGAAATCGGAACGCTCACTGACATTTCCCCTATCTGAAAGTCTGATAAACGCCGGAAAAATGACTAAGTCTGATAAAAAAAAATTTAAACTTTTTTCAATTTTACCCCCGTGAGATATATATTCTACCCACACACATTTGAAACTCTGCTCGGGTACCCTCACATATATTATTCCCTCATTTAGTGGATATTTTCACAAAAAAGTGAAATTTTCAAAAATCCCGAAAATTGGCTGAAAACGACTAAATATCAAGGACTCATTGTGCGAATCGCTCTGGAACTGAAATCGGAACGCTCACTGACATTTGCCCTATCTGAAAGTCTGATAAACTCCGGAAAAATTACTATGTCCAAAAAAAATTTTTTTTCAACTTTTTTCAATTTTACCCATGTGGGATATATATTCTACCCACACACATTTGTAACTCTCCTGGGGTACCCTCACACATATTATTCCCTCATTTAGTGGATATTTTCACAAAAAAGTGAAATTTTCAAAAATCCAAAATATTGGCTGAAAACGACTAAATATCAAGGACTCATTGGGCGATTCGCTCTGGAACTGAAATCGGAACGCTCACTGACATTTCCCCTATCTGAAAGTCTGATAAACGCCGGAAAAATGACTAAGTCTGATAAAAAAAAATTTCAACTTTTTTCAATTTTACCCCCGTGAGATATATATTCTACCCACACACATTTGAAACTCTGCTTGGGTACCCTCACATATATTATTCCCTCATTTAGTGGATATTTTCACAAAAAAGTGAAATTTTCAAAAATCCCGAAAATTGGCTGAAAACGACTAAATATCAAGGACTCATTGTGCGAATCGCTCTGGAACTGAAATCGGAACGCTCACTGACATTTGCCCTATCTGAAAGTCTGATAAACGCCGGAAAAATGACTATGTCCAAAAAAAAAATTTTTTTCAACTTTTTTCAATTTTACCCATGTGGGATATATATTCTACCCACACACATTTGTAACTCTCCTGGGGTACCCTCACACATATTATTCCCTCATTTAGTGGATATTTTCACAAAAAAGTGAAATTTTCAAAAATCCAAAATATTGGCTGAAAACGACTAAATATCAAGGACTCATTGGGCGAATCACTCTGGAACTGAAATCAGAACGCTCACTGACATTTCCCCTATCTGAAAGTCTGATAAACGCCGGAAAAATGACTAAGTCTGATAAAAAAAAATTTCAACTTTTTTCAATTTTACCCCCGTGAGATATATATTCTACCCAAACACATTTGAAACTCTGCTCGGGTACCCTCACATATATTATTCCCTCATTTAGTGAATATTTTTACAAAAAAGTGAAATTTTCAAAAATCCCGAAAATTGGCTGAAAACGACTAAATATCAAGGACTCATTGGGCGAATCGCTCTGGAACTGAAATCGGAACGCTCACTGACATTTCCCCTATCTGAAAATCTGATAAACGCCGGAAAAATGACTAAGTACAAAAAAAAAATTTTTCAACTTTTTTCAATTTTACCCCCGTGCGATATATATTCTACCCACACACATTTGGAACTCTCCTGGGGTACACTCACACATATTATTTCCTCATTTAGTGAATATTTTTACAAAAAAGTGAAATTTTCAAAAATCCCGAAAATTGGCTGAAAACGACTAAATATCAAGGACTCATTGGGCGAATCGCTCTGGAACTGAAATCGGAACGCTCACTGCCATTTGCCCTATCTGAAAGTCTGATAAACGCCGGAAAAATGACTATGTCCAAAAAAAAAATTTTTTCATCTTTTTTCAATTTTACACATGTGGGATATATATTCTACCCACACACATTTGTAACTCTCCTGGGGTACCCTCACACATATTATTCCCTCATTTAGTGGATATTTTCACAAAAAAGTGAAATTTTCAAAAATCCCGAAAATTGACTGAAAACGACTATATATCAAGGACTCATTGGGCGAATCGCTCTGGAACTGAAATCGGAACGCTCACTGACATTTGCCCTATCTGAAAGTCTGATAAACGCCGGAAAAATGACTATGTCCAAAAAAAAAATTTTTTCAACTTTTTTCAATTTTACCCATGTGGGATATATATTCTACCCACACACATTTGTAACTCTCCTGGGGTACCCTCACACATATTATTCCCTCATTTAGCGGATATTTTCACAAAAAAGTGAAATTTTCAAAAATCCAAAATATTGGCTGAAAACGACTAAATATCAAGGAGTCATTGGGCGAATCGCTCTGGAGCTGAAATCGAAACGCTCACTGACATTTCCCCTATCTGAAAGTCTGATAAACGCCGGAAAAATGACTAAGTCTGATAAAAAAAAATTTCAACTTTTTTCAATTTTACCCCCGTGAGATATATATTCTACCCACACACATTTGAAACTCTGCTCGGGTACCCTCACATATATTATTCCCTCATTTAGTGAATATTTTTACAAAAAAGTGAAATTTTCAAAAATCCCGAAAATTGGCTGAAAACGACTAAATATCAAGGACTCATTGGGCGAATCGCTCTGGAACTGAAATCGGAACGCTCACTGACATTTGCCCTATCTGAATTTCTGATAAACGCCGGAAAAATGACTAAGTCCAAAAAAAAAATTTTTTCAACTTTTATCAATTTTACCCCCGTGCGATATATATTCTACCCACACACATTTGGAACTCTCCTGGGGTACCCTCACACATATTATTCCCTCATTTAGTGGATATTTTCACAAAAAAGTGAAATTTTCAAAAATCCAAAATATTGGCTGAAAACGACTAAATATCAAGGACTTATTGGGCGAATCGCTCTGGAACTGAAATCGGAACGCTCACTGACATTTGCCCTATCTGAAAGTCTGATAAACGCCGGAAAAATGACTATGTCCAAAAAAAAAATTTTTTCAACTTTTTTCAATTTTACCCATGTGGGATATATATTCTACCCACACACATTTGTAACTCTCCTGGGGTACCCTCACACATATTATTCCCTCATTTAGTGGATATTTTCACAAAAAAGTGAAATTTTCAAAAATCCAAAATATTGGCTGAAAACGACTAAATATCAAGGACTCATTGGGCGAATCGCTCTGGAACTGAAATCGGAACGCTCACTGACATTTCCCCTATCTGAAAGTCTGATAAACGGCGGAAAAATGACTAAGTCCAAAAAAAAAATTTTTTCAACTTTTTTCAATCTTACCCCCGTGGGATATATGTTCTACCACACTCATTTGGAACTCTCCTGGGGTACCCTCACACATATTATTCCCTCATTTAGTGGATATTTTCACAAAAAAGTGAAATTTTCAAAAATCCCGAAAATTCGCTGAAAACGACTAAATATCAAGGTCTCATTGGGTGATTCGCGCTGGAACTGAAATCGGAACGCTTACTGACATTTGCCCTATCTGAAAGTCTGATAAATGCCGGAAAAATGACTAAGTCCAAAAAAAAAAATGTTTTCAACTTTTTTCAATTTTACCCATGTGGGATATATATTCTACCCAAACACATTTGAAACTCTGCTCGGGTACCCTCACACATATTATTCCCTCATTTAGTGGATATTTTCACAAAAAAGTGAAATTTTCAAAAATCCAAAATATTGGCTGAAAACGACTAAATATCAAGGACTCATTGGGCGAATCGCTCTGGAACTGAAATCGGAACGCTCACTGACATTTCCCCTATCTGAAAGTCTGATAAACGCCGGAAAAATGACTAATTCTGATAAAAAAAAATTTCATCTTTTTTCAATTTTACCCCCGTGAGATATATATTCTACCCACACACATTTGAAACTCTGCTCGGGTACACTCACACATATTATTCCCTCATTTAGTGAATATTTTTACAAAAAAGTGAAATTTTCAAAAATCACGAAAATTTGCTGAAAACGACTAAATATCAAGGACTCATTGGGCGAATCGCTCTGGAACTGAAATCGGAACAATCAATGAAATTTGCCCTATCTGAAAGTCTGATAAACGCCGGAAAAATGACTAAGTCCAAAAAAAAAATTTTTTCAACTTTTTTCAATCTTACCCCCGTGGGATATATATTCTACCCACACACATTTGGAACTCTCCTGGGGTACACTCACACATATTATTCCCTCATTTAGTGAATATTTTTACAAAAAAGTGAAATTTTCAAAAATCCCGAAAATTAGCTGAAAACGACTAAATATCAAGGACTCATTGGGCGAATCGCTCTGGAACTGAAATCGTAACGCTCACTGACAATTGCCCTATCTGAAAGTCTGATAAACGCCGGAAAAATGACTATGTCCAAAAAAAAAATTTTTTCAACTTTTTTCAATTTTACCCATGTGGGATATATATTCTACCCACACACATTTGTAACTCTCCTGGGGTACCCTCACACATATTATTCCCTCATTTAGTGGATATTTTCACAAAAAATTGAAATTTTCAAAAATCCAAAATATTGGCTGAAAACGACTAAATATCAAGGACTTATTGGGCGAATCGCTCTGGAACTGAAATCGGAACGCTCACTGACATTTGCCCTATCTGAAAGTCTGATAAACGCCGGAAAAATGACTATGTCCAAAAAAAAAATTTTTTCAACTTTTTTCAATTTTACCCATGTGGGATATATATTCTACCCACACACATTTGTAACTCTCCTGGGGTACCCTCACACATATTATTCCCTCATTTAGTGGATATTTTCACAAAAAAGTGAAATTTTCAAAAATCCAACATATTGGCTGAAAACGACTAAATATCAAGGACTCATTGGGCGAATCGCTCTGGAACTGAAATCGGAACGCTCACTGACATTTCCCCTATCTGAAAGTCTGATAAACGGCGGAAAAATGACTAAGTCCAAAAAAAAAATTTTTTCAACTTTTTTCAATCTTACCCCCGTGGGATATATGTTCTACCCACACTCATTTGGAACTCTCCTGGGGTACCCTCACACATATTATTCCCTCATTTAGTGGATATTTTCACAAAAAAGTGAAATTTTCAAAAATCCCGAAAATTCGCTGAAAACGACTAAATATCAAGGTCTCATTGGTTGATTCGCGCTGGAACTGAAATCGGAACGCTTACTGACATTTGCCCTATCTGAAAGTCTGATAAATGCCGGAAAAATGACTAAGTCCAAAAAAAAAAATGTTTTCAACTTTTTTCAATTTTACCCATGTGGGATATATATTCTACCCAAACACATTTGGAACTCTCCTGGGGTACCCTCACACATATTATTCCTTCATTTAGTGAATATTTTTACAAAAAAGTGAAATTTTCAAAAATCCCGAAAATTGGCTGAAAACGACTAAATATCAAGGACTCATTGGGCGAATCGCTCTGGAACTGAAATCGGAACGCTCACTGACATTTCCCCTATCTGAAAGTCTGATAAACGCCGGAAAAATGACTAAGTCTGATAAAAAAAAATTTCATCTTTTTTCAATTTTACCCCCGTGAGATATATATTCTACCCACACACATTTGAAACTCTGCTCGGGTACACTCACACATATTATTCCCTCATTTAGTGAATATTTTTACAAAAAAGTGAAATTTTCAAAAATCACGAAAATTTGCTGAAAACGACTAAATATCAAGGACTCATTGGGCGAATCGCTCTGGAACTGAAATCGGAACACTCAATGAAATTTGCCCTATCTGAAAGTCTGATAAACGCCGGAAAAATGACTAAGTCCAAAAAAAAAATTTTTTCAACTTTTTTCAATCTTACCCCCGTGGGATATATGTTCTATCCACACACATTTGGAACTCTCCTGGGGTACCCTCACACATATCATTCCCTCATTTAGTGGATATTTTCACAAAAAAGTGAAATTTTCAAAAATCCCGAAAATTTACTGAAAACGACTAAATATCAAGGACTCATTGGGCGAATCGCTCTGGAACTGAAATCGGAACGCTCACTGACATTTCCCCTATCTGAAAGTCTGATAAACGCCGGAAAAATGACTAAGTCTGATAAAAAAAAATTTCATCTTTTTTCAATTTTACCCCCGTGAGATATATATTCTACCCACACACATTTGAAACTCTGCTCGGTTACACTCACACATATTATTCCCTCATTTAGTGAATATTTTTACAAAAAAGTGAAATTTTCAAAAATCACGAAAATTTGCTGAAAACGACTAAATATCAAGGACTCATTGGGCGAATCGCTCTGGAACTGAAATCGGAACGCTCAATGAAATTTGCCCTATCTGAAAGTCTGATAAACGCCGGAAAAATGACTAAGTCCAAAAAAAAAATTTTTTCAACTTTTTTCAATCTTACCCCCGTGGGATATATGTTCTACCCACACTCATTTGGTACTCTCCTGGGGAACCCTCACACATATTATTCCCTCATTTAGTGGATATTTTCACAAAAAAGTGAAATTTTCAAAAATCCCAAAAATTGACTGAAAACGACTAAATATCAAGGACTCATTGGGCGAATCGCTCTGGAACTGAAATCGGAACGCTCACTGACATTTGCCCTATCTGAAAGTCTGATAAACGCCGGAAAAATGACTATGTCCAAAAAAAAAATGTTTTCAACTTTTTTCAATTTTACCCATGTGGAATATATATTCTACCCACACACATTTGTAACTCTCCTGGGGTACCCTCACACATATTATTCCCTCATTTAGCGGATATTTTCACAAAAAAAGTGAAATTTTCAAAAATCCAAAATATTGGCTGAAAACGACTAAATATCAAGGAGTCATTGGGCGAATCGCTCTGGAACTGATATCGGAACGCTCACTGACATTTCCCCTATCTGAAAGTCTGATAAACGCCGGAAAAATGACTAAGTCTGATAAAAAAAAATTTCAACTTTTTTCAATTTTACCCCCGTGAGATATATATTCTACCCACACACATTTGAAACTCTGCTCGGGTACCCTCACATATATTATTCCCTCATTTAGTGAATATTTTTACAAAAAAGTGAAATTTTCAAAAATCCCGAAAATTGGCTGAAAACGACTAAATATCAAGGACTCATTGGGCGAATCGCTCTGGAACTGAAATCGGAACGCTCACTGACATTTGCCCTATCTGAAAGTCTGATAAACGCCGGAAAAATGACTAAGTCCAAAAAAAAAATTTTTTCAACTTTTTTCAATTTTACCCCCGTGCGATATATATTCTACCCACACACATTTGGTACTCTCCTGGGGTACACTCACACATATTATTCCCTCATTTAGTGAATATTTTTACAAAAAAGTGAAATTTTCAAAAATCACGAAAATTAGCTGAAAACGACTAAATATCAAGGACTCTTTGGGCGAATCGCTCTGGAACTGAAATCGGAACACTCAATGAAATTTGCCCTATCTGAAAGTCTGATAAACGCCGGAAAAATGACTAAGTCCAAAAAAAAAATTTTTTCAACTTTTTTCAATCTTACCCCCGTGGGATATATGTTCTACCCAAACTCATTTGGTACTCTCCTGGGGAACCCTCACACATATTATTCCCTCATTTAGTGGATATTTTCACAAAAAAGTGAAATTTTCAAAAATACTGAAAATTGACTGAAAACGACTAAATATCAAGGACTCATTGGGCGAATCGCTCTGGAACTGAAATCGGAACGCTCACTGACATTTGCCCTATCTGAAAGTCTGATAAACGCCGGAAAAATGACTGTCCAAAAAAAAAATTTTTTCAACTTTTTTCAATTTTACCCATGTGGGATATATATTCTACCCACACACATTTGTAACTCTCCTGGGGTACCCTCACACATATTATTCCCTCATTTAGCGGATATTTTCACAAAAAAGTGAAATTTTCAAAAATCCAAAATATTGGCTGAAAACGACTAAATATCAAGGAGTCATTGGGCGAATCGCTCTGGAACTGATATCGGAACGCTCACTGACATTTCCCCTATCTGAAAGTCTGATAAACGCCGGAAAAATGACTAAGTCTGATAAAAAAAAATTTCAACTTTTTTCAATTTTACCCCCGTGAGATATATATTCTACCCACACACATTTGAAACTCTGCTCGGGTACCCTCACATATATTATTCCCTCATTTAGTGAATATTTTTACAAAAAAGTGAAATTTTCAAAAATCCCGAAAATTGGCTGAAAACGACTAATATCAAGGACTCATTGGGCGAATCGCTCTGGAACTGAAATCGGAACGCTCACTGACATTTCCCCTATCTGAAAGTCTGATAAACGGCGGAAAAATGACTAAGTCCAAAAAAAAAAATTTTTTCAACTTTTTTCAATTTTACCCCCATGCGATATATATTCTACCCACACACATTTGGAACTCTCCTGGGGTACACTCACACATATTATTCCCTCATTTAGTGAATATTTTTACAAAAAAGTGAAATTTTCAAAAATCACGAAAATTAGCTGAAAACGACTAAATATCAAGGACTCATTGGGCGAATCGCTCTGGAACTGAAATCGGAACGCTCAATGAAATTTGCCCTATCTGAAAGTCTGATAAACGCCGGAAAAATGACTAAGTCCAAAAAAAAAATTTTTTCAACTTTTTTCAATCTTACCCCCGTGGGATATATGTTCTACCCACACTCATTTGGTACTCTCATGGGGAACCCTCACACATATTATTCCCTCATTTAGTGGATATTTTCACAAAAAAGTGAAATTTTCAAAAATCCTGAAAATTGACTGAAAACGACTAAATATCAAGGACTCATTGGGCGAATCGCTCTGGAACTGAAATCGTAACGCTCACTGACAATTGCCCTATCTGAAAGTCTGATAAACGCCGGAAAAATGACTATATCCAAAAAAAAAATTTTTTCAATTTTTTTCAATTTTACCCATGTGGGATATATATTCTACCCACACACATTTGTAACTCTCCTGGGGTACCCTCACACATATTATTCCCTCATTTAGTGGATATTTTCACAAAAAAGTGAAATTTTCAAAATTCCAAAATATTGGCTGAAAACGACTAAATATCAAGGACTTATTGGGCGAATCGCTCTGGAACTGAAATCGGAACGCTCACTGACATTTGCCCTATCTGAAAGTCTGATAAACGCCGGAAAAATGACTATGTCCAAAAAAAAAATTTTTTCAACTTTTTTCAATTTTACCCATGTGGGATATATATTCTACCCACACACATTTGTAACTCTCCTGGGGTACCCTCACACATATTATTCCCTCATTTAGTGGATATTTTCACAAAAAAGTGAAATTTTCAAAAATCCCGAAAATTCGCTGAAAACGACTAAATATCAAGGTCTCATTGGGTGATTCGCGCTGGAACTGAAATCGGAACGCTTACTGACATTTGCCCTATCTGAAAGTCTGATAAACGCCGGAAAAATGACTAAGTCTGATAAAAAAAAATTTCAACTTTTTTCAATTTTACCCCCGTGAGATATATATTCTACCCACACACATTTGAAACTCTGCTCGGGTACCCTCACATATATTATTCCCTTATTTAGTGAATATTTTTACAAAAAAGTGAAATTTTCAAAAATCCCGAAAATTGGCTGAAAACGACTAAATATCAAGGACTCATTGGGCGAATCGCTCTGGAACTGAAATCGGAACGCTCACTGACATTTGCCCTATCTGAAAGTCTGATAAACGCCGGAAAAATGACTAAGTCCAAAAAAAAAATTTTTTCAACTTTTTTCAATTTTACCCCCGTGCGATATATATTCTACCCACACACATTTGGAACTCTCCTGGGGTACACTCACACATATTATTCCCTCATTTAGTGGATATTTTCACAAAAAAGTGAAATTTTCAAAAATCCCGAAAATTGACTGAAAACGACTAAATATCAAGGACTCATTGGGCGAATCGCTCTGGAACTGAAATCGGAACGCTCACTGACATTTGCCCTATCTGAAAGTCTGATAAATGCCGGAAAAATGACTATGTCCAAAAAAAAAATTTTTTCAACTTTTTTCAATTTTACCCATGTGGGATATATATTCTACCCACACACATTTGTAACTCTCCTGGGGTACCCTCACACATATTATTCCCTCATTTAGCGGATATTTTCACAAAAAAGTGAAATTTTCAAAAATCCAAAATATTGGCTGAAAACGACTAAATATCAAGGAGTCATTGGGCGAATCGCTCTGGAACTGATATCGGAACGCTCACTGACATTTCCCCTATCTGAAAGTCTGATAAACGCCGGAAAAATGACTAAGTCTGATAAAAAAAAATTTCAACTTTTTTCAATTTTACCCCCGTGAGATATATATTCTACCCACACACATTGGAAACTCTGCTCGGGTACCCTCACATATATTATTCCCTCATTTAGTGAATATTTTTACAAAAAAGTGAAATTTTCAAAAATCCCGAAAATTGGCTGAAAACGACTAAATATCAAGGACTCATTGGGCGAATCGCTCTGGAACTGAAATCGGAACGCTCACTGACATTTGCCCTATCTGAAAGTCTGATAAACGCCGGAAAAATGACTAAGTCCAAAAAAAAAATTTTTTCAACTTTTTTCAATTTTACCCCCGTGCGATATATATTCTACCCACACACATTTGGAACTCTCCTGGGGTACACTCACACATATTATTCCCTCATTTAGTGAATATTTTTACAAAAAAGTGAAATTTTCAAAAATCCAAAATATTGGCTGAAAACGACGAAATATCAAAGAATCATTGGGCGAATCGCTCTGGTACTGAAATCGGAACGCTCAATGACATTTGCCCTATCTGAAAGTCTGATAAACGCCGGAAAAATGACTAAGTCCAAAAAAAAATTTTTTTCAACTTTTTTCAATTTTACCCCGTGGGATCTATATTCTACCCACACTCATTTGGAACTCTCCTGGGGTACCCTCACACATATTATTCCCTCATTTAGTGGATATTTTCACAAAAAAGTGACATTTTCAAAAATCCCGAAAATTGGCTGAAAACGACTAAATATCAAGGACTCATTGGGCGAATCGCTCTGGAACTGAAATCGGAATGCTCACTGACATTTCCCCTATCAGAAAGTCTGATAAACGCAGGAAAAATGACTAAGTCCAAAAAAAAATTTTTTGCAACTTTTTTCAATTATACCCCCGTGGGAAATTTATTCTACCCACACACATTTGGAACTCTCCTGGGGTACCCTCACACATATTATTCCCTCATTTAGTGGATATTTTCACAAAAAAAGTAAAATTTTCAAAAATCCAGAAAATTGGCTGAAAAAGACTAAATATCAAGGGCTCTTTGGGCGAATCGCTCTGGAACTGAAATCGGAACACTCACTGACATTTCCCCTATCTGAAAGTTTGATAAACGCCGGAAAAATGACTTAGTCCAAAAAAAAAATTTTTTCAACTTTTTTCAATTTTACCCCCGTGCGATATATATTCTACCCACACACATTTGGAACTCTCCTGGGGTACCCTCACACATATTATTCCCTCATTTAGTGCATATTTTCACAAAAAAGTGAAATTTTAAAAAATCCAGAAAATTGGCTGAAAACGAATAAATATCAAGGACTCATTGGGCGAATCGCTCTGGAACTGAAATCGGAATGCTCACTGACATTTCCCCTATCAGAAAGTCTGATAAACGCAGGAAAAATGACTAAGTCCAAAAAAAAATTTTTTGCAACTTTTTTCAATTATACCCCCGTGGGAAATTTATTCTACCCACACACATTTGGAACTCTCCTGGGGTACCCTCACACATATTATTCCCTCATTTAGTGGATATTTTCACAAAAAAAGTGAAATTTTCAAAAATCCCGAAAATTGGCTGAAAACGACTAAATATCAAGGACTCATTGGGCGAATCGCTCTGGAACTGAAATCGGAACGCTCACTGACATTTACCCTATCTGAAAGTCTGATAAACGGCAGAAAAATGACAAAGTCCAAAAAAAAAATTTTTTCAACTTTTTTCAATTTTACCCACGTGGGATATATATTCTACCCACACACATTTCTAACTCTCCTGGGGTACCCTCACACATATTATTCCCTCATTTAGTGGATATTTTCACATAAAAGTGAAATTTTCAAAAATCCAAAATATTGGCTGAAAACGACTAAATATCAAGGACTCATTGGGCGAATCGCTCTGGAACTGAAATCGGAACGCTCAATGACATTTACCCTATCTGAAAGTCTGATAAACGCCGGAAAAATGACTAAGTCCAAAAAAAAAATTTTTTCAACTTTTTTCAATTTTACCCCCGTGGGATATATATTCTACCCACACTCATTTGGAACTCTCCTGGGGTACCCTCACACATATTATTCCCTCAATTAGTGGATATTTTCACAAAAAAGTGAAATTTTCAAAAATCCCGAAAATTGGCTGAAAACGACTAAATATCAAGGACTCATTGGGTGAATCGCTCTGGAACTGAAATCGGAACGCTCACTGACATTTACCCTATCTGAAAGTCTGATAAACGCCGGAAAAATGACTAAGTCCAAAAAAAAAAATGTTTTCAACTTTTTTCAATTTTACCCCGTGCGATATATATTCTACCCACACACATTTGGAACTCTCCTGGGGTACCCTCACACATATTATTCCCTCATTTAGTGTATATTTTCACAAAAAAGTGAAATTTTAAAAAATCCAGAAAATTGGCTGAAAACGAATAAATATCAAGGACTCATTGGGCGAATCGCTCTGGAACTGAAATCGGAATGCTCACTGACATTTCCCCTATCTGAAAGTCTGATAAACGCAGGAAAAATGACTAAGTCCAAAAAAAAATTTTTTTAAACTTTTTTCAATTATACCCCCGTGGGAAATTTATTCTACCCACACACATTTGGAACTCTCCTGGGGTACCCTCACACATATTATTCCCTCATTTAGTGGATATTTTCACAAAAAAAGTGAAATTTTCAAAAATCCCGAAAATTGGCTGAAAACGACTAAATATCAAGGACTCATTGGGCGAATCGCTCTGGAACTGAAATCGGAACACTCACTGACATTTCCCCTATCTGAAAGTCGGATAAACGCCGGAAAAATGACTTAGTCCAAAAAAAAAAATTTTTCAACTTTTTTCAATTTTACCCCCGTGGGATACATATTCTACCCACACACATTTGGAACTCTCCTGGGATACCCTCACACATATTATTCCCTCATTTAGTGGATATTTTCACAAAAAAGTGAAAATTTCAAAAATCCAGAAAATTTGCTGAAAACAACTAAATATCAAGGATTCATGGGGCGAATCGCTCTGGAACTGAAATCGGAACGCTCACTGACATTTCCCCTATCTGAAAGTCTGATAAACGCCGGAAAAATGACTAAGTCCAAAAAAAAAATGTTTTCAACTTTTTTCAATTTTACCCCCGTGGGAGATATATTCTACCCACACTCATTTGGAACTCTCCTGGGGTACCCTCACACATATTATTCCCTCATTTAGTGGATATTTTCACAAAAAAGTGAAATTTTCAAAAATCACGAAAATTGGCTGAAAACGACTAAATATCAAGGACTCATTGGGTGAATCGCTCTGGAACTGAAAACGGAACGCTCACTGACATTTACCCTATCTGAAAGTCTGATAAACGCCGGAAAAATGACTAAGTCCAAAAAAAAAATTTTTTCAACTTTTTTCAATTTTACCCACGTGGGATATATATTCTACCCACACACATTTCTAACTCTCCTGGGGTACCCTCACACATATTATTCCCTCATTTAGTGGATATTTTCACATAAAAGTGAAATTTTCAAAAATCCAAAATATTGGCTGAAAACGACTAAATATCAAGGACTCATTGGGCGAATCGCTCTGGAACTGAAATCGGAACGCTCAATGACATTTGCCCTATCTGAAAGTCTGATAAACGCCGGAAAAATGACTAAGTCCAAAAAAAAAATTTTTTCAACTTTTTTCAATTTTACCCCCGTGGGATATATATTCTACCCACACTCATTTGGAACTCTCCTGGGGTACCCTCACACATATTATTCCCTCATTTAGTGGATATTTTCACAAAAAAGTGAAATTTTCAAAAATTCCCGAAAATTGGCTGAAAACGACTAAATATCAAGGACTCATTGGGTGAATCGCTCTGGAACTGAAATCGGAACGCTCACTGACATTTACCCTATCTGAAAGTCTGATAAACGCCGGAAAAATGACTAAGTCCAAAAAAAAATTTTTTTAAACTTTTTTCAATTATACCCCCGTGGGAAATTTATTCTACCCACACACATTTGGAACTCTCCTGGGGTACCCTCACACATATTATTCCCTCATTTAGTGGATATTTTCACAAAAAAAGTGAAATTTTCAAAAATCCCGAAAATTGGCTGAAAACGACTAAATATCAAGGACTCATTGGGCGAATCGCTCTGGAACTGAAATCGGAACGCTCACTGACATTTACCCTATCTGAAAGTCTGATAAACGCCAGAGAAATGACAAAGTCAAAAAAAAAAATGTTTTCAACTTTTTTCAATTTTACCCACGTGGGATATATATTCTACCCACACACATTTCTAACTCTCCTGGGGTACCTTCACACTTATTATTCCCTCATTTAGTGGATATTTTCACAAAAAAGTGAAATTTTCAAAAATCACGAAAATTGGCTGAAAACGACTAAATATCAAAGACTCATTGGGCGAATCGCTCAGGAACTGAAATCGGAACGCTCAATGACATTTGCCCTATCTGAAAGTCTGATAAACGCCGGAAAAATGACTAAGTCGAAAAAAAAAATTTTTTCAACTTTTTTCAATTATACCCCCGTGGGAAATTTATTCTACCCACACACATTTGGAACTCTCCTGGGGTACCCTCACACATATTATTCCCTCATTTAGTGGATATTTTCACAAAAAAAGTGAAATTTTCAAAAATCCAGAAAATTGGCTGAAAAAGACTAAATATCAAGGGCTCTTTGGGCGAATCGCTCTGGAACTGAAATCGGAACACTCACTGACATTTCCCCTATCTGAAAGTCGGATAAACGCCGGAAAAATGACTTAGTCCAAAAAAAAAAATTTTTCAACTTTTTTCAATTTTACCCCCGTGGGATACATATTCTACCCACACACATTTGGAACTCTCCTGGGATACCCTCACACATATTATTCCCTCATTTAGTGGATATTTTCACAAAAAAGTGAAAATTTCAAAAATCCAGAAAATTTGCTGAAAACAACTAAATATCAAGGATTCATGGGGCGAATCGCTCTGGAACTGAAATCGGAACGCTCACTGACATTTCCCCTATCTGAAAGTCTGATAAACGCCGGAAAAATGACTAAGTCCAAAAAAAAAATGTTTTCAACTTTTTTCAATTTTACCCCCGTGGGAGATATATTCTACCCACACACATTTGGAACTCTCCTGGGGTACCCTCACACATATTATTCCCTCATTTAGTGGATATTTTCACAAAAAAGTGAAATTTTCAAAAATCCAGAAAATTGGCTGAAAAAGACTAAATATCAAGGACTCATTGGGCGAATCGCTCTGGAACTGAAATCGGAATGCTCACTGACATTTCCCCTATCTGAAAGTCTGATAAACGCCGGAAAAATGACTAAGTCCAAAAAAAAAAATTTTTCAACTTTTTTCAATTTTACCCCCGTGCGATATATATTCTACCCACACACATTTGGAACTCTCCTGGGGTACCCTCACACATATTATTCCCTCCTTTAGTGGATATTTTCACAAAAAAAGTGAAATTTTCAAAAATCCAGAAAATTGGCTGAAAAAGACTAAATATCAAGGACTCATTGGGCGAATCGCTCTGGAACTGAAATCGGAATGCTCACTGACATTTCCCCTATCTGAAAGTCTGATAAACGCCGGAAAAATGACTTAGTCCAAAAAAAAAAAATTTTTAAACTTTTTTCAATTTTAACCCCGTGGGATATATATTCTACCCACACACATTTGGAACTCTCCTGGGATACCCTCACACATATTATTCCCTCATTTAGTGGATATTTTCACAAAAAAGTGAAATTTTCAAAAATCCTGAAAATTGGCTGAAAACGACTAAATATCAAGGACTCATTGGGCGAATCGCTCTGGAACTGAAATCGGAACGCTCACTGATATTTACCCTATCTGAAAGTCTGATAAACGCCGGAAAAATGACTAAGTCCAAAAAAAAAATTTTCAACTTTTTTCAATTTTACTCCCGTGGGAGATATATTCTACCCACACTCATTTGAACTCTCCTGGGGTACCCTCACACATATTATTCCCTCATTTAGTGTATATTTTCACAAAAAAGTGAAATTTTCAAAAATCCAGAAAATTGGCTGAAGATGACTAAATATCAAGGACTCATTGGGCAAATCGCTCTGGAACTGAAATCGGAACGCTCAGTGACATTTACCCTATATGAAAGTCTGATAAACGCCGGAAAAATGACTAAGTCCAAAAAAAAAAATTTTCAACTTTTTTCAATTTTACCCCTGTGGGAGATATATTCTACCCACACTCATTTGAACTCTCCTGGGGTACCCTCACACATATTATTCCCTCATTTAGTGGATATTTTCACAAAAAAGTGAAATTTTCAAAAATCCAGAAAATTGGCTGAAAACAACTAAATATCAAGGACTCATTGGGCGAATCGCTCTGGAACTGAAATCGGAACGCTCACTGACATTTCCCCTATCTGAAAGTCTGATAAACGCCGGAAAAATGACTAAGTCCAAAAAAAAAATGTTTTCAACTTTTTTCAATTTTACCCACGTGGGATATATATTCTACCCACACACATTTCTAACTCTCCTGGGGTACCTTCACACTTATTATTCCCTCATTTAGTGGATATTTTCACAAAAAAGTGAAATTTTCAAAAATCACGAAAATTGGCTGAAAACGACTAAATATCAAAGACTCATTGGGCGAATCGCTCAGGAACTGAAATCGGAACGCTCAATGACATTTGCCCTATCTGAAAGTCTGATAAACGCCGGAAAAATGACTAAGTCGAAAAAAAAATTTTTTTCAACTTTTTTCAATTATACCCCCGTGGGAAATTTATTCTACCCACACACATTTGGAACTCTCCTGGGGTACCCTCACACATATTATTCCCTCATTTAGTGGATATTTTCACAAAAAAAGTGAAATTTTCAAAAATCCAGAAAATTGGCTGAAAAAGACTAAATATCAAGGGCTCTTTGGGCGAATCGCTCTGGAACTGAAATCGGAACACTCACTGACATTTCCCCTATCTGAAAGTCGGATAAACGCCGGAAAAATGACTTAGTCCAAAAAAAAAAATTTTTCAACTTTTTTCAATTTTACCCCCGTGGGATACATATTCTACCCACACACATTTGGAACTCTCCTGGGATACCCTCACACATATTATTCCCTCATTTAGTGGATATTTTCACAAAAAAGTGAAAATTTCAAAAATCCAGAAAATTTGCTGAAAACAACTAAATATCAAGGATTCATGGGGCGAATCGCTCTGGAACTGAAATCGGAACGCTCACTGACATTTCCCCTATCTGAAAGTCTGATAAACGCCGGAAAAATGACTAAGTCCAAAAAAAAAATGTTTTCAACTTTTTTCAATTTTACCCCCGTGGGAGATATATTCTACCCACACACATTTGGAACTCTCCTGGGGTACCCTCACACATATTATTCCCTCATTTAGTGGATATTTTCACAAAAAAGTGAAATTTTCAAAAATCCAGAAAATTGGCTGAAAAAGACTAAATATCAAGGACTCATTGGGCGAATCGCTCTGGAACTGAAATCGGAATGCTCACTGACATTTCCCCTATCTGAAAGTCTGATAAACGCCGGAAAAATGACTAAGTCCAAAAAAAAAAATTTTTCAACTTTTTTCAATTTTACCCCCGTGCGATATATATTCTACCCACACACATTTGGAACTCTCCTGGGGTACCCTCACACATATTATTCCCTCATTTAGTGGATATTTTCCCAAAAAAGTAAAATTTTCAAAAATCCAGAAAATTGGCTGAAAAAGACTAAATATCAAGGACTCATTGGGCGAATCGCTCTGGAACTGAAATCGGAATGCTCACTGACATTTCCCCTATCTGAAAGTCTGATAAACGCAGTAAAAATGACTAAGTCCAAAAAAAAAATTTTTTCAACTTTTTTCAATTATACCCCCGTGGGAAATTTATTCTACCCACACACATTTGGAACTCTCCTGGGGTACCCTCACACATATTATTCCCTCCTTTAGTGGATATTTTCACAAAAAAAGTGAAATTTTCAAAAATCCAGAAAACTGGCTGAAAAAGACTAAATATCAAGGGCTCATTGGGCGAATCGCTCTGGAACTGAAATCGGAACACTCACTGACATTTCCCCTATCTGAAAGTCTGATAAACGCCGGAAAAATGACTTAGTCCAAAAAAAAAAAATTTTTAAACTTTTTTCAATTTTAACCCCGTGGGATATATATTCTACCCACACACATTTGGAACTCTCCTGGGATACCCTCACACATATTATTCCCTCATTTAGTGGATATTTTCACAAAAAAGTGAAATTTTCAAAAATCCTGAAAATTGGCTGAAAACGACTAAATATCAAGGACTCATTGGGCGAATCGCTCTGGAACTGAAATCGGAACGCTCACTGACATTTCCCCTATCTGAAAGTCTGATAAACGCCGGAAAAATGACTAAGTCCAAAAAAAAAATGTTTTCAACTTTTTTCAATTTTACCCCCGTGGGAGATATATTCTACCCACACACATTTGGAACTCTCCTGGGGTACCCTCACACATATTATTCCCTCATTTAGTGGATATTTTCACAAAAAAGTGAAATTTTCAAAAATCCAGAAAATTGGCTGAAAAAGACTAAATATCAAGGACTCATTGGGCGAATCGCTCTGGAACTGAAATCGGAATGCTCACTGACATTTCCCCTATCTGAAAGTCTGATAAACGCCGGAAAAATGACTAAGTCCAAAAAAAAAAATTTTTCAACTTTTTTCAATTTTACCCCCGTGCGATATATATTCTACCCACACACATTTGGAACTCTCCTGGGGTACCCTCACACATATTATTCCCTCATTTAGTGGATATTTTCCCAAAAAAGTAAAATTTTCAAAAATCCAGAAAATTGGCTGAAAAAGACTAAATATCAAGGACTCATTGGGCGAATCGCTCTGGAACTGAAATCGGAATGCTCACTGACATTTCCCCTATCTGAAAGTCTGATAAACGCAGTAAAAATGACTAAGTCCAAAAAAAAAATTTTTTCAACTTTTTTCAATTATACCCCCGTGGGAAATTTATTCTACCCACACACATTTGGAACTCTCCTGGGGTACCCTCACACATATTATTCCCTCCTTTAGTGGATATTTTCACAAAAAAAGTGAAATTTTCAAAAATCCAGAAAACTGGCTGAAAAAGACTAAATATCAAGGGCTCATTGGGCGAATCGCTCTGGAACTGAAATCGGAACACTCACTGACATTTCCCCTATCTGAAAGTCTGATAAACGCCGGAAAAATGACTTAGTCCAAAAAAAAAAAATTTTTAAACTTTTTTCAATTTTAACCCCGTGGGATATATATTCTACCCACACACATTTGGAACTCTCCTGGGATACCCTCACACATATTATTCCCTCATTTAGTGGATATTTTCACAAAAAAGTGAAATTTTCAAAAATCCTGAAAATTGGCTGAAAACGACTAAATATCAAGGACTCATTGGGCGAATCGCTCTGGAACTGAAATCGGAACGCTCACTGATATTTACCCTATCTGAAAGTCTGATAAACGCCGGAAAAATGACTAAGTCCAAAAAAAAAATTTTCAACTTTTTTCAATTTTACTCCCGTGGGAGATATATTCTACCCACACTCATTTGAACTCTCCTGGGGTACCCTCACACATATTATTCCCTCATTTAGTGTATATTTTCACAAAAAAGTGAAATTTTCAAAAATCCAGAAAATTGGCTGAAGATGACTAAATATCAAGGACTCATTGGGCAAATCGCTCTGGAACTGAAATCGGAACGCTCAGTGACATTTACCCTATATGAAAGTCTGATAAACGCCGGAAAAATGACTAAGTCCAAAAAAAAAAATTTTCAACTTTTTTCAATTTTACCCCTGTGGGAGATATATTCTACCCACACTCATTTGAACTCTCCTGGGGTACCCTCACACATATTATTCCCTCATTTAGTGGATATTTTCACAAAAAAGTGAAATTTTCAAAAATCCAGAAAATTGACTGAAAACAACTAAATATCAAGGACTCATTGGGCGAATCGCTCTGGAACTGAAATCGGAACGCTCACTGACATTTCCCCTATCTGAAAGTCTGATAAACGCCGGAAAAATGACTAAGTCCAAAAAAAAAATTTTTTCAACTTTTTTCAATTTTACCCCCGTGCGATATATATTCTACCCAAACACATTTGGAACTCTCCTGGGGTACCCTCACACATATTATTCCCTCATTTAGTGGATATTTTCACAAAAAAGTGAAATTTTCAAAAATCCAGAAAATTGGCTGAAAACAACTAAATATCAAGGACTCATTGGGCGAATCGCTCTGGAACTGAAATCGGAACGCTCACTGACATTTCCCCTATCTGAAAGTCTGATAAACGCCGGAAAAATGACTAAGTCCAAAAAAAAAATTTTTTCAACTTTTTTCAATTATACCCCCGTGGGAAATTTATTCTACCCACACACATTTGGAACTCTCCTGGGGTACCCTCACACATATTATTCCCTCCTTTAGTGGATATTTTCACAAAAAAAGTGAAATTTTCAAAAATCCAGAAAATAGGCTGAAAAAGACTAAATATCAAGGGCTCATTGGGCGAATCGCTCTGGAACTGAAATCGGAACACTCACTGACATTTCCCCTATCTGAAAGTCTGATAAACGCCGGAAAAATGACTTAGTCCAAAAAAAAATATTTTTCAACTTTTTTCAATTTTACCCCCGTGCGATATATATTCTACCCACACACATTTGGAACTCTCCTGGGGTACCCTCACACATATTATTCCCTCATTTAGTGGATATTTTCACAAAAAAGTGAAATTTTCAAAAATCCAGAAAATTGGCTGAAAACAACTAAATATCAAGGATTCATGGGGCGAATCGCTCTGGAACTGAAATGAGAACGCTCACTGACATTTCCCCTATCTGAAAGTCTGATAAACGCAGGAAAAATGACTAAGTCCAAAAAAAAAATGTTTCAACTTTTTTCAATTTTACCCCCGTCGGATATATATTCTACCCACACTCATTTGGAACTCGCCTGGGGTACCCTCACACATATTATTCCCTCATTTAGTGGATATTTTCACAAAAAAGTGAAATTTTCAACAAATCCCGAAAATTGGCTGAAAACGACTAAATATCAAGGACTCAATGGGCGAATCGCTCTGGAACTGAAATCGGAACGCTCACTGACATTTACCCTATCTGAAAGTCTGATAAACGCCAGAAAAATGACAAAGTCCAAAAAAAAATTTTTTCAACTTTTTTCAATTTTACCCACGTGGGATATATATTGTACCCACACACATTTCTAACTCTCCTGGGGTACTCTCACACATATTATTCCCTCATTTAGTGGATATTTTCACAAAAAAGTGAAATTTTCAAAAATCCCGAAAATTGTCTGAAAACGACTAAATATCAAGGATTCATTGGGCGAATCGCTCTGGAACTGAAATCGGAACGCTCACTGACATTTCCCCTATCTGAAAGTCTGATAAACGCCGGAAAAATTACTAAGTCCAAAAAAAAAATTTTTTCAACTTTTTTCAATTTTACCCCCGTGCGATATATATTCTACCCACACACATTTGGAACTCTCCTGGGGTACCCTCACACATATTATTCCCTCATTTAGTGTATATTTTCACAAAAAAGTGAAATTTTAAAAAATCCAGAAAATTGGCTGAAAACGAATAAATATCAAGGACTCATTGGGCGAATCGCTCTGGAACTGAAATTGGAATGCTCACTGACATTTCCCCTATCTGAAAGTCTGATAAACGCAGTAAAAATGACTAAGTCCAAAAAAAAAATTTTTTCAACTTTTTTCAATTATACCCCCGTGGGAAATTTATTCTACCCACACTCATTTGGAACTCGCCTGGGGTACCCTCACACATATTATTCCCTTATTTAGTGGATATTTTCACAAAAAAGTGAAATTTTCAAAAATCCTGAAAATTGGCTGAAAACGACTAAATATCAAGGACTCATTGGGCAAATCGCTCTGGAACTGAAATCGGAACGCTCACTGACATTTACCCTATCTGAAAGTCTGATAAACGCCGGAAAAATGACTAAGTCCAAAAAAAAAAATTTTCAACTTTTTTCAATTTTACCCCCGTGGGAGATATATTCTACCCACACTCATTTGAACTCTCCTGGGGTACCCTCACACATATTATTCCCTCATTTAGTGGATATTTTCACAAAAAAGTGAAATTTTCAAAAATCCAGAAAATTGGCTGAAAACAACTAAATATCAAGGACTCATTGGGCGAATCGCTCTGGAACTGAAATTGGAACGCTCACTGACATTTCCCCTATCTGAAAGTCTGATAAACGCCGGAAAAATGACTAAGTCCAAAAAAAAAATGTTTCAAATTTTTTCAATTTTACCCCCGTCGGATATATATTCTACCCACACTCATTTGGAACTCTCCTGGGGTACCCTCACACATATTATTCCCTCATTTAGTGGATATTTTCACAAAAAAGTGAAATTTTCAAAAAATCCCGAAAATTGGCTGAAAACGACTAAATATCAAGGACTCATTGGGTGAATCGCTCTGGAACTGAAATCGGAACGCTCAGTGACATTTCCCCTATCTGAAAGTCTGATAAACGCTGGAAAAATGACTAAGTCCAAAAAAAAAAATTTTTCAACTTTTTTCAATTTTACCCACGTGGGATATATATTGTACCCACACACATTTCTAACTCTCCTGGGGTACTCTCACACATATTATTCCCTCATTTAGTGGATATTTTCACAAAAAAGTGAAATTTTCAAAAATCCCGAAAATTGTCTGAAAACGACTAAATATCAAGGACTCATTGGGCGAATCGCTCTGGAACTGAAATCGGAACGCTCACTGACATTTCCCCTATCTGAAAGTCTGATAAACGCCGGAAAAATTACTAAGTCCAAAAAAAAAATGTTTTCAACTTTTTTCAATTTTACCCCCGTGCGATATATATTCTACCCACACACATTTGGAACTCTCCTGGGGTACCCTCACACATATTATTCCCTCATTTAGTGCATATTTTCACAAAAAAGTGAAATTTTAAAAAATCCAGAAAATTGGGTGGAAACGAATAAATATCAAGGACTCATTGGGCAAATCGCTCTGGAACTGAAATCGGAATGCTCACTGACATTTCCCCTATCTGAAAGTCTGATAAACGCAGTAAAAATGACTAAGTCCAAAAAAAAAATTTTTTCAACTTTTTTCAATTATACCCCCGTGGGAAATTTATTCTACCCACACACATTTGGAACTCTCCTGGGGTACCCTCACACATATTATTCCCTCCTTTAGTGGATATTTTCACACAAAAAAGTGAAATTTTCAAAAATCCAGAAAATTGGCTGAAAAAGACTAAATATCAAGGGCTCATTGGGCGAATCGCTCTGGAACTGAAATCGGAACACTCACTGACATTTCCCCTATCTGAAAGTCTGATAAACGCCGGAAAAATGACTTAGTCCAAAAAAAAAAATTTTTAAACTTTTTTCAATTTTAACCCCGTGGGATATATATTCTACCCACACACATTTGGAACTCTCCTGGGATACCCTCACACATATTATTCCCTCATTTAGTGGATATTTTCACAAAAAAGTGAAATTTTCAAAAATCCTGAAAATTGGCTGAAAACGAGTAAATATCAAGGACTCATTGGGCGAATCGCTCTGGAACTGAAATCGGAACGCTCACTGATATTTACCCTATCTGAAAGTCTGATAAACGCCGGAAAAATGACTAAGTCCAAAAAAAAAAATTTTTCAACTTTTTTCAATTTTACCCCCGTGGGAGATATATTCTACCCACACACATTTGGAACTCTCCTGGGGTACCCTCACACATATTATTCCCTCATTTAGTGGATATTTTCACAAAAAAGTGAAATTTTCAAAAATCCAGAAAATTGGCTGAAAACAACTAAATATCAAGGATTCATGGGGCGAATCGCTCTGGAACTGAAATGAGAACGCTCACTGACATTTCCCCTATCTGAAAGTCTGATAAACGCAGGAAAAATGACTAAGTCCAAAAAAAAAATGTTTCAACTTTTTTCAATTTTACCCCCGTCGGATATATATTCTACCCACACTCATTTGGAACTCGCCTGGGGTACCCTCACACATATTATTCCCTCATTTAGTGGATATTTTCACAAAAAAGTGAAATTTTCAAAAATCCTGAAAATTGGCTGAAAACGACTAAATATCAAGGACTCATTGGGCAAATCGCTCTGGAACTGAAATCGGAACGCTCACTGACATTTACCCTATCTGAAAGTCTGATAAACGCCGGAAAAATGACTAAGTCCAAAAAAAAAAAATTTTCAACTTTTTTCAATTTTACCCCCGTGGGAGATATATTCTACCCACACTCATTTGAACTCTCCTGGGGTACCCTCACACATATTATTCCCTCATTTAGTGGATATTTTCACAAAAAAGTGAAATTTTCAAAAATCCAGAAAATTGGCTGAAAACAACTAAATATCAAGGACTCATTGGGCGAATCGCTCTGGAACTGAAATCGGAACGCTCACTGACATTTCCCCTATCTGAAAGTCTGATAAACGCCGGAAAAATGACTAAGTCCAAAAAAAAAATGTTTCAACTTTTTTCAATTTTACCCCCGTCGGATATATATTCTACCCACACTCATTTGGAACTCTCCTGGGGTACCCTCACACATATTATTCCCTCATTTAGTGGATATTTTCACAAAAAAGTGAAATTTTCAAAAAATCCCGAAAATTGGCTGAAAACGACTAAATATCAAGGACTTATTGGGTGAATCGCTCTGGAACTGAAATCGGAACGCTCACTGACATTTACCCTATCTGAAAGTCTGATAAACGCCGGAAAAATGACTAAGTCCAAAAAAAAAAATTTTTCAACTTTTTTCAATTTTACCCCCGTGCGATATATATTCTACCCACACACATTTGGAACTCTCCTGGGGTACCCTCACACATATTATTCCCTCATTTAGTGGATATTTTCACAAAAAAGTGAAATTTTCAAAAATCCAGAAAATTGGCTGAAAACGACTAAATATCAAGGACTCATTGGGCGAATCGCTCTGGAACTGAAATCGGAACGCTCACTGACATTTCCCCTATCTGAAAGTCTGATAAACGCCGGAAAAATGACTAAGTCCAAAAAAAAAAATTTTTCAACTTTTTTCAATTTTACCCCCGTGGGAGATATATTCTACCCACACACATTTGGAACTCTCCTGGGGTACCCTCACACATATTGTTCCCTCATTTAGTGGATATTTTCACAAAAAAGCGAAATTTTCAAAAATCCCGAAAATTGGCTGAAAACGACTAAATATCAAGGACTCAATGGGCGAATCGCTCTGGAACTGAAATCGGAATGGTCACTGACATTTACCCTATCTGAAAGTCTGATAAACGCCAGAAAAATGACAAAGTCCAAAAAAAAATTTTTTTCAACTTTTTTCAATTTTACCCACGTGGGATATATATTGTACCCACACACATTTCTAACTCTCCTGGGGTACTCTCACACATATTATTCCCTCATTTAGTGGATGTTTTCACAAAAAAGTGAAATTTTCAAAAATCCAAAATATTGGCTGAAAACGACTAAATATCAAGGACTCATTGGGCGAATCGCTCTGGAACTGAAATCGGAATGCTCTCTGACATTTCCCCTATCTGAAAGTCTGATAAACGCAGGAAAAATGACTAAGTCCAAAAAAAAAATTTTTTCAACTTTTTTCAATTTTACCCCCGTGCGATATATATTCTACCCACACACATTTGGAACTCTCCTGGGGTACCCTCACACATATTATTCCCTCATTTAGTGGATATTTTCACAAAAAAGTGAAATTTTCAAAAATCCCGAAAATTGGTTGAAAACGACTAAATATCAAGGACTGATTGGGCGAATCGCTCTTCAACTGAAATCGGAACGCTCACTGACTTTTACCTTATCTGAAAGTCTGATAAACGCCGGAAAAATGACTAAGTCCAAAAAAAAATTTTTTTAAACTTTTTTCAATTTTACCCCCGTGGGATATATATTCTACCCACACGCATTTCTAACTCTCCTGGGGTACCCTCACACATATTATTCCCTCTTTTAGTGGATATTTTCACAAAAAAGTGAAATTTTCAAAAATCCCGAAAATTGGCTGAAAACGACTAAATATCAAGGACTCATTGGGCGAATCGCTCTGGAACTGAAATCGGAACGCTCACTGACATTTCCCCTATCTGAAAGTCTGATAAACTCCGGAAAAATGACTAAGTCCAAAAAAAAAATGTTTCAACTTTTTTCATTTTTACCCCCGTCGGATTCTAAGACACTCATTTGGAACTCGCCTGGGGTACCCTCACACATATTATTCCCTCATTTAGTGGATATTTTCACAAAAAAGTGAAATTTTCAAAAATCCTGAAAATTGGCTGAAGACGACTAAATATCAAGGACTCATTGGGCAAATCGCTCTGGAACTGAAATCGGAACGCTCACTGACATTTACCCTATATGAAAGTCTGATAAACGCCGGAAAAATGACTAAGTCCAAAAAAAAAAATTTTCAACTTTTTTCAATTTTACCCCCGTGGGAGATATATTCTACCCACACTCATTTGAACTCTCCTGGGGTACCCTCACACATATTATTCCCTCATTTAGTGCATATTTTCACAAAAAAGTGAAATTTTAAAAATTCCAGAAAATTGGCTGAAAACGACTAAATATCAAGGACTCATTGGGCGAATCGCTCTGGAACTGAAATCGGAATGCTCACTGACATTTCCCCTATCTGAAAGTCTGATAAACGCAGTAAAAATGACTAAGTCCAAAAAAAAAATGTTTTCAACTTTTTTCAATTATACCCCCGTGGGAAATGTATTCTACCCACACACATTTGGAACTCTCCTGGGGTACCCTCACACATATTATTCCCTTCTTTAGTGGATATTTTCACAAAAAAAGTGAAATTTTCAAAAATCCAGAAAATTGGCTGAAAAAGACTAAATATCAAGGGCTCATTGGGCGAATCGCTCTGGAACTGAAATCGGAACACTCACTGACATTTACCCTATCTGAAAGTCTGATAAACGCCGGAAAAATGACTTAGTCCAAAAAAAAAAATTTTTCAACTTTTTTCAATTTTAACCCCGTGGGATATATATTCTACCCACACACATTTGGAACTCTCCTGGGATACCCTCACACATATTATTCCCTCATTTAGTGGATATTTTCACAAAAAAGTGAAATTTTCAAAAATCCTGAAAATTGGCTGAAAACGACTAAATATCAAGGACTCATTGGGCAAATCGCTCTGGAACTGAAATCGGAACGCTCACTGACATTTCCCCTATCTGAAAGTCTGATAAACGCAGGAAAAATGACTAAGTCCAAAAAAAAAATGTTTCAACTTTTTTCAATTTTACCCCCGTCGGATTCTACCCACACTCAGTTGGAACTCGCCTGGGGTACCCTCACACATATTATTCCCTCATTTAGTGGATATTTTCACAAAAAAGTGAAATTTTCAAAAATCCTGAAAATTGGCTGAAGACGACTAAATATCAAGGACTCATTGGGCAAATCGCTCTGGAACTGAAATCGGAACGCTCACTGACATTTACCCTATATGAAAGTCTGATAAACGCCGGAAAAATGACTAAGTCCAAAAAAAAAATTTTTTCAACTTTTTTCAATTATACCCCCGTGGGAAATGTATTCTACCCACACACATTTGGAACTCTCCTGGGGTACCCTCACACATATTATTCCCTCCTTTAGTGGATATTTTCACAAAAAAAGTGAAATTTTCAAAAATCCAGAAAATTGGCTGAAAACGACTAAATATCAAGGACTCATTGGGCAAATCGCTCTGGAACTGAAATCGGAACGCTCACTGACATTTCCCCTATCTGAAAGTCTGATAAACGCCGGAAAAATTACTAAGTCCAAAAAAAAAATTTTTTCAACTTTTTTCAATTTTACCCCCGTGCGATATATATTCTACCCACACACATTTGGAACTCTCCTGGGGTACCCTCACACATATTATTCCCTCATTTAGTGGATATTTTCACAAAAAAGTGAAATTTTCAAAAATCCAGAAAATTGGCTGAAGACGACTAAATATCAAGGACTCATTGGGCAAATCGCTCTGGAACTGAAATCGGAACGCTCACTGACATTTACCCTATATGAAAGTCTGATAAACGCCGGAAAAATGACTAAGTCCAAAAAAAAAAATTTTCAACTTTTTTCAATTTTACCCCCGTGGGAGATATATTCTACCCACACTCATTTGGAACTCTCCTGGGGTACCCTCACACATATTATTCCCTCATTTAGTGCATATTTTCACAAAAAAGTGAAATTTTAAAAAAATACAGAAAATTGGCTGAAAACGAATAAATATCAAGGACTCATTGGGCGAATCGCTCTGGAACTGAAATCGGAATGCTCACTGACATTTCCCCTATCTGAAAGTCTGATAAACGCAGTAAAAATGACTAAGTCCAAAAAAAAAATTTTTTCAACTATTTTCAATTATACCCCCGTGGGAAATGTATTCTACCCACACACATTTGGACCTCTCCTGGGGTACCCTCACACATATTATTCCCTCCTTTAGTGGATATTTTCACAAAAAAAGTGAAATTTTCAAAAATCCAGAAAATTGGCTGAAAAAGACTAAATATCAAGGGCTCATTGGGCGAATCGCTCTGGAACTGAAATCGGAACACTCACTGACATTTCCCCTATCTGAAAGTCTGATAAACGCCGGAAAAATGACTTAGTCCAAAAAAAAAAATTTTTCAACTTTTTCAATTTTAACCCCGTGGGATATATATTCTACCCACACACATTTGGAACTCTCCTGGGATACCCTCACACATATTATTCCCTCATTTAGTGGATATTTTCACAAAAAAGTGAAATTTTCAAAAATCCTGAAAATTGGCTGAAAACGACTAAATATCAAGGACTCATTGGGCGAATCGCTCTGGAACTGAAATCGGAACGCTCACTGATATTTACCCTATCTGAAAGTCTGATAAACGCCGGAAAAATGACTAAGTCCAAAAAAAAAAATTTTTAACTTTTTTCAATTTTACCCCCGTGGGAGATATATTCTACCCACACTCATTTGAACTCTCCTGGGGTACCCTCACACATATTATTCCCTCATTTAGTGGATATTTTCACAAAAAAGTGAAATTTTCAAAAATCCAGAAAATTGGCTGAAAACAATTAAATATCAAGGACTCATTGGGCAAATCGCTCTGGAACTGAAATCGGAACGCTCACTGACATTTCACCTATCTGAAAGTCTGATAAACGCCGGAAAAATGATTAAGTCCAAAAAAAAAAATTTTTCAACTTTTTTCAATTTTACCCCCGTGCGATATATATTCTACCCACACACATTTGGAACTCTCCTGGGGTACCCTCACACATATTATTCCCTCATTTAGTGGATATTTTCACAAAAAAGTGAAATTTTCAAAAATCCAGAAAATTGGCTGAAAAAGACTAAATATCAAGGACTCATTGGGCGAATCGCTCTGGAACTGAAATCGGAACGCTCACTGACATTTTCCCTATCTGAAAGTCTGATAAACGCCGGAAAAATGACTAAGTCCAAAAAAAAAAATTTTTCAACTTTTTTCAATTTTACCCCCGTGCGATATATATTCTACCCACACACATTTGGAACTCTCCTGGGGTACCCTCACACATATTATTCCCTCATTTAGTGGATATTTTCACAAAAAAGTGAAATTTTCAAAAATCCAGAAAATTGGCTGAAAACAACTAAATATCAAGGATTCATGGGGCGAATCGCTCTGGAACTGAAATCGGAACGCTCACTGACATTTCCCCTATCTGAAAGTCTGATAAACTCCGGAAAAATGACTAAGTCCAAAAAAAAAATGTTTCAACTTTTTTCATTTTTACCCCCGTCGGATTCTAAGACACTCATTTGGAACTCGCCTGGGGTACCCTCACACATATTATTCCCTCATTTAGTGGATATTTTCACAAAAAAGTGAAATTTTCAAAAATCCTGAAAATTGGCTGAAGACGACTAAATATCAAGGACTCATTGGGCAAATCGCTCTGGAACTGAAATCGGAACGCTCACTGACATTTACCCTATATGAAAGTCTGATAAACGCCGGAAAAATGACTAAGTCCAAAAAAAAAAATTTTCAACTTTTTTCAATTTTACCCCCGTGGGAGATATATTCTACCCACACTCATTTGAACTCTCCTGGGGTACCCTCACACATATTATTCCCTCATTTAGTGCATATTTTCACAAAAAAGTGAAATTTTAAAAATTCCAGAAAATTGGCTGAAAACGACTAAATATCAAGGACTCATTGGGCGAATCGCTCTGGAACTGAAATCGGAATGCTCACTGACATTTCCCCTATCTGAAAGTCTGATAAACGCAGTAAAAATGACTAAGTCCAAAAAAAAAATGTTTTCAACTTTTTTCAATTATACCCCCGTGGGAAATGTATTCTACCCACACACATTTGGAACTCTCCTGGGGTACCCTCACACATATTATTCCCTTCTTTAGTGGATATTTTCACAAAAAAAGTGAAATTTTCAAAAATCCAGAAAATTGGCTGAAAAAGACTAAATATCAAGGGCTCATTGGGCGAATCGCTCTGGAACTGAAATCGGAACACTCACTGACATTTACCCTATCTGAAAGTCTGATAAACGCCGGAAAAATGACTTAGTCCAAAAAAAAAAATTTTTCAACTTTTTTCAATTTTAACCCCGTGGGATATATATTCTACCCACACACATTTGGAACTCTCCTGGGATACCCTCACACATATTATTCCCTCATTTAGTGGATATTTTCACAAAAAAGTGAAATTTTCAAAAATCCTGAAAATTGGCTGAAAACGACTAAATATCAAGGACTCATTGGGCAAATCGCTCTGGAACTGAAATCGGAACGCTCACTGACATTTCCCCTATCTGAAAGTCTGATAAACGCAGGAAAAATGACTAAGTCCAAAAAAAAAATGTTTCAACTTTTTTCAATTTTACCCCCGTCGGATTCTACCCACACTCAGTTGAAACTCGCCTGGGGTACCCTCACACATATTATTCCCTCATTTAGTGGATATTTTCACAAAAAAGTGAAATTTTCAAAAATCCTGAAAATTGGCTGAAGACGACTAAATATCAAGGACTCATTGGGCAAATCGCTCTGGAACTGAAATCGGAACGCTCACTGACATTTACCCTATATGAAAGTCTGATAAACGCCGGAAAAATGACTAAGTCCAAAAAAAAAATTTTTTCAACTTTTTTCAATTATACCCCCGTGGGAAATGTATTCTACCCACACACATTTGGAACTCTCCTGGGGTACCCTCACACATATTATTCCCTCCTTTAGTGGATATTTTCACAAAAAAAGTGAAATTTTCAAAAATCCAGAAAATTGGCTGAAAACGACTAAATATCAAGGACTCATTGGGCAAATCGCTCTGGAACTGAAATCGGAACGCTCACTGACATTTCCCCTATCTGAAAGTCTGATAAACGCCGGAAAAATTACTAAGTCCAAAAAAAAAATTTTTTCAACTTTTTTCAATTTTACCCCCGTGCGATATATATTCTACCCACACACATTTGGAACTCTCCTGGGGTACCCTCACACATATTATTCCCTCATTTAGTGGATATTTTCACAAAAAAGTGAAATTTTCAAAAATCCAGAAAATTGGCTGAAGACGACTAAATATCAAGGACTCATTGGGCAAATCGCTCTGGAACTGAAATCGGAACGCTCACTGACATTTACCCTATATGAAAGTCTGATAAACGCCGGAAAAATGACTAAGTCCAAAAAAAAAAATTTTCAACTTTTTTCAATTTTACCCCCGTGGGAGATATATTCTACCCACACTCATTTGGAACTCTCCTGGGGTACCCTCACACATATTATTCCCTCATTTAGTGCATATTTTCACAAAAAAGTGAAATTTTAAAAAAATACAGAAAATTGGCTGAAAACGAATAAATATCAAGGACTCATTGGGCGAATCGCTCTGGAACTGAAATCGGAATGCTCACTGACATTTCCCCTATCTGAAAGTCTGATAAACGCAGTAAAAATGACTAAGTCCAAAAAAAAAATTTTTTCAACTATTTTCAATTATACCCCCGTGGGAAATGTATTCTACCCACACACATTTGGACCTCTCCTGGGGTACCCTCACACATATTATTCCCTCCTTTAGTGGATATTTTCACAAAAAAAGTGAAATTTTCAAAAATCCAGAAAATTGGCTGAAAAAGACTAAATATCAAGGGCTCATTGGGCGAATCGCTCTAGAACTGAAATCGGAACACTCACTGACATTTCCCCTATCTGAAAGTCTGATAAACGCCGGAAAAATGACTTAGTCCAAAAAAAAAAATTTTTCAACTTTTTCAATTTTAACCCCGTGGGATATATATTCTACCCACACACATTTGGAACTCTCCTGGGATACCCTCACACATATTATTCCCTCATTTAGTGGATATTTTCACAAAAAAGTGAAATTTTCAAAAATCCTGAAAATTGGCTGAAAACGACTAAATATCAAGGACTCATTGGGCGAATCGCTCTGGAACTGAAATCGGAACGCTCACTGATATTTACCCTATCTGAAAGTCTGATAAACGCCGGAAAAATGACTAAGTCCAAAAAAAAAAATTTTTAACTTTTTTCAATTTTACCCCCGTGGGAGATATATTCTACCCACACTCATTTGAACTCTCCTGGGGTACCCTCACACATATTATTCCCTCATTTAGTGGATATTTTCACAAAAAAGTGAAATTTTCAAAAATCCAGAAAATTGGCTGAAAACAATTAAATATCAAGGACTCATTGGGCAAATCGCTCTGGAACTGAAATCGGAACGCTCACTGACATTTCACCTATCTGAAAGTCTGATAAACGCCGGAAAAATGATTAAGTCCAAAAAAAAAAATTTTTCAACTTTTTTCAATTTTACCCCCGTGCGATATATATTCTACCCACACACATTTGGAACTCTCCTGGGGTACCCTCACACATATTATTCCCTCATTTAGTGGATATTTTCACAAAAAAGTGAAATTTTCAAAAATCCAGAAAATTGGCTGAAAAAGACTAAATATCAAGGACTCATTGGGCGAATCGCTCTGGAACTGAAATCGGAACGCTCACTGACATTTCCCCTATCTGAAAGTCTGATAAACGCCGGAAAAATGACTAAGTCCAAAAAAAAAAATTTTTCAACTTTTTTCAATTTTACCCCCGTGCGATATATATTCTACCCACACACATTTGGAACTCTCCTGGGGTACCCTCACACATATTATTCCCTCATTTAGTGGATATTTTCACAAAAAAGTGAAATTTTCAAAAATCCAGAAAATTGGCTGAAAACAACTAAATATCAAGGATTCATGGGGCGAATCGCTCTGGAACTGAAATGAGAATGCTCACTGACATTTCCCCTATCTGAAAGTCTGATGAACGCAGGAAAAATGACTAAGTCCAAAAAAAAAATGTTTCAACTTTTTTCAATTTTACCCCCGTCGGATATATATTCTACCCACACTCATTTGGAACTCGTCTGGGGTACCCTCACACATATTATTCCCTCATTTAGTGGATATTTTCACAAAAAAGTGAAATTTTCAAAAATCCTGAAAATTGGCTGAAAACGACTAAATATCAAGGACTCATTGGGCGAATCGCTCTGGAACTGAAATCAGAACGCTCACTGACATTTACCCTATCTGAAAGTCTGATAAACGCCGGAAAAATGACTAAGTCCAAAAAAAAAAATTTTCAACTTTTTTCAATTTTACCCCCGTGGGAGATATATTCTACCCACACTCATTTGAACTCTCCTGGGGTACCCTCACACATATTATTCCCTCATTTAGTGGATATTTTCACAAAAAAGTGAAATTTTCAAAAATCCAGAAAATTGGCTGAAAACAACTAAATATCAAGGGCTCATTGGGCGAATCGCTCTGGAACTGAAATCGGAACACTCACTGACATTTCCCCTATCTGAAAGTCTGATAAACGCCGGAAAAATGACAGTCCAAAAAAAAAAAATTTTTCAACTTTTTCAATTTTACCCCCGTGGGATATATATTCTACCCACACACATTTGGAACTCTCCTGGGATACCCTCACACATATTATTCCCTCATTTAGTGGATATTTTCACAAAAAAGTGAAATTTTCAAAAATCCTGAAAATTGGCTGAAAACGACTAAATATCAAGGACTCATTGGGCGAATCGCTCTGGAACTGAAATCGGAACGCTCACTGATATTTACCCTATCTGAAAGTCTGATAAACGCCGGAAAAATGACTAAGTCCAAAAAAAAAAAATTTCAACTTTTTTCAATTTTACCCCCGTGGGAGATATATTCTACCCACACTCATTTGAACTCTCCTGGGGTACCCTCACACATATTATTCCCTCATTTAGTGGATATTTTCACAAAAAAGTGAAATTTTCAAAAATCCAGAAAATTGGCTGAAAACAATTAAATATCAAGGACTCAATGGGCGAATCGCTCTGGAACTGAAATCGGAACGCTCACTGACATTTCCCCTATCTGAAAGTCTGATAAACGCCGGAAAAATGATTAAGTCCAAAAAAAAAAATTTTTCAACTTTTTTCAATTTTACCCCCGTGCGATATATATTCTACCCACACACATTTGGAACTCTCCTGGGGTACCCTCACACATATTATTCCCTCATTTAGTGGATATTTTCACAAAAAAGTGAAATTTTCAAAAATCCAGAAAATTGGCTGAAAAAGACTAAATATCAAGGACTCATTGGGCGAATCGCTCTGGAACTGAAATCGGAACGCTCACTGACATTTCCCCTATCTGAAAGTCTGATAAACGCCGGAAAAATGACTAAGTCCAAAAAAAAAAATTTTTCAACTTTTTTCAATTTTACCCCCGTGCGATATATATTCTACCCACACACATTTGGAACTCTCCTGGGGTACCCTCACACATATTATTCCCTCATTTAGTGGATATTTTCACAAAAAAGTGAAATTTTCAAAAATCCAGAAAATTGGCTGAAAACAACTAAATATCAAGGATTCATGGGGCGAATCGCTCTGGAACTGAAATGAGAACGCTCACTGACATTTCCCCTATCTGAAAGTCTGATAAACGCCGGAAAAATGACTAAGTCCAAAAAAAAAATGTTTCAACTTTTTTCAATTTTACCCCCGTCGGATATATATTCTACCCACACTCATTTGGAACTCGCCTGGGGTACCCTCACACATATTATTCCCTCATTTAGTGGATATTTTCACAAAAAAGTGAAATTTTCAAAAATCCTGAAAATTGGCTGAAAACGACTAAATATCAAGGACTCATTGGGCGAATCGCTCTGGAACTGAAATCAGAACGCTCACTGACATTTACCCTATCTGAAAGTCTGATAAACGCCGGAAAAATGACTAAGTCCAAAAAAAAAAATTTTCAACTTTTTTCAATTTTACCCCCGTGGGAGATATATTCTACCCACACTCATTTGAACTCTCCTGGGGTACCCTCACACATATTATTCCCTCATTTAGTGGATATTTTCACAAAAAAGTGAAATTTCAAAAATCCAGAAAATTGGCTGAAAACAACTAAATATCAAGGACTCATTGGGCGAATCGCTCTGGAACTGAAATCGGAACGCTCACTGACATTTCCCCTATCTGAAAGTCTGATAAACGCCGGAAAAATGATTAAGTCCAAAAAAAAAAATTTTTCAACTTTTTTCAATTTTACCCCCGTGCGATATATATTCTACCCACACACATTTGGAACTCTCCTGGGGTACCCTCACACATATTATTCCCTCATTTAGTGGATATTTTCACAAAAAAGTGAAATTTTCAAAAATCCAGAAAATTGGCTGAAAAAGACTAAATATCAAGGACTCATTGGGCGAATCGCTCTGGAACTGAAATCGGAACGCTCACTGACATTTCCCCTATCTGAAAGTCTGATAAACGCCGGAAAAATGACTAAGTCCAAAAAAAAAAATTTTTCAACTTTTTTCAATTTTACCCCCGTGCGATATATATTCTACCCACACACATTTGGAACTCTCCTGGGGTACCCTCACACATATTATTCCCTCATTTAGTGGATATTTTCACAAAAAAGTGAAATTTTCAAAAATCCAGAAAATTGGCTGAAAACAACTAAATATCAAGGATTCATGGGGCGAATCGCTCTGGAACTGAAATGAGAACGCTCACTGACATTTCCCCTATCTGAAAGTCTGATAAACGCCGGAAAAATGACTAAGTCCAAAAAAAAAATGTTTCAACTTTTTTCAATTTTACCCCCGTCGGATATATATTCTACCCACACTCATTTGGAACTCGCCTGGGGTACCCTCACACATATTATTCCCTCATTTAGTGGATATTTTCACAAAAAAGTGAAATTTTCAAAAATCCTGAAAATTGGCTGAAAACGACTAAATATCAAGGACTCATTGGGCGAATCGCTCTGGAACTGAAATCAGAACGCTCACTGACATTTACCCTATCTGAAAGTCTGATAAACGCCGGAAAAATGACTAAGTCCAAAAAAAAAAATTTTCAACTTTTTTCAATTTTACCCCCGTGGGAGATATATTCTACCCACACTCATTTGAACTCTCCTGGGGTACCCTCACACATATTATTCCCTCATTTAGTGGATATTTTCACAAAAAAGTGAAATTTCAAAAATCCAGAAAATTGGCTGAAAACAACTAAATATCAAGGACTCATTGGGCGAATCGCTCTGGAACTGAAATCGGAACGCTCACTGACATTTCCCCTATCTGAAAGTCTGATAAACGCAGTAAAAATGACTAAGTCCAAAAAAAAAATTTTTTCAACTTTTTTCAATTATACCCCCGTGGGAAATTTATTCTACCCACACACATTTGGAACTGTCCTGGGGTACCCTCACACATATTATTCCCTCCTTTAGTGGATATTTTCACAAAAAAACTGAAATTTTCAAAAATCCAGAAAATTGGCTGAAAAAGACTAAATATCAAGGGCTCATTGGGCGAATCGCTCTGGAACTGAAATCGGAACACTCACTGACATTTCCCCTATCTGAAAGTCTGATAAACGCCGGAAAATGACTTAGTCCAAAAAAAAAAATTTTTCAACTTTTTTCAATTTTAACCCCATGGGATATATATTCTACCCACATACATTTGGTACTCTCCTGGGATACCCTCACACATATTATTCCCTCATTTAGTGGATATTTTCACAAAAAAGTGAAATTTTCAAAAATCCAGAAAATTGGCTGAAAACGACTAAATATCTAGGACTCATTGGGCAAATCGCTCTGGAACTGAAATCGGAACGCTCACTGACATTTCCCCTATCTGAAAGTCTGATAAACGCCGGAAAAATGATTAAGTCCAAAAAAAAAATTTTTTAACTTTTTTCAATTTTACCCCCGTGCGATATATATTCTACCCACACTCATTTGGAACTCTCCTGGGGTACCCTCACACATATTGTTCCCTCATTTAGTGGATATTTTCACAAAAAAGCGAAATTTTCAAAAATCCCGAAAATTGGCTGAAAACGACTAAATATCAAGGACTCAATGGGCGAATCGCTCTGGAACTGAAATCGGAACGCTCACTGACATTTCCCCTATCTGAAAGTCTGATAAACGCCGGAAAAATGATTAAGTCCAAAAAAAAAAAATTTTCAACTTTTTTCAATTTTACCCCCGTGCGATATATATTCTACCCACACACATTTGGAACTCTCCTGGGGTACCCTCACACATATTATTCCCTCATTTAGTGGATATTTTCACAAAAAAGTGAAATTTTCAAAAATCCAGAAAATTGGCTGAAAACAACTAAATATCAAGGATTCATGGGGCGAATCGCTCTGGAACTGAAATGAGAACGCTCACTGACATTTCCCCTATCTGAAAGTCTGATAAACGCAGGAAAAATGACTAAGTCCAAAAAAAAAATGTTTCAACTTTTTTCAATTTTACCCCCGTCGGATATATATTCTACCCACACTCATTTGGAACTCGCCTGGGGTACCCTCACACATATTATTCCCTCATTTAGTGGATATTTTCACAAAAAAGTGAAATTTTCAAAAATCCTGAAAATTGGCTGAAAACGACTAAATATCAAGGACTCATTGGGCAAATCGCTCTGGAACTGAAATCGGAACGCTCACTGACATTTACCCTATCTGAAAGTCTGATAAACGCCGGAAAAATGACTAAGTCCAAAAAAAAAAATTTTCAACTTTTTTCAATTTTACCCCCGTGGGAGATATATTCTACCCACACTCATTTGAACTCTCCTGGGGTACCCTCACACATATTATTCCCTCATTTAGTGGATATTTTCACAAAAAAGTGAAATTTTCAAAAATCCAGAAAATTGGCTGAAAACAACTAAATATCAAGGACTCATTGGGCGAATCGCTCTGGAATTGAAATCGGAACGCTCACTGACATTTCCCCTATCTGAAAGTCTGATAAACGCCGGAAAAATGACTAAGTCCAAAAAAAAAAATTTTTCAACTTTTTTCAATTTTACCCCCGTGGGAGATAGATTCTACCCACACACATTTGGAACTCTCCTGGGGTACCCTCACACATATTGTTCCCTCATTTAGTGGATATTTTCACAAAAAAGCGAAATTTTCAAAAATCCCGAAAATTGGCTGAAAACGACTAAATATCAAGGACTCAATGGGCGAATCGCTCTGGAACTGAAATCGGAATGCTCACTGACATTTCCCCTATCTGAAAGTCTGATAAACGCCGGAAAAATGACTAAGTCCAAAAAAAAAATTTTTTCAACTTTTTTCAATTTTACCCCCGTGCGATATATATTCTACCCACACACATTTGGAACTCTCCTGGGGTACCCTCACACATATTATTCCCTCATTTAGTGCATATTTTCACAAAAAAGTGAAATTTTAAAAAATCCAGAAAATTGGCTGAAAACGAATAAATATCAAGGACTCATTGGGCGAATCGCTCTGGAACTGAAATCGGAATGCTCACTGACATTTCCCCTATCTGAAAGTCTGATAAACGCAGTAAAAATGATTAAGTCAAAAAAAAAATTTTTTTCAACTTTTTTCAATTATACCCCCGTGGGAAATTTATTCTACCCACACACATTTGGAACTCTCCTGGGGTACCCTCACACATATTATTCCCTCCTTTAGTGGATATTTTCACAAAAAAAGTGAAATTTTCAAAAATCCAGAAAATAGGCTGAAAAAGACTAAATATCAAGGGCTCATTGGGCGAATCGCTCTGGAACTGAAATCGGAACACTCACTGACATTTCCCCTATCTGAAAGTCTGATAAACGCCGGAAAAATGACTTAGTCCAAAAAAAAAAATTTTTAAACTTTTTTCAATTTTACCCCCGTGCGATATATATTCTACCCACACACATTTGGAACTCTCCTGGGGTACCCTCACACATATTATTCCCTCATTTAGTGGATATTTTCACAAAAAAGTGAAATTTTCAAAAATCCAGAAAATTGGCTGAAAAAGACTAAATGTCAAGGACTCATTGGGCGAATCGCTCTGGAACTGAAATCGGAACGCTCACTGACATTTCCCCTATCTGAAAGTCTGATAAACGCCGGAAAAATGACTAAGTCCAAAAAAAAAAATTTTTCAACTTTTTTCAATTTTACCCCCGTGCGATATATATTCTACCCACACACATTTGGAACTCTCCTGGGGTACCCTCACACATATTATTCCCTCATTTAGTGGATATTTTCACAAAAAAGTGAAATTTTCAAAAATCCAGAAAATTGGCTGAAAACAACTAAATATCAAGGATTCATGGGGCGAATCGCTCTGGAACTGAAATGAGAACGCTCACTGACATTTCCCCTATCTGAAAGTCTGATAAACGCAGGAAAAATGACTAAGTCCGAAAAAAAAATGTTTCAACTTTTTTCAATTTTACCCCCGTCGGATATATATTCTACCCACACTCATTTGGAGCTCGCCTGGGGTACCCTCACACATATTATTCCCTCATTTAGTGGATATTTTCACAAAAAAGTGAAATTTTCAAAAATCCTGAAAATTGGCTGAAAACGACTAAATATCAAGGACTCATTGGGCAAATCGCTCTGGAACTGAAATCGGAACGCTCACTGACATTTACCCTATCTGAAAGTCTGATAAACGCCGGAAAAATGACTAAGTCCAAAAAAAAAATGTTTCAACTTTTTTCAATTTTACCCCCGTCGGATATATATTCTACCCACACTCATTTGGAACTCTCCTGGGGTACCCTCACACATATTATTCCCTCATTTAGTGGATATTTTAACAAAAAAGTGAAATTTTCAAAAAATCCCGAAAATTGGCTGAAAACGACTAAATATCAAGGACTCAATGGGCGAATCGCTCTGGAACTGAAATCGGAACGCTCACTGACATTTACCCTATCTGAAAGTCTGATAAACGCCAGAAAAATGACAAAGTCCAAAAAAAAAAATTTTTTCAACTTTTTTCAATTTTACCCACGTGGGATATATATTCTACCCACACACATTTGGAACTCTCCTGGGGTACCCTCACACATATTATTCCCTCATTTAGTGCATATTTTCACAAAAAAGTGAAATTTTAAAAAATCCAGAAAATTGGCTGAAAACGAATAAATATCAAGGACTCATTGGGCGAATCGCTCTGGAACTGAAATCGGAACGCTCACTGACATTTCCCCTATCTGAAAGTCTGATAAACGCCGGAAAAATTACTAAGTCCAAAAAAAAAATGTTTTCAACTTTTTTCAATTTTACCCCCGTGCGATATATATTCTACCCACACACATTTGGAACTCTCCTGGGGTACCCTCACACATATTATTCCCTCATTTAGTGCATATTTTCACAAAAAAGTGAAATTTTAAAAAATCCAGAAAATTGGCTGAAAACGAATAAATATCAAGGACTCATTGGGCAAATCGCTCTGGAACTGAAATCGGAATGCTCACTGACATTTCCCCTATCTGAAAGTCTGATAAACGCAGTAAAAATGACTAAGTCCAAAAAAAAAAATTTTTTCAACTTTTTTCAATTATACCCCCGTGGGAAATTTATTCTACCCACACACATTTGGAACTCTCCTGGGGTACCCTCACACATATTATTCCCTCCTTTAGTGGATATTTTCACACAAAAAAGTGAAATTTTCAAAAATCCAGAAAATTGGCTGAAAAAGACTAAATATCAAGGGCTCATTGGGCGAATCGCTCTGGAACTGAAATCGGAACACTCACTGACATTTCCCCTCTCTGAAAGTCTGATAAACGCCGGAAAAATGACTTAGTCCAAAAAAAAAATTTTTTAAACTTTTTTCAATTTTAACCCCGTGCGATATATATTCTACCCACACACATTTGGAACTCTCCTGGGATACCCTCACACATATTATTCCCTCATTTAGTGGATATTTTCACAAAAAAGTGAAATTTTCAAAAATCCTGAAAATTGGCTGAAAACGAGTAAATATCAAGGACTCCTTGGGCGAATCGCTCTGGAACTGAAATCGGAACGCTCACTGATATTTACCCTATCTGAAAGTCTGATAAACGCCGGAAAAATGACTAAGTCCAAAAAAAAAAATTTTCAACTTTTTTCAATTTTACTCCCGTGGGAGATATATTCTACCCACACTCATTTGAACTCTCCTGGGGTACCCTCACACATATTATTCCCTCATTTAGTGGATATTTTCACAAAAAAGTGAAATTTTCAAAAATCCAGAAAATTGGCTGAAAAAGACTAAATGTCAAGGACTCATTGGGCGAATCGCTCTGGAACTGAAATCGGAACGCTCACTGACATTTCCCCTATCTGAAAGTCTGATAAACGCCGGAAAAATGACTAAGTCCAAAAAAAAAAATTTTTCAACTTTTTTCAATTTTACCCCCGTGCGATATATATTCTACCCACACACATTTGGAACTCTCCTGGGGTACCCTCACACATATTATTCCCTCATTTAGTGGATATTTTCACAAAAAAGTGAAATTTTCAAAAATCCAGAAAATTGGCTGAAAACAACTAAATATCAAGGATTCATGGGGCGAATCGCTCTGGAACTGAAATGAGAACGCTCACTGACATTTCCCCTATCTGAAAGTCTGATAAACGCAGGAAAAATGACTAAGTCGAAAAAAAAAATGTTTCAACTTTTTTCAATTTTACCCCCGTCGGATATATATTCTACCCACACTCATTTGGAACTCGCCTGGGGTACCCTCACACATATTATTCCCTCATTTAGTGGATATTTTCACAAAAAAGTGAAATTTTCAAAAATCCTGAAAATTGGCTGAAAACGACTAAATATCAAGGACTCATTGGGCAAATCGCTCTGGAACTGAAATCGGAATGCTCACTGACATTTACCCTATCTGAAAGTCTGATAAACGCCGGAAAAATGACTAAGTCCAAAAAAAAAAAATTTTCAACTTTTTTCAATTTTACCCCCGTGGGAGATATATTCTACCCACACTCATTTGAACTCTCCTGGGGTACCCTCACACATATTATTCCCTCATTTAGTGGATATTTTCACAAAAAAGTGAAATTTTCAAAAATCCAGAAAATTGGCTGAAAACAACTAAATATCAAGGACTCATTGGGCGAATCGCTCTGGAACTGAAATCGGAACACTCACTGACATTTCCCCTATCTGAAAGTCTGATAAACGCCGGAAAAATGACTAAGTCCAAAAAAAAAATGTTTCAACTTTTTTCAATTTTACCCCCGTCGGATATATATTCTACCCACACTCATTTGGAACTCTCCTGGGGTACCCTCACACATATTATTCCCTCATTTAGTGGATATTTTCACAAAAAAGTGAAATTTTCAAAAAATCCCGAAAATTGGCTGAAAACGACTAAATATCAAGGACTCATTGGGTGAATCGCTCTGGAACTGAAATCGGAACGCTCACTGACATTTACCCTATCTGAAAGTCTGATAAACGCCGGAAAAATGACTAAGTCCAAAAAAAAAAATTTTTCAACTTTTTTCAATTTTACCCCCGTGCGATATATATTCTACCCACACACATTTGGTACTCTCCTGGGGTACCCTCACACATATTATTCCCTCATTTAGTGGATATTTTCACAAAAAAGTGAAATTTTCAAAAATCCAGAAAATTGGCTGAAAACGACTAAATATCAAGGACTCATTGGGCGAATCGCTCTGGAACTGAAATCAGAATGCTCACTGACATTTCCTCTATCTGAAAGTCTGATAAACGCTGGAAAAATGACTAAGTCCAAAAAAAAAAATTTTTCAACTTTTTTCAATTTTACCCCCGTGCGATATATATTCTACCCACACGCATTTCTAACTCTCCTGGGGTACCCTCACACATATTATTCCCTCTTTTAGTGGATATTTTCACAAAAAAGTGAAATTTTCAAAAAATCCCGAAAATTGGCTGAAAACGACTAAATATCAAGGACTCATTGAGTGAATCGCTCTGGAACTGAAATCGGAACGCTCACTGACATTTACCCTATCTGAAAGTCTGATAAACGCCGGAAAAATGACTAAGTCCAAAAAAAAAAATTTTTCAACTTTTTTCAATTTTACCCCCGTGCGATATATATTCTACCCACACACATTTGGAACTCTCCTGGGGTACCCTCACACATATTATTCCCTCATTTAGTGGATATTTTCACGAAAAAGTGAAATTTTCAAAAATCCAGAAAATTGGCTGAAAACGACTAAATATCAAGGACTCATTGGGCGAATCGCTCTGGAACTGAAATCGGAACGCTCACTGACATTTCCCCTATCTGAAAGTCTGATAAACGCCGGAAAAATGACTAAGTCCAAAAAAAAAAATTTTTCAACTTTTTTCAATTTTACCCCCGTGGGAGATATATTCTACCCACACACATTTGGAACTCTCCTGGGGTACCCTCACACATATTGTTCCCTCATTTAGTGGATATTTTCACAAAAAAGCGAAATTTTCAAAAATCCCGAAAATTGGCTGAAAACGACTAAATATCAAGGACTCAATGGGCGAATCGCTCTGGAACTGAAATCGGAACGGTCACTGACATTTACCCTATCTGAAAGTCTGATAAACGCCAGAAAAATGACAAAGTCCAAAAAAAAATTTTTTTCAACTTTTTTCAATTTTACCCACGTGGGATATATATTGTACCCACACACATTTCTAACTCTCCTGGGGTACTCTCACACATATTATTCCCTCATTTAGTGGATATTTTCACAAAAAAGTGAAATTTTCAAAAATCCCGAAAATTGGTTGAAAACGACTAAATATCAAGGACTGATTGGGCGAATCGCTCTTCAACTGAAATCGGAACGCTCACTGACTTTTACCTTATCTGAAAGTCTGATAAACGCCGGAAAAATGACTAAGTCCAAAAAAAAATTTTTTTAAACTTTTTTCAATTTTACCCCCGTGGGATATATATTCTACCCACACGCATTTCTAACTCTCCTGGGGTACCCTCACACATATTATTCCCTCTTTTAGTGGATATTTTCACAAAAAAGTGAAATTTTCAAAAATCCCGAAAATTGGCTGAAAACGACTAAATATCAAGGACTCATTGGGCGAATCGCTCTGGAACTGAAATCGGAACGCTCACTGACATTTCCCCTATCTGAAAGTCTGATAAACGCAGGAAAAATGACTAAGTCCAAAAAAAAAATGTTTCAACTTTTTTCATTTTTACCCCCGTCGGATTCTAAGACACTCATTTGGAACTCGCCTGGGGTACCCTCACACATATTATTCCCTCATTTAGTGGATATTTTCACAAAAAAGTGAAATTTTCAAAAATTCTGAAAATTGGCTGAAGACGACTAAATATCAAGGACTCATTGGGCAAATCGCTCTGGAACTGAAATCGGAACGCTCACTGACATTTACCCTATATGAAAGTCTGATAAACGCCGGAAAAATGACTAAGTCCAAAAAAAAAAATTTTCAACTTTTTTCAATTTTACCCCCGTGGGAGATATATTCTACCCACACTCATTTGAACTCTCCTGGGGTACCCTCACACATATTATTCCCTCATTTAGTGGATATTTTCACAAAAAAGTGAAATTTTCAAAAAAAATTTTCAAAAATCCAGAAAATTGGCTGAAATCAACTAAATATCAAGGACTCATTGGGCGAATCGCTCTGAAACTGAAATCGGAACGCTCACTGACATTTCCCCTATCTGAAAGTCTGATAAACGCCGGAAAAATGACTAAGTCCAAAAAAAAAATTTTTTCAACTTTTTTCAATTTTACCCCCGTGCGATATATATTCTACCCACACACATTTGGAACTCTCCTGGGGTACCCTCACACATATTATTCCCTCATTTAGTGCATATTTTCACAAAAAAGTGAAATTTTAAAAATTCCAGAAAATTGGCTGAAAACGACTAAATATCAAGGGCTCATTGGGCGAATCGCTCTGGAACTGAAATCGGAACACTCACTGACATTTACCCTATCTGAAAGTCTGATAAACGCCGGAAAAATGACTTAGTCCAAAAAAAAAAATTTTTCAACTTTTTTCAATTTTAACCCCGTGGGATATATATTCTACCCACACACATTTGGAACTCTCCTGGGATACCCTCACACATATTATTCCCTCATTTAGTGGATATTTTCACAAAAAAGTGAAATTTTCAAAAATCCTGAAAATTGGCTGAAAACGACTAAATATCAAGGACTCATTGGGCAAATCGCTCTGGAACTGAAATCGGAACGCTCACTGACATTTCCCCTATCTGAAAGTCTGATAAACGCCGGAAAAATTACTAAGTCCAAAAAAAAAATTTTTTCAACTTTTTTCAATTTTACCCCCGTGCGATATATATTCTACCCACACACATTTGGAACTCTCCTGTGGTACCCTCACACATATTATTCCCTCATTTAGTGGATATTTTCACAAAAAAGTGAAATTTTCAAAAATCCCGAAAATTGGTTGAAAACGACTAAATATCAAGGACTGATTGGGCGAATCGCTCTTCAACTGAAATCGGAACGCTCACTGACTTTTACCTTATCTGAAAGTCTGATAAACGCCGGAAAAATGACTAAGTCCAAAAAAAAATTTTTTTAAACTTTTTTTAATTTTACCCCCGTGGGATATATATTCTACCCACACGCATTTCTAACTCTCCTGGGGTACCCTCACACATATTATTCCCTCATTTAGTGGATATTTTCACAAAAAAGTGAAATTTTCAAAAATCCAGAAAATTGGCTGAAAACGACTAAGTATCAAGGACTCATTGGGCGAATCGCTCTGGAACTGAAATCGGAACGCTCACTGACATTTCCCCTATCTGAAAGTCTGATAAACGCAGGAAAAATGACTAAGTCCAAAAAAAAAATGTTTCAACTTTTTTCAATTTTACCCCCGTCGGATTCTACCCACACTCATTTGGAACTCGCCTGGGGTACCCTCACACATATTATTCCCTCATTTAGTGGATATTTTCACAAAAAAGTGAAATTTTCAAAAATCCTGAAAATTGGCTGAAGACGACTAAATATCAAGGACTCATTGGGCAAATCGCTCTGGAACTGAAATCGGAACGCTCACTGACATTTACCCTATATGAAAGTCTGATAAACGCCGGAAAAATGACTAAGTCCAAAAAAAAAAATTTTCAACTTTTTTCAATTTTACCCCCGTGGGAGATATATTCTACCCACACTCATTTGAACTCTCCTGGGGTACCCTCACACATATTATTCCCTCATTTAGTGGATATTTTCACAAAAAAGTGAAATTTTCAAAAAAAAATTTCAAAAATCCAGAAAATTGGCTGAAAACAACTAAATATCAAGGACTCATTGGGCGAATCGCTCTGGAACTGAAATCGGAACGCTCACTGACATTTCCCCTATCTGAAAGTCTGATAAACGCCGGAAAAATGACTAAGTCCAAAAAAAAAATTTTTTCAACTTTTTTCAATTTTACCCCCGTGCGATATATATTCTACCCACACACATTTGGAACTCTCCTGGGGTACCCTCACACATATTATTCCCTCATTTAGTGCATATTTTCACAAAAAAGTGAAATTTTAAAAATTCCAGAAAATTGGCTGAAAACGACTAAATATCAAGGACTCATTGGGCGAATCGCTCTGGAACTGAAATCGGAATGCTCACTGACATTTCCCCTATCTGAAAGTCTGATAAACGCAGTAAAAATGACTAAGTCCAAAAAAAAAATTTTTTCAACTTTTTTCAATTATACCCCCGTGGGAAATGTATTCTACCCACACACATTTGGAACTCTCCTGGGGTACCCTCACACATATTATTCCCTCCTTTAGTGGATATTTTCACAAAAAATGTGAAATTTTCAAAAATCCAGAAAATTGGCTGAAAACGACTAAATATCAAGGACTCATTGGGCAAATCGCTCTGGAACTGAAATCGGAACGCTCACTGACATTTCCCCTATCTGAAAGTCTGATAAACGCCGGAAAAATTACTAAGTCCAAAAAAAAAATTTTTTCAACTTTTTTCAATTTTACCCCCGTGCGATATATATTCTACCCACACACATTTGGAACTCTCCTGGGGTACCCTCACACATATTATTCCCTCATTTAGTGGATATTTTCACAAAAAAGTGAAATTTTCAAAAATCCAGAAAATTGGCTGAAGACGACTAAATATCAAGGACTCATTGGGCAAATCGCTCTGGAACTGAAATCGGAACGCTCACTGACATTTACCCTATATGAAAGTCTGATAAACGCCGGAAAAATGACTAAGTCCAAAAAAAAAAATTTTCAACTTTTTTCAATTTTACCCCCGTGGGAGATATATTCTACCCACACTCATTTGGAACTCTCCTGGGGTACCCTCACACATATTATTCCCTCATTTAGTGCATATTTTCACAAAAAAGTGAAATTTTCAAAAATCCTGAAAATTGGCTGAAAACGACTAAATATCAAGGACTCATTGGGCGAATCGCTCTGGAACTGAAATGAGAACGCTCACTGACATTTCCCCTATCTGAAAGTCTGATAAACGCAGGAAAAATGACTAAGTCCAAAAAAAAAATGTTTCAACTTTTTTCAATTTTACCCCCGTCGGATATATATTCTACCCACACTCATTTGGAACTCGCCTGGGGTACCCTCACACATATTATTCCCTCATTTAGTGGATATTTTCACAAAAAAGTGAAATTTTCAAAAATCCTGAAAATTGGCTGAAAACGACTAAATATCAAGGACTCATTGGGCGAATCGCTCTGGAACTGAAATCAGAACGCTCACTGACATTTACCCTATCTGAAAGTCTGATAAACGCCGGAAAAATGACTAAGTCCAAAAAAAAAAATTTTCAACTTTTTTCAATTTTACCCCCGTGGGAGATATATTCTACCCACACTCATTTGAACTCTCCTGGGGTACCCTCACACATATTATTCCCTCATTTAGTGGATATTTTCACAAAAAAGTGAAATTTCAAAAATCCAGAAAATTGGCTGAAAACAACTAAATATCAAGGACTCATTGGGCGAATCGCTCTGGAACTGAAATCGGAACGCTCACTGACATTTCCCCTATCTGAAAGTCTGATAAACGCAGTAAAAATGACTAAGTCCAAAAAAAAAATTTTTTCAACTTTTTTCAATTATACCCCCGTGGGAAATTTATTCTACCCACACACATTTGGAACTCTCCTGGGGTACCCTCACACATATTATTCCCTCCTTTAGTGGATATTTTCACAAAAAAAGTGAAATTTTCAAAAATCCAGAAAATTGGCTGAAAAAGACTAAATATCAAGGGCTCATTGGGCGAATCGCTCTGGAACTGAAATCGGAACACTCACTGACATTTCCCCTATCTGAAAGTCTGATAAACGCCGGAAAAATGACTTAGTCCAAAAAAAAAAATTTTTCAACTTTTTTCAATTTTAACCCCATGGGATATATATTCTACCCACATACATTTGGTACTCTCCTGGGATACCCTCACACATATTATTCCCTCATTTAGTGGATATTTTCACAAAAAAGTGAAATTTTCAAAAATCCAGAAAATTGGCTGAAAACGACTAAATATCAAGGACTCATTGGGCAAATCGCTCTGGAACTGAAATCGGAACGCTCACTGACATTTCCCCTATCTGAAAGTCTGATAAACGCAGGAAAAATGACTAAGTCCAAAAAAAAAATGTTTCAACTTTTTTCATTTTTACCCCCGTCGGATTCTAAGACACTCATTTGGAACTCGCCTGGGGTACCCTCACACATATTATTCCCTCATTTAGTGGATATTTTCACAAAAAAGTGAAATTTTCAAAAATTCTGAAAATTGGCTGAAGACGACTAAATATCAAGGACTCATTGGGCAAATCGCTCTGGAACTGAAATCGGAACGCTCACTGACATTTACCCTATATGAAAGTCTGATAAACGCCGGAAAAATGACTAAGTCCAAAAAAAAAAATTTTCAACTTTTTTCAATTTTACCCCCGTGGGAGATATATTCTACCCACACTCATTTGAACTCTCCTGGGGTACCCTCACACATATTATTCCCTCATTTAGTGGATATTTTCACAAAAAAGTGAAATTTTCAAAAAAAATTTTCAAAAATCCAGAAAATTGGCTGAAAACAACTAAATATCAAGGACTCATTGGGCGAATCGCTCTGAAACTGAAATCGGAACGCTCACTGACATTTCCCCTATCTGAAAGTCTGATAAACGCCGGAAAAATGACTAAGTCCAAAAAAAAAATTTTTTCAACTTTTTTCAATTTTACCCCCGTGCGATATATATTCTACCCACACACATTTGGAACTCTCCTGGGGTACCCTCACACATATTATTCCCTCATTTAGTGCATATTTTCACAAAAAAGTGAAATTTTAAAAATTCCAGAAAATTGGCTGAAAACGACTAAATATCAAGGGCTCATTGGGCGAATCGCTCTGGAACTGAAATCGGAACACTCACTGACATTTACCCTATCTGAAAGTCTGATAAACGCCGGAAAAATGACTTAGTCCAAAAAAAAAAATTTTTCAACTTTTTTCAATTTTAACCCCGTGGGATATATATTCTACCCACACACATTTGGAACTCTCCTGGGATACCCTCACACATATTATTCCCTCATTTAGTGGATATTTTCACAAAAAAGTGAAATTTTCAAAAATCCTGAAAATTGGCTGAAAACGACTAAGTATCAAGGACTCATTGGGCAAATCGCTCTGGAACTGAAATCGGAACGCTCACTGACATTTCCCCTATCTGAAAGTCTGATAAACGCCGGAAAAATGACTAAGTCCAAAAAAAAAATTTTTTCAACTTTTTTCAATTTTACCCCCGTGCGATATATATTCTACCCACACACATTTGGAACTCTCCTGGGGTACCCTCACACATATTATTCCCTCATTTAGTGCATATTTTCACAAAAAAGTGAAATTTTAAAAATTCCAGAAAATTGGCTGAAAACGACTAAATATCAAGGACTCATTGGGCGAATCGCTCTGGAACTGAAATCGGAATGCTCACTGACATTTCCCCTATCTGAAAGTCTGATAAACGCAGTAAAAATGACTAAGTCCAAAAAAAAAATTTTTTCAACTTTTTTCAATTATACCCCCGTGGGAAATGTATTCTACCCACACACATTTGGAACTCTCCTGGGGTACCCTCACACATATTATTCCCTCCTTTAGTGGATATTTTCACAAAAAATGTGAAATTTTCAAAAATCCAGAAAATTGGCTGAAAACGACTAAATATCAAGGACTCATTGGGCAAATCGCTCTGGAACTGAAATCGGAACGCTCACTGACATTTCCCCTATCTGAAAGTCTGATAAACGCCGGAAAAATTACTAAGTCCAAAAAAAAAATTTTTTCAACTTTTTTCAATTTTACCCCCGTGCGATATATATTCTACCCACACACATTTGGAACTCTCCTGGGGTACCCTCACACATATTATTCCCTCATTTAGTGGATATTTTCACAAAAAAGTGAAATTTTCAAAAATCCAGAAAATTGGCTGAAGACGACTAAATATCAAGGACTCATTGGGCAAATCGCTCTGGAACTGAAATCGGAACGCTCACTGACATTTACCCTATATGAAAGTCTGATAAACGCCGGAAAAATGACTAAGTCCAAAAAAAAAAATTTTCAACTTTTTTCAATTTTACCCCCGTGGGAGATATATTCTACCCACACTCATTTGGAACTCTCCTGGGGTACCCTCACACATATTATTCCCTCATTTAGTGCATATTTTCACAAAAAAGTGAAATTTTCAAAAATCCTGAAAATTGGCTGAAAACGACTAAATATCAAGGACTCATTGGGCGAATCGCTCTGGAACTGAAATGAGAACGCTCACTGACATTTCCCCTATCTGAAAGTCTGATAAACGCAGGAAAAATGACTAAGTCCAAAAAAAAAATGTTTCAACTTTTTTCAATTTTACCCCCGTCGGATATATATTCTACCCACACTCATTTGGAACTCGCCTGGGGTACCCTCACACATATTATTCCCTCATTTAGTGGATATTTTCACAAAAAAGTGAAATTTTCAAAAATCCTGAAAATTGGCTGAAAACGACTAAATATCAAGGACTCATTGGGCGAATCGCTCTGGAACTGAAATCAGAACGCTCACTGACATTTACCCTATCTGAAAGTCTGATAAACGCCGGAAAAATGACTAAGTCCAAAAAAAAAAATTTTCAACTTTTTTCAATTTTACCCCCGTGGGAGATATATTCTACCCACACTCATTTGAACTCTCCTGGGGTACCCTCACACATATTATTCCCTCATTTAGTGGATATTTTCACAAAAAAGTGAAATTTCAAAAATCCAGAAAATTGGCTGAAAACAACTAAATATCAAGGACTCATTGGGCGAATCGCTCTGGAACTGAAATCGGAACGCTCACTGACATTTCCCCTATCTGAAAGTCTGATAAACGCAGTAAAAATGACTAAGTCCAAAAAAAAAATTTTTTCAACTTTTTTCAATTATACCCCCGTGGGAAATTTATTCTACCCACACACATTTGGAACTCTCCTGGGGTACCCTCACACATATTATTCCCTCCTTTAGTGGATATTTTCACAAAAAAAGTGAAATTTTCAAAAATCCAGAAAATTGGCTGAAAAAGACTAAATATCAAGGGCTCATTGGGCGAATCGCTCTGGAACTGAAATCGGAACACTCACTGACATTTCCCCTATCTGAAAGTCTGATAAACGCCGGAAAAATGACTTAGTCCAAAAAAAAAAATTTTTCAACTTTTTTCAATTTTAACCCCATGGGATATATATTCTACCCACATACATTTGGTACTCTCCTGGGATACCCTCACACATATTATTCCCTCATTTAGTGGATATTTTCACAAAAAAGTGAAATTTTCAAAAATCCAGAAAATTGGCTGAAAACGACTAAATATCAAGGACTCATTGGGCAAATCGCTCTGGAACTGAAATCGGAACGCTCACTGACATTTCCCCTATCTGAAAGTCTGATAAACGCCGGAAAAATGATTAAGTCCAAAAAAAAAATTTTTTAACTTTTTTCAATTTTACCCCCGTGCGATATATATTCTACCCACACTCATTTGGAACTCTCCTGGGGTACCCTCACACATATTGTTCCCTCATTTAGTGGATATTTTCACAAAAAAGCGAAATTTTCAAAAATCCCGAAAATTGGCTGAAAACGACTAAATATCAAGGACTCAATGGGCGAATCGCTCTGGAACTGAAATCGGAACGCTCACTGACATTTCCCCTATCTGAAAGTCTGATAAACGCCGGAAAAATGATTAAGTCCAAAAAAAAAAATTTTTCAACTTTTTTCAATTTTACCCCCGTGCGATATATATTCTACCCACACACATTTGGAACTCTCCTGGGGTACCCTCACACATATTATTCCCTCATTTAGTGGATATTTTCACAAAAAAGTGAAATTTTCAAAAATCCAGAAAATTGGCTGAAAACAACTAAATATCAAGGATTCATGGGGCGAATCGCTCTGGAACTGAAATGAGAACGCTCACTGACATTTCCCCTATCTGAAAGTCTGATAAACGCAGGAAAAATGACTAAGTCCAAAAAAAAAATGTTTCAACTTTTTTCAATTTTACCCCCGTCGGATATATATTCTACCCACACTCATTTGGAACTCGCCTGGGGTACCCTCACACATATTATTCCCTCATTTAGTGGATATTTTCACAAAAAAGTGAAATTTTCAAAAATCCTGAAAATTGGCTGAAAACGACTAAATATCAAGGACTCATTGGGCAAATCGCTCTGGAACTGAAATCGGAACGCTCACTGACATTTACCCTATCTGAAAGTCTGATAAACGCCGGAAAAATGACTAAGTCCAAAAAAAAAAATTTTCAACTTTTTTCAATTTTACCCCCGTGGCAGATATATTCTACCCACACTCATTTGAACTCTCCTGGGGTACCCTCACACATATTATTCCCTCATTTAGTGGATATTTTCACAAAAAAGTGAAATTTTCAAAAATCCAGAAAATTGGCTGAAAACAACTAAATATCAAGGACTCATTGGGCGAATCGCTCTGGTATTGAAATCGGAACGCTCACTGACATTTCCCCTATCTGAAAGTCTGATAAACGCCGGAAAAATGACTAAGTCCAAAAAAAAAAATTTTTCAACTTTTTTCAATTTTACCCCCGTGGGAGATAGATTCTACCCACACACATTTGGAACTCTCCTGGGGTACCCTCACACATATTGTTCCCTCATTTAGTGGATATTTTCACAAAAAAGCGAAATTTTCAAAAATCCCGAAAATTGGCTGAAAACGACTAAATATCAAGGACTCAATGGGCGAATCGCTCTGGAACTGAAATCGGAACGCTCACTGACATTTACCCTATCTGAAAGTCTGATAAACGCCAGAAAAATGACAAAGTCCAAAAAAAAAATTTTTTCAACTTTTTTCAATCTTACCCACGTGGGATATATATTGTACCCACACACATTTCTAACTCTCCTGGGGTACTCTCACACATATTATTCCCTCATTTAGTGGATATTTTCACAAAAAAGTGAAATTTTCAAAAATCCAAAATATTGGCTGAAAACGTCTAAATATCAAGGACTCATTGGGAGAATCGCTCTGGAACTAAAATCGGAATGCTCTCTGACATTTCCCCTATCTGAAAGTCTGATAAACGCAGGAAAAATGACTAAGTCCAAAAAAAAAATTTTTTCAACTTTTTTCAATTTTACCCCCGTGCGATATATATTCTACCCACACACATTTGGAACTCTCCTGGGGTACCCTCACACATATTATTCCCTCATTTAGTGGATATTTTCACAAAAAAGTGAAATTTTCAAAAATCCCGAAAATTGGTTGAAAACGACTAAATATCAAGGACTGATTGGGCGAATCGCTCTTCAACTGAAATCGGAACGCTCACTGACTTTTACCTTATCTGAAAGTCTGATAAACGCCGGAAAAATGACTAAGTCCAAAAAAAAAATGTTTCAGCTTTTTTCAATTTTACCCCCGTCGGATTCTACCCACACTCATTTGGAACTCGCCTGGGGTACCCTCACACATATTATTCCCTCATTTAGTGGATATTTTCACAAAAAAGTGAAATTTTCAAAAATCCTGAAAATTGGCTGAAGACGACTAAATATCAAGGACTCATTGGGCAAATCGCTCTGGAACTGAAATCGGAACGCTCACTGACATTTACCCTATCTGAAAGTCTGATAAACGCCGGAAAAATGACTAAGTCCAAAAAAAAAATTTTTTCAACTTTTTTCAATTTTACCCCCGTGCGATATATATTCTACCCACACACATTTGGAACTCTCCTGGGGTACCCTCACACATATTATTCCCTCATTTAGTGCATATTTTCACAAAAAAGTGAAATTTTAAAAAATCCAGAAAATTGGCTGAAAACGACTAAATATCAAGGACTCATTGGGCGAATCGCTCTGGAACTGAAATCGGAACACTCACTGACATTTCCCCTATCTGAAAGTCTGATAAACGCCGGAAAAATGACTTAATCAAAAAAAAAAATTTTTCAACTTTTTTCAATTTTACCCCCGTGCGATATATATTCTACCCACACACATTTGGAACTCTCCTGGGGTACCCTCACACATATTATTCCCTCATTTAGTGGATATTTTCACAAAAAAGTGAAATTTTCAAAAATCCAGAAAATTGGCTGAAAACAACTAAATATCAAGGATTCATGGGGCGAATCGCTCTGGAACTGAAATGAGAATGCTCACTGACATTTCCCCTATCTGAAAGTCTGATAAACGCAGGAAAAATGACTAAGTCCAAAAAAAAAATGTTTCAACTTTTTTCAATTTTACCCCCGTCGGATATATATTCTACCAACACTCATTTGGAACTCGCCTGGGGTACCCTCACACATATTATTCCCTCATTTAGTGGATATTTTCACAAAAAAGTGAAATTTTCAAAAATCCTGAAAATTGGCTGAAGACGACTAAATATCAAGGACTCATTGGGCAAATCGCTCTGGAACTGAAATCGGAATGCTCACTGACATTTACCCTATATGAAAGTCTGATAAACGCCGGAAAAATGACTAAGTCCAAAAAAAAAAATTTTCAACTTTTTTCAATTTTACCCCCGTGGGAGATATATTCTACCCACACTCATTTGGAACTCTCCTGGGGTACCCTCACACATATTATTCCCTCATTTAGTGCATATTTTCACAAAAAAGTGAAATTTTAAAAAAATCCAGAAAATTGGCTGAAAACGAATAAATATCAAGGACTCATTGGGCGAATCGCTCTGGAACTGAAATCGGAATGCTCACTGACATTTCCCCTATCTGAAAGTCTGATAAACGCAGGAAAAATGACTAAGTCCAAAAAAAAAATGTTTCAACTTTTTTCAATTTTACCCCCGTCGGATATATATTCTACTCACACTCATTTGGAACTCGCCTGGGGTACCCTCACACATATTATTCCCTCATTTAGTGGATATTTTCACAAAAAAGTGAAATTTTCAAAAATCCTGAAAATTGGCTGAAAACGACTAAATATCAAGGACTCATTGGGCGAATCGCTCTGGAACTGAAATCAGAACGCTCACTGACATTTACCCTATCTGAAAGTCTGATAAACGCCGGAAAAATGACTAAGTCCAAAAAAAAAAATTTTCAACTTTTTTCAATTTTACCCCCGTGGGAGATATATTCTACCCACACTCATTTGAACTCTCCTGGGGTACCCTCACACATATTATTCCCTCATTTAGTGGATATTTTCACAAAAAAGTGAAATTTTCAAAAATCCAGAAAATTGGCTGAAAACAACTAAATATCAAGGACTCATTGGGCGAATCGCTCTGGAACTGAAATCAGAACGCTCACTGACATTTCCCCTATCTGAAAGTCTGATAAACGCAGTAAAAATGACTAAGTCCAAAAAAAAAATTTTTTCAACTTTTTTCAATTATACCCCCGTGGGAAATTTATTCTACCCACACACATTTGGAACTCTCCTGGGGTACCCTCACACATATTATTCCCTCCTTTAGTGGATATTTTCACAAAAAAAGTGAAATTTTCAAAAATCCAGAAAATTGGCAGAAAAAGACTAAATATCAAGGGCTCATTGGGCGAATCGCTCTGGAACTGAAATCGGAACACTCACTGACATTTCCCCTATCTGAAAGTCTGATAAACGCCGGAAAAATGATTAAGTCCAAAAAAAAAATTTTTTAACTTTTTTCAATTTTACCCCCGTGCGATATATATTCTACCCACACACATTTGGAACTCTCCTGGGGTACCCTCACACATATTATTCCCTCATTTAGTGGATATTTTCACAAAAAAGTGAAATTTTCAAAAATCCCGAAAATTGGTTGAAAACGACTAAATATCAAGGACTGATTGGGCGAATCGCTCTTCAACTGAAATCGGAACGCTCACTGACTTTTACCTTATCTGAAAGTCTGATAAACGCCGGAAAAATGACTAAGTCCAAAAAAAAAATGTTTCAGCTTTTTTCAATTTTACCCCCGTCGGATTCTACCCACACTCATTTGGAACTCGCCTGGGGTACCCTCACACATATTATTCCCTCATTTAGTGGATATTTTCACAAAAAAGTGAAATTTTCAAAAATCCTGAAAATTGGCTGAAGACGACTAAATATCAAGGACTCATTGGGCAAATCGCTCTGGAACTGAAATCGGAAAGCTCACTGACATTTACCCTATCTGAAAGTCTGATAAACGCCGGAAAAATGACTAAGTCCAAAAAAAAAATTTTTTCAACTTTTTTCAATTTTACCCCCGTGCGATATATATTCTACCCACACACATTTGGAACTCTCCTGGGGTACCCTCACACATATTATTCCCTCATTTAGTGCATATTTTCACAAAAAAGTGAAATTTTAAAAAATCCAGAAAATTGGCTGAAAACGACTAAATATCAAGGACTCATTGGGCGAATCGCTCTGGAACTGAAATCGGAACACTCACTGACATTTCCCCTATCTGAAAGTCTGATAAACGCCGGAAAAATGACTTAATCAAAAAAAAAAATTTTTCAACTTTTTTCAATTTTACCCCCGTGCGATATATATTCTACCCACACACATTTGGAACTCTCCTGGGGTACCCTCACACATATTATTCCCTCATTTAGTGGATATTTTCACAAAAAAGTGAAATTTTCAAAAATCCAGAAAATTGGCTGAAAACAACTAAATATCAAGGATTCATGGGGCGAATCGCTCTGGAACTGAAATGAGAACGCTCACTGACATTTCCCCTATCTGAAAGTCTGATAAACGTAGGAAAAATGACTAAGTCCAAAAAAAAAATGTTTCAACTTTTTTCAATTTTACCCCCGTCGGATATATATTCTACCAACACTCATTTGGAACTCGCCTGGGGTACCCTCACACATATTATTCCCTCATTTAGTGGATATTTTCACAAAAAAGTGAAATTTTCAAAAATCCTGAAAATTGGCTGAAGACGACTAAATATCAAGGACTCATTGGGCAAATCGCTCTGGAACTGAAATCGGAACGCTCACTGACATTTACCCTATATGAAAGTCTGATAAACGCCTGAAAAATGACTAAGTCCAAAAAAAAAATTTTCAACTTTTTTCAATTTTACCCCCGTGGGAGATATATTCTACCCACACTCATTTGGAACTCTCCTGGGGTACCCTCACACATATTATTCCCTCATTTAGTGCATATTTTCACAAAAAAGTGAAATTTTAAAAAAATCCAGAAAATTGGCTGAAAACGAATAAATATCAAGGACTCATTGGGCGAATCGCTCTGGAACTGAAATCGGAATGCTCACTGACATTTCCCCTATCTGAAAGTCTGATAAACGCAGGAAAAATGACTAAGTCCAAAAAAAAAATGTTTCAACTTTTTTCAATTTTACCCCCGTCGGATATATATTCTACCCACACTCATTTGGAACTCGCCTGGGGTACCCTCACACATATTATTCCCTCATTTAGTGGATATTTTCACAAAAAAGTGAAATTTTCAAAAATCCTGAAAATTGGCTGAAAACAACTAAATATCAAGGACTCATTGGGCGAATCGCTCTGGAACTGAAATCGGAACACTCACTGACATTTCCCCTATCTGAAAGTCTGATAAACGCAGTAAAAATGACTAAGTCCAAAAAAAAAATTTTTTCAACTTTTTTCAATTATACCCCCGTGGGAAATTTATTCTACCCACACACATTTGGAACTCTCCTGGGGTACCCTCACACATATTATTCCCTCCTTTAGTGGATATTTTCACAAAAAAAGTGAAATTTTCAAAAATCCAGAAAATTGGCTGAAAAAGACTAAATATCAAGGGCTCATTGGGCGAATCGCTCTGGAACTGAAATCGGAACACTCACTGACATTTCCCCTATCTGAAAGTCTGATAAACGCCGGAAAAATGACTTAGTCCAAAAAAAAAAATTTTTCAACTTTTTTCAATTTTAACCCCATGGGATATATATTCTACCCACATACATTTGGTACTCTCCTGGGATACCCTCACACATATTATTCCCTCATTTAGTGGATATTTTCACAAAAAAGTGAAATTTTCAAAAATCCAGAAAATTGGCTGAAAACGACTAAATATCAAGGACTCATTGGGCAAATCGCTCTGGAACTGAAATCGGAACGCTCACTGACATTTCCCCTATCTGAAAGTCTGATAAACGCCGGAAAAATGATTAAGTCCAAAAAAAAAATTTTTTAACTTTTTTCAATTTTACCCCCGTGCGATATATATTCTACCCACACACATTTGGAACTCTCCTGGGGTACCCTCACACATATTATTCCCTCATTTAGTGCATATTTTCACAAAAAAGTGAAATTTTAAAAAAATCCAGAAAATTGGCTGAAAACGAATAAATATCAAGGACTCATTGGGCGAATCGCTCTGGAACTGAAATCGGAATGCTCACTGACATTTCCCCTATCTGAAAGTCTGATAAACGCAGGAAAAATGACTAAGTCCAAAAAAAAAATGTTTCAACTTTTTTCAATTTTACCCCCGTCGGATATATATTCTACCCACACTCATTTGGAACTCGCCTGGGGTACCCTCACACATATTATTCCCTCATTTAGTGGATATTTTCACAAAAAAGTGAAATTTTCAAAAATCCTGAAAATTGGCTGAAAACGACTAAATATCAAGGACTCATTGGGCGAATCGCTCTGGAACTGAAATCAGAACGCTCACTGACATTTACCCTATCTGAAAGTCTGATAAACGCCGGAAAAATGACTAAGTCCAAAAAAAAAAATTTTCAACTTTTTTCAATTTTACCCCCGTGGGAGATATATTCTACCCACACTCATTTGAACTCTCCTGGGGTACCCTCACACATATTATTCCCTCATTTAGTGGATATTTTCACAAAAAAGTGAAATTTTCAAAAATCCAGAAAATTGGCTGAAAACAACTAAATATCAAGGACTCATTGGGCGAATCGCTCTGGAACTGAAATCGGAACGCTCACTGACATTTCCCCTATCTGAAAGTCTGATAAACGCAGTAAAAATGACTAAGTCCAAAAAAAAAATTTTTTCAACTTTTTTCAATTATACCCCCGTGGGAAATTTATTCTACCCACACACATTTGGAACTCTCCTGGGGTACCCTCACACATATTATTCCCTCCTTTAGTGGATATTTTCACAAAAAAAGTGAAATTTTCAAAAATCCAGAAAATTGGCTGAAAAAGACTAAATATCAAGGGCTCATTGGGCGAATCGCTCTGGAACTGAAATCGGAACACTCACTGACATTTCCCCTATCTGAAAGTCTGATAAACGCCGGAAAAATGACTTAGTCCAAAAAAAATAATTTTTCAACTTTTTTCAATTTTAACCCCATGGGATATATATTCTACCCACATACATTTGGTACTCTCCTGGGATACCCTCACACATATTATTCCCTCATTTAGTGGATATTTTCACAAAAAAGTGAAATTTTCAAAAATCCAGAAAATTGGCTGAAAACGACTAAATATCAAGGACTCATTGGGCAAATCGCTCTGGAACTGAAATCGGAACGCTCACTGACATTTCCCCTATCTGAAAGTCTGATAAACGCCGGAAAAATGATTAAGTCCAAAAAAAAATTTTTTTAACTTTTTTCAATTTTACCCCCGTGCGATATATATTCTACCCACACACATTTGGAACTCTCCTGGGGTACCCTCACACATATTATTCCCTCATTTAGTGGATATTTTCACAAAAAAGTGAAATTTTCAAAAATCCAGAAAATTGGCTGAAAAAGACTAAATATCAAGGACTCATTGGGCGAATCGCTCTGGAACTGAAATCGGAACGCTCACTGACATTTCCCCTATCTGAAAGTCTGATAAACGCCGGAAAAATGACTAAGTCCAAAAAAAAAAATTTTTCAACTTTTTTCAATTTTACCCCCGTGGGAGATATATTCTACCCACACTCATTTGGAACTCTCCTGGGGTACCCTCACACATATTGTTCCCTCATTTAGTGGATATTTTCACAAAAAAGCGAAATTTTCAAAAATCCCGAAAATTGGCTGAAAACGACTAAATATCAAGGACTCAATGGGCGAATCGCTCTGGAACTGAAATCGGAACGCTCACTGACATTTCCCCTATCTGAAAGTCTGATAAACGCCGGAAAAATGATTAAGTCCAAAAAAAAAAATTTTTCAACTTTTTTCAATTTTACCCCCGTGCGATATATATTCTACCCACACACATTTGGAAATCTCCTGGGGTACCCTCACACATATTATTCCCTCATTTAGTGGATATTTTCACAAAAAAGTGAAATTTTCAAAAATCCAGAAAATTGGCTGAAAACAACTAAATATCAAGGATTCATGGGGCGAATCGCTCTGGAACTGAAATGAGAACGCTCACTGACATTTCCCCTATCTGAAAGTCTGATAAACGCAGGAAAAATGACTAAGTCCAAAAAAAAAATGTTTCAACTTTTTTCAATTTTACCCCCGTCGGATATATATTCTACCCACACTCATTTGGAACTCGCCTGGGGTACCCTCACACATATTATTCCCTCATTTAGTGGATATTTTTACAAAAAAGTGAAATTTTCAAAAATCCTGAAAATTGGCTGAAAACGACTAAATATCAAGGACTCATTGGGCAAATCGCTCTGGAACTGAAATCGGAACGCTCACTGACATTTACCCTATCTGAAAGTCTTATAAACGCCGGAAAAATGACTAAGTCCAAAAAAAAAAATTTTCAACTTTTTTCAATTTTACCCCCGTGGGAGATATATTCTACCCACACTCATTTGAACTCTCCTGGGGTACCCTCACACATATTATTCCCTCATTTAGTGGATATTTTCACAAAAAAGTGAAATTTTCAAAAATCCAGAAAATTGGCTGAAAACAACTAAATATCAAGGACTCATTGGGCGAATCGCTCTGGAATTGAAATCGGAACGCTCACTGACATTTCCCCTATCTGAAAGTCTGATAAACGCCGGAAAAATGACTAAGTCCAAAAAAAAAAATTTTTCAACTTTTTTCAATTTTACCCCCGTGGGAGATAGATTCTACCCACACACATTTGGAACTCTCCTGGGGTACCCTCACACATATTGTTCCCTCATTTAGTGGATATTTTCACAAAAAAGCGAAATTTTCAAAAATCCCGAAAATTGGCTGAAAACGACTAAATATCAAGGACTCAATGGGCGAATCGCTCTGGAACTGAAATCGGAACGCTCACTGACATTTACCCTATCTGAAAGTCTGATAAACGCCAGAAAAATGACAAAGTCCAAAAAAAAAATTTTTTCAACTTTTTTCAATTTTACCCCCGTGCGATATATATTCTACCCACACACATTTGGAACTCTCCTGGGGTACCCTCACACATATTATTCCCTCATTTAGTGGATATTTTCACAAAAAAGTGAAATTTTCAAAAATCCAAAATATTGGCTGAAAACGACTAAATATCAAGGACTCATTGGGAGAATCGCTCTGGAACTGAAATCGGAATGCTCTCTGACATTTCCCCTATCTGAAAGTCTGATAAACGCAGGAAAAATGACTAAGTCCAAAAAAAAAATGTTTTCAACTTTTTTCAATTTTACCCCCGTGCGATATATATTCTACCCACACACATTTGGAACTCTCCTGGGGTACCCTCACACATATTATTCCCTCATTTAGTGGATATTTTCACAAAAAAGTGAAATTTTCAAAAATCCCGAAAATTGGTTGAAAACGACTAAATATCAAGGACTGATTGGGCGAATCGCTCTTCAACTGAAATCGGAACGCTCACTGACTTTTACCTTATCTGAAAGTCTGATAAACGCCGGAAAAATGACTAAGTCCAAAAAAAAAATGTTTCAGCTTTTTTCAATTTTACCCCCGTCGGATTCTACCCACACTCATTTGGAACTCGCCTGGGGTACCCTCACACATATTATTCCCTCATTTAGTGGATATTTTCACAAAAAAGTGAAATTTTCAAAAATCCTGAAAATTGGCTGAAGACGACTAAATATCAAGGACTCATTGGGCAAATCGCTCTGGAACTGAAATCGGAACGCTCACTGACATTTACCCTATCTGAAAGTCTGATAAACGCAGTAAAAATGACAAAGTCCAAAAAAAAATTTTTTTCAACTTTTTTCAATTATACCCCCGTGGGAAATGTATTCTACCCACACACATTTGGAACTCTCCTGGGGTACCCTCACACATATTATTCCCTCCTTTAGTGGATATTTTCACAAAAAAAGTGAAATTTTCAAAAATCCAGAAAATTGGCTGAAAAAGACTAAATATCAAGGGCTCATTGGGCGAATCGCTCTGGAACTGAAATCGGAACACTCACTGACATTTCCCCTATCTGAAAGTCTGATAAACGCCGGAAAAATGACTTAGTCCAAAAAAAAAATTTTTTCAACTTTTTCAATTTTAACCCCGTGGGATATATATTCTACCCACACACATTTGGAACTCTCCTGGGATACCCTCACACATATTATTCCCTCATTTAGTGGATATTTTCACAAAAAAGTGAAATTTTCAAAAATCCTGAAAATTGGCTGAAAACGACTAAATATCAAGGACTCATTGGGCGAATCGCTCTGGAACTGAAATCGGAACGCTCACTGATATTTACCCTATCTGAAAGTCTGATAAACGCCGGAAAAATGACTAAGTCCAAAAAAAAAAATTTTCAACTTTTTTCAATTTTACCCTCGTGGGAGATATATTCTACCCACACTCATTTGAACTCTCCTGGGGTACCCTCACACATATTATTCCCTCATTTAGTGGATATTTTCACAAAAAAGTGAAATTTTCAAAAATCCAGAAAATTGGCTGAAAACAATTAAATATCAAGGACTCATTGGGCGAATCGCTCTGGAACTGAAATCGGAACGCTCACTGACATTTCCCCTATCTGAAAGTCTGATAAACGCCGGAAAAATAATTAAGTCCAAAAAAAAAAATTTTTCAACTTTTTTCAATTTTACCCCCGTGCGATATATATTCTACCCACACACATTTGGAACTCTCCTGGGGTACCCTCACACATATTATTCCCTCATTTAGTGGATATTTTCACAAAAAAGTGAAATTTTCAAAAATCCAGAAAATTGGCTGAAAACAACTAAATATCAAGGATTCATGGGGCGAATTGCTCTGGAACTGAAATGAGAACGCTCACTGACATTTCCCCTATCTGAAAGTCTGATAAACGCAGGAAAAATGACTAAGTCCAAAAAAAAAATGTTTCAACTTTTTTCAATTTTACCCCCGTCGGATATATATTCTACCCACACTCATTTGGAACTCGCCTGGGGTACACTCACACACATTATTCCCTCATTTAGTGCATATTTTCACAAAAAAGTGAAATTTTAAAAAATCCAGAAAATTGGCTGAAAACGAATAAATATCAAGGACTCATTGGGCGAATCGCTCTGGAACTGAAATCGGAATGCTCACTGACATTTCCCCTATCTGAAAGTCTGATAAACGCAGTAAAAATGACTAAGTCCAAAAAAAAAATTTTTTCAACTTTTTTCAATTATACCCCCGTGGGAAATTTATTCTACCCACACACATTTGGAACTCTCCTGGGGTACCCTCACACATATTATTCCCTCCTTTAGTGGATATTTTCACAAAAAAAGTGAAATTTTCAAAAATCCAGAAAATTGGCTGAAAAAGACTAAATATCAAGGGCTCATTGGGCGAATCGCTCTAGAACTGAAATCGGAACACTCACTGACATTTCCCCTATCTGAAAGTCTGATAAACGCCGGAAAAATGACTTAGTCCAAAAAAAAAAATTTTCAACTTTTTTCAATTTTACCCCCGTGGGAGATATATTCTACCCACACTCATTTGAACTCTCCTGGGGTACCCTCACACATATTATTCCCTCATTTAGTGGATATTTTCACAAAAAAAGTGAAATTTTCAAAAATCCAGAAAATTGGCTGAAAACAATTAAATATCAAGGACTCATTGGGCGAATCGCTCTGGAACTGAAATCGGAACGCTCACTGACATTTCCCCTATCTGAAAGTCTGATAAACGCCGGAAAAATGATTAAGTCCAAAAAAAAAATTTTTCAACTTTTTTCAATTTTACCCCCGTGCGATATATATTGTACCCACACACATTTCTAACTCTCCTGGGGTACTCTCACACATATTATTCCCTCATTTAGTGGATATTTTCAAAAAAAAGTGAAATTTTCAAAAATCCAAAATATTGGCTGAAAACGACTAAATATCAAGGACTCATTGGGCGAATCGCTCTGGAACTGAAATCGGAACGCTCACTGACATTTCCCCTATCTGAAAGTCTGATAAACGCCGGAAAAATGACTAAGTCCAAAAAAAAAAATATTTCAACTTTTTTCAATTTTACCCCCGTGCGATATATATTCTACCCACACACATTTGGAACTCTCCTGGGGTACCCTCACACATATTATTCCCTCATTTAGTGGATATTTTCACAAAAAAGTGAAATTTTCAAAAATCCAGAAAATTGGCTGAAAAAGACTAAATATCAAGGACTCATTGGGCGAATCGCTCTGGAACTGAAATCGGAACGCTCACTGACATTTCCCCTATCTGAAAGTCTGATAAACGCCGGAAAAATGACTAAGTCCAAAAAAAAAAATTTTTCAACTTTTTTCAATTTTACCCCCGTGCGATATATATTCTACCCACACACATTTGGAACTCTCCTGGGGTACCCTCACACATATTATTCCCTCATTTAGTGGATATTTTCACAAAAAAGTGAAATTTTCAAAAATCCAGAAAATTGGCTGAAAAAGACTAAATATCAAGGACTCATTGGGCAAATCGCTCTGGAACTGAAATCGGAACGCTCACTGACATTTACCCTATATGAAAGTCTGATAAACGCCGGAAAAATGACTAAGTCCAAAAAAAAAATTTTCAACTTTTTTCAATTTTACCCCCGTGGGAGATATATTCTACCCACACTCATTTGGAACTCTCCTGGGGTACCCTCACACATATTATTCCCTCATTTAGTGCATATTTTCACAAAAAAGTGAAATTTTAAAAAAATCCAGAAAATTGGCTGAAAACGAATAAATATCAAGGACTCATTGGGCGAATCGCTCTGGAACTGAAATCGGAATGCTCACTGACATTTCCCCTATCTGAAAGTCTGATAAACGCAGTAAAAATGACAAAGTCCAAAAAAAAAATTTTTTCAACTTTTTTCAATTATACCCCCGTGGGAAATGTACTCTACCCACACACATTTGGAACTCTCCTGGGGTACCCTCACACATATTATTCCCTCCTTTAGTGGATATTTTCACAAAAAAAGTGAAATTTTCAAAAATCCAGAAAATTGGCTGAAAAAGACTAAATATCAAGGGCTCATTGGGCGAATCGCTCTGGAACTGAAATGGGAACACTCACTGACATTTCCCCTATCTGAAAGTCTGATAAACGCCGGAAAAATGACTTAGTCCAAAAAAAAAATTTTTTCAACTTTTTCAATTTTAACCCCGTGGGATATATATTCTACCCACACACATTTGGAACTCTCCTGGGGTAACCTCACACATATTATTCCCTCATTTAGTGGATATTTTCACAAAAAAGTGAAATTTTCAAAAATCCAGAAAATTGGCTGAAAACAATTAAATATCAAGGACTCATTGGGCGAATCGCTCTGGAACTGAAATCGGAACGCTCACTGACATTTCCCCTATCTGAAAGTCTGATAAACGCCGGAAAAATAATTAAGTCCAAAAAAAAAAATTTTTCAACTTTTTTCAATTTTACCCCCGTGCGATATATATTCTACCCACACACATTTGGAACTCTCCTGGGGTAACCTCACACATATTATTCCCTCATTTAGTGGATATTTTCACAAAAAAGTGAAATTTTCAAAAATCCAGAAAATTGGCTGAAAACAACTAAATATCAAGGATTCATGGGGCGAATTGCTCTGGAACTGAAATGAGAACGCTCACTGACATTTCCCCTATCTGAAAGTCTGATAAACGCAGGAAAAATGACTAAGTCCAAAAAAAAAATGTTTCAACTTTTTTCAATTTTACCCCCGTCGGATATATATTCTACCCACACTCATTTGGAACTCTCCTGGGGTACCCTCACACATATTATTCCCTCCTTTAGTGGATATTTTCACAAAAAAAGTGAAATTTTCAAAAATCCAGAAAATTGGCTGAAAAAGACTAAATATCAAGGGCTCATTGGGCGAATCGCTCTGGAACTGAAATCGGAACACTCACTGACATTTCCCCTATCTGAAAGTCTGATAAACGCCGGAAAAATGACTTAGTCCAAAAAAAAAAATTTTTCAACTTTTTTCAATTTTAACCCCGTGGGATATATATTCTACCCACACACATTTGGAACTCTCCTGGGATACCCTCACACATATTATTCCCTCATTTAGTGGATATTTTCACAAAAAAGTGAAATTTTCAAAAATCCTGAAAATTGGCTGAAAACGACTAAATATCAAGGACTCATTGGGCGAATCGCTCTGGAACTGAAATTGGAACGCTCACTGATATTTACCCTATCTGAAAGTCTGATAAACGCCGGAAAAATGACTAAGTTCAAAAAAAAAAATTTTCAACTTTTTTCAATTTTACCCTCGTGGGAGATATATTCTACCCACACTCATTTGAACTCTCCTGGGGTACCCTCACACATATTATTCCCTCATTTAGTGGATATTTTCACAAAAAAAGTGAAATTTTCAAAAATCCAGAAAATTGGCTGAAAACAATTAAATATCAAGGACTCATTGGGCGAATCGCTCTGGAACTGAAATCGGAACGCTCACTGACATTTCCCCTATCTGAAAGTCTGATAAACGCCGGAAAAATGATTAAGTCCAAAAAAAAAATTTTTCAACTTTTTTCAATTTTACCCCCGTGCGATATATATTGTACCCACACACATTTCTAACTCTCCTGGGGTACTCTCACACATATTATTCCCTCATTTAGTGGATATTTTCAAAAAAAAGTGAAATTTTCAAAAATCCAAAATATTGGCTGAAAACGACTAAATATCAAGGACTCATTGAGCGAATCGCTCTGGAACTGAAATCGGAACGCTCACTGACATTTCCCCTATCTGAAAGTCTGATAAACGCCGGAAAAATGACTAAGTCCAAAAAAAAAAATATTTCAACTTTTTTCAATTTTACCCCCGTGCGATATATATTCTACCCACACACATTTGGAACTCTCCTGGGGTACCCTCACACATATTATTCCCTCATTTAGTGGATGTTTTCACAAAAAAGTGAAATTTTCAAAAATCCAGAAAATTGGCTGAAAAAGACTAAATATCAAGGACTCATTGGGCGAATCGCTCTGGAACTGAAATCGGAACGCTCACTGACATTTCCCCTATCTGAAAGTCTGATAAACGCCGGAAAAATGACTAAGTCCAAAAAAAAAAATTTTTCAACTTTTTTCAATTTTACCCCCGTGCGATATATATTCTACGCACACACATTTGGAACTCTCCTGGGGTACCCTCACACATATTGTTCCCTCATTTAGTGGATATTTTCACAAAAAAGTGAAATTTTCAAAAATCCAGAAAATTGGCTGAAAACAACTAAATATCAAGGACTCACTGGGCGAATCGCTCTGGAACTGAAATCGGAACGCTCACTGACATTTCCCCTATCTGAAAGTCTGATAAACGCCGGAAAAATGACTAAGTCCAAAAAAAATATTTTTCAACTTTTTTCAATTTTACCCCCGTGCGAGATATATTCTACCCACACACATTTGGAACTCTCCTGGGGTACCCTCACACATATTATTCCCTCATTTAGTGGATATTTTCACAAAAAAGTGAAATTTTCAAAAATCCAGAAAATTGGCTGAAAAAGACTAAATATCAAGGACTCATTGGGCAAATCGCTCTGGAACTGAAATCGGAATGCTCACTGACATTTACCCTATATGAAAGTCTGATAAACGCAGTAAAAATGACAAAGTCCAAAAAAAAAATTTTTTCAACTTTTTTCAATTATACCCCCGTGGGAAATGTATTCTACCCACACACATTTGGAACTCTCCTGGGGTACCCTCACACATATTATTCCCTCCTTTAGTGGATATTTTCACAAAAAAAGTGAAATTTTCAAAAATCCAGAAAATTGGCTGAAAAAGACTAAATATCAAGGGCTCATTGGGCGAATCGCTCTGGAACTGAAATCGGAACACTCACTGACATTTCCCCTATCTGAAAGTCTGATAAACGCCGGAAAAATGACTTAGTCCAAAAAAAAAATTTTTTCAACTTTTTCAATTTTAACCCCGTGGGATATATATTCTACCCACACACATTTGGAACTCTCCTGGGATACCCTCACACATATTATTCCCTCATTTAGTGGATATTTTCACAAAAAAGTGAAATTTTCAAAAATCCTGAAAATTGGCTGAAAACGACTAAATATCAAGGACTCATTGGGCGAATCGCTCTGGAACTGAAATCGGAACGCTCACTGATATTTACCCTATCTGAAAGTCTGATAAACGCCGGAAAAATAATTAAGTCCAAAAAAAAAAATTTTTCAACTTTTTTCAATTTTACCCCCGTGCGATATATATTCTACCCACACACATTTGGAACTCTCCTGGGGTACCCTCACACATATTATTCCCTCATTTAGTGGATATTTTCACAAAAAAGTGAAATTTTCAAAAATCCAGAAAATTGGCTGAAAACAACTAAATATCAAGGATTCATGGGGCGAATTGCTCTGGAACTGAAATGAGAACGCTCACTGACATTTCCCCTATCTGAAAGTCTGATAAACGCAGGAAAAATGACTAAGTCCAAAAAAAAAATGTTTCAACTTTTTTCAATTTTACCCCCGTCGGATATATATTCTACCCACACTCATTTGGAACTCGCCTGGGGTACACTCACACATATTATTCCCTCATTTAGTGCATATTTTCACAAAAAAGTGAAATTTTCAAAAATCCAAAATATTGGCTGAAAACGACTAAATATCAAGGACTCATTGGGCGAATCGCTCTGGAACTGAAATCGGAACGCTCACTGACATTTCCCCTATCTGAAAGTCTGATAAACGCCGGAAAAATGACTAAGTCCAAAAAAAAAATTTTTTCAACTTTTTTCAATTTTACCCCCGTGCGATATATATTCTACCCACACACATTTGGAACTCTCCTGGGGTACCCTCACACATATTATTCCCTCATTTAGTGCATATTTTCACAAAAAAGTGAAATTTTAAAAAATCCAGAAAATTGGCTGAAAACGAATAAATATCAAGGACTCATTGGGCGAATCGCTCTGGAACTGAAATCGGAATGCTCACTGACATTTCCCCTATCTGAAAGTCTGATAAACGCAGTAAAAATGACTAAGTCCAAAAAAAAAATTTTTTCAACTTTTTTCAATTATACCCCCGTGGGAAATTTATTCTACCCACACACATTTGGAACTCTCCTGGGGTACCCTCACACATATTATTCCCTCCTTTAGTGGATATTTTCACAAAAAAAGTGAAATTTTCAAAAATCCAGAAAATTGGCTGAAAAAGACTAAATATCAAGGGCTCATTGGGCGAATCGCTCTGGAACTGAAATCGGAACACTCACTGACATTTCCCCTGTCTGAAAGTCTGATAAACGCCGGAAAAATGACTTAGTCCAAAAAAAAAAATTTTTCAACTTTTTTCAATTTTAACCCCGTGGGATATAAATTCTACCCACACACATTTGGAACTCTCCTGGGATACCCTCACACATATTATTCCCTCATTTAGTGGATATTTTCACAAAAAAGTGAAATTTTCAAAAATCCTGAAAATTGGCTGAAAACGACTAAATATCAAGGACTCATTGGGCGAATCGCTCTGGAACTGAAATCGGAACGCTCACTGATACTTACCCTATCTGAAAGTCTGATAAACGCCGGAAAAATGACTAAGTTCAAAAAAAAAAATTTTCAACTTTCTTCAATTTTACCCCCGTGGGAGATATATTCTACCCACACTCATTTGAACTCTCCTGGGGTACCCTCACACATATTATTCCCTCATTTAGTGGATATTTTCACAAAAAAGTGAAATTTTCAAAAATCCAGAAAATTGGCTGAAAAAGACTAAATATCAAGGACTCATTGGGCGAATCGCTCTGGAACTGAAATCGGAATGCTCACTGACATTTCCCCTATCTGAAAGTCTGATAAACGCCGGAAAAATGACTAAGTCCAAAAAAAAAAATTTTCAACTTTTTTCAATTTTACCCCTGTGGGATATATATTCTACCCACACTCATTTGGAACTCTCCTGGGGTACCCTCACACATATTATTCCCTCATTTAGTGGATATTTTCACAAAAAAGTGAAATTTTCAAAAATCCCGAAAATTGGCTGAAAACAACTAAATATCAAGAATTCATGGGGCGAATCGCTCTGGAACTGAAATCGGAACGCTCACTGACATTTCCCCTATCTGAAAGTCTGATAAACGCCGGAAAAATGACTAAGTCCAAAAAAAAAAGTTTTCAAATTTTTTCAATTTTACCCCCGTGGGCTATATATTCTACCCACACTCATTTGGAACTCTCCTGGGGTACCCTCACACATATTATTCCCTCATTTAGTGGATATTTTCACAAAAAAGTGAAATTTTCAAAAATCCCGAAAATTGGCTGAAAACGACTAAATATCAAGGACTCATTGGGCGAATCGCTCTGGAACTGAAATCGGAACGCTCACTGACATTTCCCCTATCTGAAAGTCTGGTAAACATAGGAAAAATGACTAAGCCCAAAAAAAAAATTTTTCAACTTTTTTCAATTTTACCCCCGTGGGATATATATTCTACCCACACACATTTGGAACTCTCCTGGGGTACCCTCACACATATTATTCCCTCATTTAGTGGATATTTTCACAAAAAAGTGAAATTTTCAAAAATCCAGAAAATTGGCTGAAAAAGACTAAATATCAAGGACTCATTGGGCGAATCGCTCTGGAAATGAAATCGGAACGGTCACTGACATTTCCCCTATCTGAAAGTCTGACAAACGTCGGAAAAATGACTAAGTCCAAAAAAAAAATTTTTTCAACTTTTTTCAATTTTACCCCAGTGGGATATATATTCTACCCACACACATTAGGAACTCTCCTGGGCTACATTCACACATATTGTTCCCTCATTTAGTGGATATTTTCACAAAAAAGTGAAATTTTCAAAAATCCATAAAATTGGCTGAAAAAGACTAAATATCAAGATCTCATTGGGCGAATCGCTCTGGAACTGAAATCGGAATGCTCACTGACATTTCCCCTATCTGAAAGTCTGATAAACGCAGGAAAAATGACTAAGTCCAAAATAAAATGTTTTCAACTTTTTTCAATTTTACCCCCGTGGGATATATATTCTACCCACACACATTTCTAACTCTCCTGGGGTACCCTCACACATATTATTCCCTCATTTAGTGGATATTTTCACAAAAAAGTGAAATTTTCAAAAATCCAAAATATTGGCTGAAAACGACTAAATATCAAGGACTCATTGGGCGAATCGCTCTGGAACTGAAATCCGAACGCTTAATGACATTTGCCCTATCTGAAAGTCTGATAAACGCCGGAAAAATGACTAAGTACGAAAAAAAAATTTTTTCAACTTTTTTCAATTTTACCCCCGTGGGATATATATTCTACCCACACACATTAGGAACTCTCCTGGGCTACATTCACACATATTGTTCCCTTATTTAGTGGATATTTTCACAAAAAAAGTGAAATTTTCAAAAATCCATAAAATTGGCTGAAAATGACTAAATATCAAGTACTCATTGGGCGAATCGCTCTGGAACTGAAATCGGAACGCTCACTGACATTTACCCTATGTGAAAGTCTGATAAACGCCGGAAAAATGACTAAGTCCAAAAAAAAATTTTTTTCAACTTTTTTCAATTTTACCCCCGTGGGATATATATTCTACCCACACACATTTGGAACTCTCCTGGGGTACCCTCACACATGTTATTACCTCATTTAGTGGATATTTTCACAAAAAAGTGAAATTTTCAAAAATCCAGAAAATTGGCTGAAAACGACTAAATGTCAAGGACTCATTGGGCAAAGCGCTCTGGAACTGAAATCGGAATGCTCACTGACATTTCCCCTATCTGAAAGTCTGATAAACGCAGGAAAAATGACTAAGTCCAAAAAAAAAATTTTTTCAACTTTTTTCAATTTTACCCACGTGGGATATATATTGTACCCACACACATTTCTAACTCTCCTGGGGTACTCTCACACATATTATTCCCTCATTTAGTGGATATTTTCAAAAAAAAGTGAAATTTTCAAAAATCCAAAATATTGGCTGAAAACGACTAAATATCAAGGACTCATTGGGCGAATCGCTCTGGAACTGAAATCGGAACGCTCACTGACATTTCCCCTATCTGAAAGTCTGATAAACGCCGGAAAAATGACTAAGTCCAAAAAAAAAAATATTTCAACTTTTTTCAATTTTACCCCCGTGCGATATATATTCTACCCACACACATTTGGAACTCTCCTGGGGTACCCTCACACATATTATTCCCTCATTTAGTGGATATTTTCACAAAAAAGTGAAATTTTCAAAAATCCAGAAAATTGGCTGAAAACGACTAAATATCAATGACTCATTGGGCGAATCGCTCTGGAACTGAAATCGGAATGCTCACTGACATTTCCCCTATCTTAAAGTCTGATAAACGCCGGAAAAATGACTAAGTCCAAAAAAAAAAAATTTTTCAACTTTTTTCAATTTTACCCCCGTGCGATATATATTCTACCCACACACATTTGGAACTCTCCTGGGGTACCCTCACACATATTATTCCCTCATTTAGTGGATATTTTCACAAAAAAGTGAAATTTTCAAAAATCCAGAAAATCGGCTGAAAAAGACTAAATATCAAGGACTCATTGGGCGAATCGCTCTGCAACTGAAATCGGAACGCTCAATGACATTTGCCCTATCTGAAAGTCTGATAAACGCCGGAAAAATGACTAAGTCCAAAAAAAAAATTTTTTCAACTTTTTTCAATTTTACCCCTGTGGGATATATATTCTACCCACACTCATTTGGAACTCTCCTGGGGTACCCTCACACATATTATTCCCTCATTTAGTGGATATTTTCACAAAAAAGTGAAATTTTCAAAAATCCCGAAAATTGGCTGAAAACAACTAAATATCAAGAATTCATGGGGCGAATCGCTCTGGAACTGAAATCGGAACGCTCACTGACATTTCCCCTATCTGAAAGTCTGGTAAACGTAGGAAAAATGACTAAGTCCAAAAAAAATATTTTTCAACTTTTTTCAATTTTACCCCGTGGGATATATATTCTACCCACACACATTTGGAACTCTCCTGGGGTACCCTCACACATATTATTCCCTCATTTAGTGGATATTTTCACAAAAAAGTGAAATTTTCAAAAATCCAGAAAATTGGCTGAAAAAGACTAAATATCAAGGACTCATTGGGCGAATCGCTCTGGAAATGAAATCGGAACGGTCACTGACATTTCCCCTATCTGAAAGTCTGATAAACGTCGGAAAAATGACGAAGTCCAAAAAAAAAATTTTTTCAACTTTTTTCAATTTTACCCCAGTGGGATATATATTCTACCCACACACATTAGGAACTCTCCTGGGCTACATTCACACATATTGTTCCCTCATTTAGTGGATATTTTCACAAAAAAGTGAAATTTTCAAAAATCCATAAAATTGGCTGAAAAAGACTAAATATCAAGATCTCATTGGGCGAATCGCTCTGGAACTGAAATCGGAATGCTCACTGACATTTCCCCTATCTGAAAGTCTGATAAACGCAGGAAAAATGACTAAGTCCAAAATAAAATGTTTTCAACTTTTTTCAATTTTACCCCCGTGGGATATATATTCTACCCACACACATTTCTAACTCTCCTGGGGTACCCTCACACATATTATTCCCTCATTTAGTGGATATTTTCACAAAAAAGTGAAATTTTCAAAAATCCAAAATATTGGCTGAAAACGACTAAATATCAAGGACTCATTGGGCGAATCACTCTGGAACTGAAATCCGAACGCTTAATGACATTTGCCCTATCTGAAAGTCTGATAAACGCCGGAAAAATGACTAAGTACGAAAAAAAAAATTTTTCAACTTTTTTCAATTTTACCCCCGTGGGATATATATTCTACCCACACACATTAGGAACTCTCCTGGGCTACATTCACACATATTGTTCCCTCATTTAGTGGATATTTTCACAAAAAAGTGAAATTTTCAAAAATCCATAAAATTGGCTGAAAACGACTAAATATCAAGTACTCATTGGGCGAATCGCTCTGGAACTGAAATCGGAACGCTCACTGACATTTCCCCTATCTGAAAGTCTGATAAACGCCGGAAAAATGACTAAGTCCAAAAAAAAAATTTTTCAACTTTTTTCAATTTTACCCCCGTGGGATATATATTGTACCCAAACACATTTGGAACTCTCCTGGGGTACCCTCACACATATTATTCCCTCATTTAGTGGATATTTTCACAAAAAAGTGAAATTTTCAAAAATCCAGAAAAATGGCTGAAAACGACTAAATATCAAGGACTCATTGGGCGAATCGCTCTGGAACTGAAATCGGAACGGTCACTGACATTTCCCCTATCTGAAAGTCTGGTAAACGTAGGAAAAATGACTAAGCCCAAAAAAAAAATTTTTCAACTTTTTTCAATTTTACCCCCGTGGGATATATATTCTACCCACACACATTTGGAACTCTCCTGGGGTACCCTCACACATATTATTCCCTCATTTAGTGGATATTTTCACAAAAAAGTGAAATTTTCAAAAATCCAGAAAATTGGCTGAAAAAGACTAAATATCAAGGACTCATTGGGCGAATCGCTCTGGAAATGAAATCGGAACGGTCACTGACATTTCCCCTATCTGAAAGTCTGACAAACGTCGGAAAAATGACTAAGTCCAAAAAAAAAATTTTTTCAACTTTTTTCAATTTTACCCCAGTGGGATATATATTCTACCCACACACATTAGGAACTCTCCTGGGCTACATTCACACATATTGTTCCCTCATTTAGTGGATATTTTCACAAAAAAGTGAAATTTTCAAAAATCCATAAAATTGGCTGAAAAAGACTAAATATCAAGATCTCATTGGGCGAATCGCTCTGGAACTGAAATCGGAATGCTCACTGACATTTCCCCTATCTGAAAGTCTGATAAACGCAGGAAAAATGACTAAGTCCAAAATAAAATGTTTTCAACTTTTTTCAATTTTACCCCCGTGGGATATATATTCTACCCACACACATTTCTAACTCTCCTGGGGTACCCTCACACATATTATTCCCTCATTTAGTGGATATTTTCACAAAAAAGTGAAATTTTCAAAAATCCAAAATATTGGCTGAAAACGACTAAATATCAAGGACTCATTGGGCGAATCGCTCTGGAACTGAAATCCGAACGCTTAATGACATTTGCCCTATCTGAAAGTCTGATAAACGCCGGAAAAATGACTAAGTACGAAAAAAAAATTTTTTCAACTTTTTTCAATTTTACCCCCGTGGGATATATATTCTACCCACACACATTAGGAACTCTCCTGGGCTACATTCACACATATTGTTCCCTTATTTAGTGGATATTTTCACAAAAAAAGTGAAATTTTCAAAAATCCATAAAATTGGCTGAAAACGACTAAATATCAAGTACTCATTGGGCGAATCGCTCTGGAACTGAAATCGGAACGCTCACTGACATTTACCCTATGTGAAAGTCTGATAAACGCCGGAAAAATGACTAAGTCCAAAAAAAAATTTTTTTCAACTTTTTTCAATTTTACCCCCGTGGGATATATATTCTACCCACACACATTTGGAACTCTCCTGGGGTACCCTCACACATGTTATTACCTCATTTAGTGGATATTTTCACAAAAAAGTGAAATTTTCAAAAATCCAGAAAATTGGCTGAAAACGACTAAATGTCAAAGACTCATTGGGCAAAGCGCTCTGGAACTGAAATTGGAATGCTCACTGACATTTCCCCTATCTGAAAGTCTGATAAACGCAGGAAAAATGACTAAGTCCAAAAAAAAAATTTTTTCAACTTTTTTCAATTTTACCCACGTGGGATATATATTGTACCCACACACATTTCTAACTCTCCTGGGGTACTCTCACACATATTATTCCCTCATTTAGTGGATATTTTCAAAAAAAAGTGAAATTTTCAAAAATCCAAAATATTGGCTGAAAACGACTAAATATCAAGGACTCATTGGGCGAATCGCTCTGGAACTGAAATCGGAACGCTCACTGACATTTCCCCTATCTGAAAGTCTGATAAACGCCGGAAAAATGACTAAGTCCAAAAAAAAAAATATTTCAACTTTTTTCAATTTTACCCCCGTGCGATATATATTCTACCCACACACATTTGGAACTCTCCTGGGGTACCCTCACACATATTATTCCCTCATTTAGTGGATATTTTCACAAAAAAGTGAAATTTTCAAAAATCCAGAAAATTGGCTGAAAACGACTAAATATCAATGACTCATTGGGCGAATCGCTCTGGAACTGAAATCGGAATGCTCACTGACATTTCCCCTATCTTAAAGTCTGATAAACGCCGGAAAAATGACTAAGTCCAAAAAAAAAAAATTTTTCAACTTTTTTCAATTTTACCCCCGTGCGATATATATTCTACCCACACACATTTGAAACTCTCCTGGGGTACCCTCACACATATTATTCCCTCATTTAGTGGATATTTTCACAAAAAAGTGAAATTTTCAAAAATCCAGAAAATCGGCTGAAAAAGACTAAATATCAAGGACTCATTGGGCGAATCGCTCTGCAACTGAAATCGGAACGCTCAATGACATTTGCCCTATCTGAAAGTCTGATAAACGCCGGAAAAATGACTAAGTCCAAAAAAAAAATTTTTTCAACTTTTTTCAATTTTACCCCTGTGGGATATATATTCTACCCACACTCATTTGGAACTCTCCTGGGGTACCCTCACACATATTATTCCCTCATTTAGTGGATATTTTCACAAAAAAGTGAAATTTTCAAAAATCCCGAAAATTGGCTGAAAACAACTAAATATCAAGAATTCATGGGGCGAATCGCTCTGGAACTGAAATCGGAACGCTCACTGACATTTCCCCTATCTGAAAGTCTGGTAAACGTAGGAAAAATGACTAAGTCCAAAAAAAATATTTTTCAACTTTTTTCAATTTTACCCCGTGGGATATATATTCTACCCACACACATTTGGAACTCTCCTGGGGTACCCTCACACATATTATTCCCTCATTTAGTGGATATTTTCACAAAAAAGTGAAATTTTCAAAAATCCAGAAAATTGGCTGAAAAAGACTAAATATCAAGGACTCATTGGGCGAATCGCTCTGGAAATGAAATCGGAACGGTCACTGACATTTCCCCTATCTGAAAGTCTGATAAACGTCGGAAAAATGACGAAGTCCAAAAAAAAAATTTTTTCAACTTTTTTCAATTTTACCCCAGTGGGATATATATTCTACCCACACACATTAGGAACTCTCCTGGGCTACATTCACACATATTGTTCCCTCATTTAGTGGATATTTTCACAAAAAAGTGAAATTTTCAAAAATCCATAAAATTGGCTGAAAAAGACTAAATATCAAGATCTCATTGGGCGAATCGCTCTGGAACTGAAATCGGAATGCTCACTGACATTTCCCCTATCTGAAAGTCTGATAAACGCAGGAAAAATGACTAAGTCCAAAATAAAATGTTTTCAACTTTTTTCAATTTTACCCCCGTGGGATATATATTCTACCCACACACATTTCTAACTCTCCTGGGGTACCCTCACACATATTATTCCCTCATTTAGTGGATATTTTCACAAAAAAGTGAAATTTTCAAAAATCCAAAATATTGGCTGAAAACGACTAAATATCAAGGACTCATTGGGCGAATCACTCTGGAACTGAAATCCGAACGCTTAATGACATTTGCCCTATCTGAAAGTCTGATAAACGCCGGAAAAATGACTAAGTACGAAAAAAAAAATTTTTCAACTTTTTTCAATTTTACCCCCGTGGGATATATATTCTACCCACACACATTAGGAACTCTCCTGGGCTACATTCACACATATTGTTCCCTCATTTAGTGGATATTTTCACAAAAAAGTGAAATTTTCAAAAATCCATAAAATTGGCTGAAAACGACTAAATATCAAGTACTCATTGGGCGAATCGCTCTGGAACTGAAATCGGAACGCTCACTGACATTTCCCCTATCTGAAAGTCTGATAAACGCCGGAAAAATGACTAAGTCCAAAAAAAAAATTTTTCAACTTTTTTCAATTTTACCCCCGTGGGATATATATTGTACCCAAACACATTTGGAACTCTCCTGGGGTACCCTCACACATATTATTCCCTCATTTAGTGGATATTTTCACAAAAAAGTGAAATTTTCAAAAATCCAGAAAAATGGCTGAAAAAGACTAAATATCAAGGACTCTTTGGGCGAATCGCTCTGGAACTAAAATCGGAACGCTCACTGACATTTACCCTATGTGAAAGTCTGATAAACGCAGGAAAAATGACTAAGTCCAAAAAAAAATTTTTTTCAACTTTTTTCAATTTTACCCCCGTGGGATATATATTCTACCCACACACATTTGGAACTCTCCTGGGGTACCCTCACACATGTTATTACCTCATTTAGTGGATATTTTCACAAAAAAGTGAAATTTTCAAAAATCCAGAAAATTGGCTGAAAACGACTAAATGTCAAGGACTCATTGGGCAAAGCGCTCGTGAACTGAAATCGGAATGCTCACTGACATTTCCCCTATCTGAAAGTCTGATAAACGCAGGAAAAATGACTAAGTCCAAAAAAAAAATTTTTCAACTTTTTTCAATTTTACCCCCGTGGGACATATATTCTACCCACACACATTTGGAACTCTCCTGGGGTACCCTCACACATGTTATTACCTCATTTAGTGGATATTTTCACAAAAAAGTGAAATTTTCAAAAATCCAGAAAATTGTCTGAAAAAGACTAAATATCAAGGACTCTTTGGGCGAATCGCTCTGGAACTGAAATCGGAACGCTCACTGACATTTACCCTATGTGAAAGTCTGATAAACGCCGGAAAAATGACTAAGTCCAAAAAAAAATTTTTTCCAACTCTTTTCAATTTTACCCCCGTGGGATAAATATTCTGCCCACACTCATTTGGAACTCTCCTGGGGTACCCTCACACATATTATTCCCTCATTTAGTGGATATTTTCACAAAAAAGTGAAATTTTCAAAAATCCCGAAAATTGGCTGAAAACTACTAAATATCAAGGACTCATTGGGCGAATCGCTCTGGAACTGAAATTGGAACGCTCACTGACATTTACCCTATCTGAAAGTCTAATAAACACCAGAAAAATGACTAAGTCCAAAAAAAAATTTTTTTAAACTTTTTTCAATTTTACCCCCGTGGGATACATATTCTACCCACACACATTTGGAACTCTCCTGGGGTACCCTCACACATATTATTCCCTCATTTAGTGGATATTTTCACAATAAAGTGAAATTTTCAAAAATCCAGGAAATTGGCTGAAAACAACTAAATATCAAGAATTCATGGGGCGAATCGCTCTGGAACTGAAATCGGAACGCTCACTGACATTTCCCCTATCTGAAAGTCTGGTAAACGTAGGAAAAATGACTAAGCCCAAAAAAAAAATTTTTCAACTTTTTTCAATTTTACCCCCGTGGGATATATATTCTACCCACACACATTTGGAACTCTCCTGGGGTACCCTCACACATATTATTCCCTCATTTAGTGGATATTTTCACAAAAAAGTGAAATTTTCAAAAATCCATAAAATTGGCTGAAAAAGACTAAATATCAAGATCTCATTGGGCGAATCGCTCTGGAACTGAAATCGGAATGCTCACTGACATTTCCCCTATCTGAAAGTCTGATAAACGCAGGAAAAATGACTAAGTCCAAAATAAAATGTTTTCAACTTTTTTCAATTTTACCCCCGTGGGATATATATTCTACCCACACACATTTCTAACTCTCCTGGGGTACCCTCACACATATTATTCCCTCATTTAGTGGATATTTTCACAAAAAAGTGAAATTTTCAAAAATCCAAAATATTGGCTGAAAACGACTAAATATCAAGGACTCATTGGGCGAATCGCTCTGGAACTGAAATCCGAACGCTTAATGACATTTGCCCTATCTGAAAGTCTGATAAATGCCGGAAAAATGACTAAGTACGAAAAAAAAAATTTTTCAACTTTTTTCAATTTTACCCCCGTGGGATATATATTCTACCCACACACATTAGGAACTCTCCTGGGCTACATTCACACATATTGTTCCCTCATTTAGTGGATATTTTCACAAAAAAGTGAAATTTTCAAAAATCCATAAAATTGGCTGAAAACGACTAAATATCAAGGACTCATTGGGCGAATCGCTCTGGAACTGAAATCGGAACGCTCACTGACATTTGCCCTACCTGAAAGTCTGATAAATGCCGGAAAAATGACTAAGTCCAAAAAAAAAAATTTTTTTCAACTTTTTTCAATTTTATCCCCGAGCAATATATATTCTACCCACACACATTTGGAACTCTCCTGGGGTACCCTCACACATGTTATTACCTCATTTAGTGGATATTTTCACAAAAAAGTGAAATTTTCAAAAATCCAGAAAAATGGCTGAAAAAGACTAAATATCAAGGACTCTTTGGGCGAATCGCTCTGGAACTGAAATCGGAACGCTCACTGACATTTACCCTATCTGAAAGTCTGATAAACGCAGGAAAAATGACTAAGTCCAAAAAAAAAATTTTTCAACTTTTTTCAATTTTACCCCCGTGGGACATATATTCTACCCACACACATTTGGAAATCTCTTGGGGTACCCTCACACATGTTATTACCTCATTTAGTGGATATTTTCACAAAAAAGTGAAATTTTCAAAAATCCAGAAAATTGGCTGAAAAAGACTAAATATCAAGGACTCTTTGGGCGAATCGCTCTGGAACTGAAATCGGAACGCTCACTGACATTTACCCTATGTGAAAGTCTGATAAACGCCGGAAAAATGACTAAGTCCAAAAAAAAATTTTTTGCAACTTTTTTCAATTTTACCCCCGTGGGATAAATATTCTGCCCACACACATTTGGAACTCTCCTGGGGTACCCTCACACATATTATTCCCTCATTTAGTGGATATTTTCACAAAAAAGTGAAATTTTCAAAAATCCAGAAAATTGGCTGAAAACGACTAAATATCAAGGACTCTTTGGGCGAATCGCTCTGGAACTGAAATCGGAACGCTCACTGACATTTACCCTATGTGAAAGTCTGATAAACGCCGGAAAAATGACTAAGTCCAAAAAAAAATTTTTTTCAACTTTTTTCAATTTTACCCCCGTGGGATATATATTCTACCCACACACATTTGGAACTCTCCTGGGGTACCCTCACACATGTTATTACCTCATTTAGTGGATATTTTCACAAAAAAGTGAAATTTTCAAAAATCCAGAAAATTGGCTGAAAACGACTAAATGTCAAGGACTCATTGGGGAAAGCGCTCTGGAACTGAAATCGGAATGCTCACTGACATTTCCCCTATCTGAAAGTCTGATAAACGCCGGAAAAATGACTAAGTCCAAAAAAAAAATTTTTCAACTTTTTTCAATTTTACCCCCGTGGGATATATATTGTACCCAAACACATTTGGAACTCTCCTGGGGTACCCTCACACATATTATTCCCTCATTTAGTGGATATTTTCACAAAAAAGTGAAATTTTCAAAAATCCAGAAAAATGGCTGAAAAAGACTAAATATCAAGGACTCTTTGGGCGAATCGCTCTGGAACTAAAATCGGAACGCTCACTGACATTTACCCTATGTGAAAGTCTGATAAACGCAGGAAAAATGACTAAGTCCAAAAAAAAATTTTTTTCAACTTTTTTCAATTTTACCCCCGTGGGATATATATTCTACCCACACACATTTGGAACTCTCCTGGGGTACCCTCACACATGTTATTACCTCATTTAGTGGATATTTTCACAAAAAAGTGAAATTTTCAAAAATCCAGAAAATTGGCTGAAAACGACTAAATGTCAAGGACTCATTGGGCAAAGCGCTCGTGAACTGAAATCGGAATGCTCACTGACATTTCCCCTATCTGAAAGTCTGATAAACGCAGGAAAAATGACTAAGTCCAAAAAAAAAATTTTTCAACTTTTTTCAATTTTACCCCCGTGGGACATATATTCTACCCACACACATTTGGAACTCTCCTGGGGTACCCTCACACATGTTATTACCTCATTTAGTGGATATTTTCACAAAAAAGTGAAATTTTCAAAAATCCAGAAAATTGTCTGAAAAAGACTAAATATCAAGGACTCTTTGGGCGAATCGCTCTGGAACTGAAATCGGAACGCTCACTGACATTTACCCTATGTGAAAGTCTGATAAACGCCGGAAAAATGACTAAGTCCAAAAAAAAATTTTTTCCAACTCTTTTCAATTTTACCCCCGTGGGATAAATATTCTGCCCACACTCATTTGGAACTCTCCTGGGGTACCCTCACACATATTATTCCCTCATTTAGTGGATATTTTCACAAAAAAGTGAAATTTTCAAAAATCCCGAAAATTGGCTGAAAACTACTAAATATCAAGGACTCATTGGGCGAATCGCTCTGGAACTGAAATTGGAACGCTCACTGACATTTACCCTATCTGAAAGTCTAATAAACACCAGAAAAATGACTAAGTCAAAAAAAAATTTTTTTAAACTTTTTTCAATTTTACCCCCGTGGGATACATATTCTACCCACACACATTTGGAACTCTCCTGGGGTACCCTCACACATATTATTCCCTCATTTAGTGGATATTTTCACAATAAAGTGAAATTTTCAAAAATCCAGGAAATTGGCTGAAAACAACTAAATATCAAGAATTCATGGGGCGAATTGCTCTGAAACTGAAATCGGAACGCTCACTGACATTTCCCCTATCTGAAAGTCTGGTAAACGTAGGAAAAATGACTAAGCCCAAAAAAAAAATTTTTCAACTTTTTTCAATTTTACCCCCGTGGGATATATATTCTACCCACACACATTTGGAACTCTCCTGGGGTACCCTCACACATATTATTCCCTCATTTAGTGGATATTTTCACAAAAAAGTGAAATTTTCAAAAATCCAGAAAATTGGCTGAAAAAGACTAAATATCAAGGACTCATTGGGCGAATCGCTCTGGAAATGAAATCGGAACGGTCACTGACATTTCCCCTATCTGAAAGTCTGATAAACGTCGGAAAAATGACTAACTCCAAAAAAAAAAATTTTTCAACTTTTTTCAATTTTACCCCCGTGGGATATATATTCTACCCACACACATTAGGAACTCTCCTGGGCTACATTCACACATATTGTTCCCTCTTTTAGTGGATATTTTCACAAAAAAGTGAAATTTTCAAAAATCCATAAAATTGGCTGAAAAAGACTAAATATCAAGATCTCATTGGGCGAATCGCTCTGGAACTGAAATCGGAATGCTCACTGACATTTCCCCTATCTGAAAGTCTGATAAACGCAGGAAAAATGACTAAGTCCAAAATAAAATGTTTTCAACTTTTTTCAATTTTACCCCCGTGGGATATATATTCTACCCACACACATTTCTAACTCTCCTGGGGTACCCTCACACATATTATTCCCTCATTTAGTGGATATTTTCACAAAAAAGTGAAATTTTCAAAAATCCAAAATATTGGCTGAAAACGACTAAATATCAAGGACTCATTGGGCGAATCGCTCTGGAACTGAAATCCGAACGCTTAATGACATTTGCCCTATCTGAAAGTCTGATAAATGCCGGAAAAATGACTAAGTACGAAAAAAAAAATTTTTCAACTTTTTTCAATTTTACCCCCGTGGGATATATATTCTACCCACACACATTAGGAACTCTCCTGGGCTACATTCACACATATTGTTCCCTCATTTAGTGGATATTTTCACAAAAAAGTGAAATTTTCAAAAATCCATAAAATTGGCTGAAAACGACTAAATATCAAGGACTCATTGGGCGAATCGCTCTGGAACTGAAATCGGAACGCTCACTGACATTTGCCCTACCTGAAAGTCTGATAAATGCCGGAAAAATGACTAAGTCCAAAAAAAAAAATTTTTTTCAACTTTTTTCAATTTTATCCCCGAGCAATATATATTCTACCCACACACATTTGGAACTCTCCTGGGGTACCCTCACACATGTTATTACCTCATTTAGTGGATATTTTCACAAAAAAGTGAAATTTTCAAAAATCCAGAAAAATGGCTGAAAAAGACTAAATATCAAGGACTCTTTGGGCGAATCGCTCTGGAACTGAAATCGGAACGCTCACTGACATTTACCCTATCTGAAAGTCTGATAAACGCAGGAAAAATGACTAAGTCCAAAAAAAAAATTTTTCAACTTTTTTCAATTTTACCCCCGTGGGATAAATATTCTGCCCACACACATTTGGAACTCTCCTGGGGTACCCTCACACATATTATTCCCTCATTTAGTGGATATTTTCACAAAAAAGTGAAATTTTCAAAAATCCAGAAAATTGGCTGAAAACGACTAAATATCAAGGACTCTTTGGGCGAATCGCTCTGGAACTGAAATCGGAACGCTCACTGACATTTACCCTATGTGAAAGTCTGATAAACGCCGGAAAAATGACTAAGTCCAAAAAAAAATTTTTTTCAACTTTTTTCAATTTTACCCCCGTGGGATATATATTCTACCCACACACATTTGGAACTCTCCTGGGGTACCCTCACACATGTTATTACCTCATTTAGTGGATATTTTCACAAAAAAGTGAAATTTTCAAAAATCCAGAAAAATGGCTGAAAAAGACTAAATATCAAGGACTCTTTGGGCGAATCGCTCTGGAACTAAAATCGGAACGCTCACTGACATTTACCCTATGTGAAAGTCTGATAAACGCAGGAAAAATGACTAAGTCCAAAAAAAAATTTTTTTCAACTTTTTTCAATTTTACCCCCGTGGGATATATATTCTACCCACACACATTTGGAACTCTCCTGGGGTACCCTCACACATGTTATTACCTCATTTAGTGGATATTTTCACAAAAAAGTGAAATTTTCAAAAATCCAGAAAATTGGCTGAAAACGACTAAATGTCAAGGACTCATTGGGCAAAGCGCTCGTGAACTGAAATCGGAATGCTCACTGACATTTCCCCTATCTGAAAGTCTGATAAACGCAGGAAAAATGACTAAGTCCAAAAAAAAAATTTTTCAACTTTTTTCAATTTTACCCCCGTGGGACATATATTCTACCCACACACATTTGGAACTCTCCTGGGGTACCCTCACACATGTTATTACCTCATTTAGTGGATATTTTCACAAAAAAGTGAAATTTTCAAAAATCCAGAAAATTGTCTGAAAAAGACTAAATATCAAGGACTCTTTGGGCGAATCGCTCTGGAACTGAAATCGGAACGCTCACTGACATTTACCCTATGTGAAAGTCTGATAAACGCCGGAAAAATGACTAAGTCCAAAAAAAAATTTTTTCCAACTCTTTTCAATTTTACCCCCGTGGGATAAATATTCTGCCCACACTCATTTGGAACTCTCCTGGGGTACCCTCACACATATTATTCCCTCATTTAGTGGATATTTTCACAAAAAAGTGAAATTTTCAAAAATCCCGAAAATTGGCTGAAAACTACTAAATATCAAGGACTCATTGGGCGAATCGCTCTGGAACTGAAATTGGAACGCTCACTGACATTTACCCTATCTGAAAGTCTAATAAACACCAGAAAAATGACTAAGTCCAAAAAAAAATTTTTTTAAACTTTTTTCAATTTTACCCCCGTGGGATACATATTCTACCCACACACATTTGGAACTCTCCTGGGGTACCCTCACACATATTATTCCCTCATTTAGTGGATATTTTCACAATAAAGTGAAATTTTCAAAAATCCAGGAAATTGGCTGAAAACAACTAAATATCAAGAATTCATGGGGCGAATCGCTCTGGAACTGAAATCGGAACGCTCACTGACATTTCCCCTATCTGAAAGTCTGGTAAACGTAGGAAAAATGACTAAGCCCAAAAAAAAAATTTTTCAACTTTTTTCAATTTTACCCCCGTGGGATATATATTCTACCCACACACATTTGGAACTCTCCTGGGGTACCCTCACACATATTATTCCCTCATTTAGTGGATATTTTCACAAAAAAGTGAAATTTTCAAAAATCCAGAAAATTGGCTGAAAAAGACTAAATATCAAGGACTCATTGGGCGAATCGCTCTGGAAATGAAATCGGAACGGTCACTGACATTTCCCCTATCTGAAAGTCTGATAAACGTCGGAAAAATGACTAAGTCCAAAAAAAAAATTTTTTCAACTTTTTTCAATTTTACCCCCGTGGGATATATATTCTACCCACACACATTAGGAACTCTCCTGGGCTACATTCACACATATTGTTCCCTCTTTTAGTGGATATTTTCACAAAAAAGTGAAATTTTCAAAAATCCATAAAATTGGCTGAAAAAGACTAAATATCAAGATCTCATTGGGCGAATCGCTCTGGAACTGAAATCGGAATGCTCACTGACATTTCCCCTATCTGAAAGTCTGATAAACGCAGGAAAAATGACTAAGTCCAAAATAAAATGTTTTCAACTTTTTTCAATTTTACCCCCGTGGGATATATATTCTACCCACACACATTTCTAACTCTCCTGGGGTACCCTCACACATATTATTCCCTCATTTAGTGGATATTTTCACAAAAAAGTGAAATTTTCAAAAATCCAAAATATTGGCTGAAAACGACTAAATATCAAGGACTCATTGGGCGAATCGCTCTGGAACTGAAATCCGAACGCTTAATGACATTTGCCCTATCTGAAAGTCTGATAAATGCCGGAAAAATGACTAAGTACGAAAAAAAAAATTTTTCAACTTTTTTCAATTTTACCCCCGTGGGATATATATTCTACCCACACACATTAGGAACTCTCCTGGGCTACATTCACACATATTGTTCCCTCATTTAGTGGATATTTTCACAAAAAAGTGAAATTTTCAAAAATCCATAAAATTGGCTGAAAACGACTAAATATCAAGGACTCATTGGGCGAATCGCTCTGGAACTGAAATCGGAACGCTCACTGACATTTGCCCTACCTGAAAGTCTGATAAATGCCGGAAAAATGACTAAGTCCAAAAAAAAAAATTTTTTTCAACTTTTTTCAATTTTATCCCCGAGCAATATATATTCTACCCACACACATTTGGAACTCTCCTGGGGTACCCTCACACATGTTATTACCTCATTTAGTGGATATTTTCACAAAAAAGTGAAATTTTCAAAAATCCAGAAAAATGGCTGAAAAAGACTAAATATCAAGGACTCTTTGGGCGAATCGCTCTGGAACTGAAATCGGAACGCTCACTGACATTTACCCTATCTGAAAGTCTGATAAACGCAGGAAAAATGACTAAGTCCAAAAAAAAAATTTTTCAACTTTTTTCAATTTTACCCCCGTGGGACATATATTCTACCCACACACATTTGGAAATCTCTTGGGGTACCCTCACACATGTTATTACCTCATTTAGTGGATATTTTCACAAAAAAGTGAAATTTTCAAAAATCCAGAAAATTGGCTGAAAAAGACTAAATATCAAGGACTCTTTGGGCGAATCGCTCTGGAACTGAAATCGGAACGCTCACTGACATTTACCCTATGTGAAAGTCTGATAAACGCCGGAAAAATGACTAAGTCCAAAAAAAAATTTTTTGCAACTTTTTTCAATTTTACCCCCGTGGGATAAATATTCTGCCCACACACATTTGGAACTCTCCTGGGGTACCCTCACACATATTATTCCCTCATTTAGTGGATATTTTCACAAAAAAGTGAAATTTTCAAAAATCCAGAAAATTGGCTGAAAACGACTAAATATCAAGGACTCTTTGGGCGAATCGCTCTGGAACTGAAATCGGAACGCTCACTGACATTTACCCTATGTGAAAGTCTGATAAACGCCGGAAAAATGACTAAGTCCAAAAAAAAATTTTTTTCAACTTTTTTCAATTTTACCCCCGTGGGATATATATTCTACCCACACACATTTGGAACTCTCCTGGGGTACCCTCACACATGTTATTACCTCATTTAGTGGATATTTTCACAAAAAAGTGAAATTTTCAAAAATCCAGAAAATTGGCTGAAAACGACTAAATGTCAAGGACTCATTGGGGAAAGCGCTCTGGAACTGAAATCGGAATGCTCACTGACATTTCCCCTATCTGAAAGTCTGATAAACGCAGGAAAAATGACTAAGTCCAAAAAAAAAATTTTTCAACTTTTTTCAATTTTACCCCCGTGGGACATATATTCTACCCACACACATTTAGAACTCTCTTGGGGTACCCTCACACATGTTATTACCTCATTTAGTGGATATTTTCACAAAAAAGTGAAATTTTCAAAAATCCAGAAAATTGGCTGAAAAAGACTAAATATCAAGGACTCTTTGGGCGAATCGCTCTGGAACTGAAATCGGAACGCTCACTGACATTTACCCTATGTGAAAGTCTGATAAACGCCGGAAAAATGACTAAGTCCAAAAAAAAATTTTTTGCAACTTTTTTCAATTTTACCCCCGTGGGATAAATATTCTGCCCACACACATTTGGAACTCTCCTGGGGTACCCTCACACATATTATTCCCTCATTTAGTGGATATTTTCACAAAAAAGTGAAATTTTCAAAAATCCAGAAAATTGGCTGAAAACGACTAAATATCAAGGACTCATTGGGCGAATCGCTCTGGAACTGAAATCGGAACGCTCACTGACATTTGCCCTATCTGAAAGTCTGATAAACGCCGGAAAAATGACTAAGTCCAAAAAAAAATTTTTTTCAACTTTTTTCAATTTTACCCCCGTGGGATATATATTCTACCCACACACATTTGGAACTCTCCTGGGGTACCCTCACACATGTTATTACCTCATTTAGTGGATATTTTCACAAAAAAGTGAAATTTTCAAAAATCCAGAAAATTGGCTGAAAACGACTAAATGTCAAGGACTCATTGGGCAAAGCGCTCTGGAACTGAAATCGGAATGCTCACTGACATTTCCCCTATCTGAAAGTCTGATAAACGCAGGAAAAATGACTAAGTCCAAAAAAAAAATTTTTCAACTTTTTTCAATTTTACCCCCGTGGGACATATATTCTACCCACACACATTTGGAACTCTCTTGGGGTACCCTCACACATGTTATTACCTCATTTAGTGGATATTTTCACAAAAAAGTGAAATTTTTAAAAATCCAGAAAATTGGCTGAAAAAGACTAAATATCAAGGACTCTTTGGGCGAATCGCTCTGGAACTGAAATCGGAACGCTCACTGACATTTACCCTATGTGAAAGTCTGATAAACGCCGGAAAAATGACTAAGTCCAAAAAAAAATTTTTTGCAACTTTTTTCAATTTTACACCCGTGGGATAAATATTCTGCCCACACACATTTGGAACTCTCCTGGGGTACCCTCACACATATTATTCCCTCATTTAGTGGATATTTTCACAAAAAAGTGAAATTTTCAAAAATCCAGAAAATTGGCTGAAAACGACTAAACATCAAGGACTCATTGGGCGAATCGCTCTGGAACTGAAATCGGAACGCTCACTGACATTTGCCCTATCTGAAAGTCTGATAAACGCCGGAAAAATGACTAAGTCCAAAAAAAAATTTTTTTCAACTTTTTTCAATTTTACCCCCGTGGGATATATATTCTACCCACACACATTTGGAACTCTCCTGGGGTACCCTCACACATGTTATTACCTCATTTAGTGGATATTTTCACAAAAAAGTGAAATTTTCAAAAATCCAGAAAATTGGCTGAAAACGACTAAATGTCAAGGACTCATTGGGCAAAGCGCTCTGGAACTGAAATCGGAATGCTCACTGACATTTCCCCTATCTGAAAGTCTGATAAACGCCGGAAAAATGACTAAGTCCAAAAAAAAATTTTTTGCAACTTTTTTCAATTTTACCCCCGTGGGATAAATATTCTGCCCACACACATTTGGAACTCTCCTGGGGTACCCTCACACATATTATTCCCTCATTTAGTGGATATTTTCACAAAAAAGTGAAATTTTCAAAAATCCAGAAAATTGGCTGAAAACGACTAAATATCAAGGACTCATTGGGCGAATCGCTCTGGAACTGAAATCGGAACGCTCACTGACATTTGCCCTATCTGAAAGTCTGATAAACGCCGGAAAAATGACTAAGTCCAAAAAAAAATTTTTTTAAACTTTTTTCAATTTTACCCCCGTGGGATATATATTCTACCCACACACATTTGGAACTCTCCTGGGGTACCCTCACACATGTTATTACCTCATTTAGTGGATATTTTCACAAAAAAGTGAAATTTTCAAAAATCCAGAAAATTGGCTGAAAACGACTAAATGTCAAGGACTCATTGGGCAAAGCGCTCGTGAACTGAAATCGGAATGCTCACTGACATTTCCCCTATCTGAAAGTCTGATAAACGCAGGAAAAATGACTAAGTCCAAAAAAAAAATTTTTCAACTTTTTTCAATTTTACCCCCGTGGGACATATATTCCACCCACACACATTTGGAACTCTCCTGGGGTACCCTCACACATGTTATTACCTCATTTAGTGGATATTTTCACAAAAAAGTGAAATTTTCAAAAATCCAGAAAATTGGCTGAAAAAGACTAAATATCAAGGACTCATTGGGCGAATCGCTCTGGAACTGAAATTGGAACGCTCACTGACATTTACCCTATCTGAAAGTCTAATAAACACCAGAAAAATGACTAAGTCCAAAAAAAAATTTTTTTCAACTTTTTTCAATTTTACCCCCGTGGGATACATATTCTACCCACACACATTTGGAACTCTCCTGGGGTACCCTCACACATATTATTCCCTCATTTAGTGGATATTTTCACAAAAAAGTGAAATTTTCAAAAATCCAGAAAATTGGCTGAAAAAGACTAAATATCAAGGACTCATTGGGCGAATCGCTCTGGAAATGAAATCGGAACGGTCACTGACATTTCCCCTATCTGAAAGTCTGATAAACGTCGGAAAAATGACTAAGTCCAAAAAAAAAATTTTTTCAACTTTTTTCAATTTTACCCCCGTGGGATATATATTCTACCCACACACATTAGGAACTCTCCTGGGCTACATTCACACATATTGATCCCTCATTTAGTGGATATTTTCACAAAAAAGTGAAATTTTCAAAAATCCATAAAATTGGCTGAAAAAGACTAAATATCAAGATCTCATTGGGCGAATCGCTCTGGAACTGAAATGGAATGCTCACTGACATTTCCCCTATCTGAAAGTCTATTAAACGCAGGAAAAATGACTAAGTCCAAAATAAAATGTTTTCAACTTTTTTCAATTTTACCCCCGTGGGATATATATTCTACCCACACACATTTCTAACTCTCCTGGGGTACCCTCACACATATTATTCCCTCATTTAGTGGATATTTTCACAAAAAAGTGAAATTTTCAAAAATCCAGAAAAATGGCTGAAAAAGACTAAATATCAAGGACTCTTTGGGCGAATCGCTCTGGAACTGAAATCGGAACGCTCACTGACATTTACCCTATCTGAAAGTCTGATAAACGCAGGAAAAATGACTAAGTCCAAAAAAAAAATTTTTCAACTTTTTTAAATTTTACCCCCGTGGGACATATATTCTACCCACACACATTTGGAACTCTCTTGGGGTACCCTCACACATGTTATTACCTCATTTAGTGGATATTTTCACAAAAAAGTGAAATTTTCAAAAATCCAGAAAATTGGCTGAAAAAGACTAAATATCAAGGACTCTTTGGGCGAATCGCTCTGGAACTGAAATCGGAACGCTTACTGACATTTACCCTATGTGAAAGTCTGATAAACGCCGGAAAAATGACTAAGTCCAAAAAAAAATTTTTTGCAACTTTTTTCAATTTTACCCCCGTGGGATAAATATTCTGCCCACACACATTTGGAACTCTCCTGGGGTACCCTCACACATATTATTCCCTCATTTAGTGGATATTTTCACAAAAAAGTGAAATTTTCAAAAATCCAGAAAATTGGCTGAAAAAGACTAAATATCAAGGACTCATTGGGCGAATCGCTCTGGAAATGAAATCGGAACGGTCACTGACATTTCCCCTATCTGAAAGTCTGATAAACGTCGGAAAAATGACTAAGTCCAAAAAAAAAATTTTTTCAACTTTTTTCAATTTTACCCCCGTGGGATATATATTCTACCCACACACATTAGGAACTCTCCTGGGCTACATTCACACATATTGTTCCCTCATTTAGTGGATATTTTCACAAAAAAGTGAAATTTTCAAAAATCCATAAAATTGGCTGAAAAAGACTAAATATCAAGATCTCATTGGGCGAATCGCTCTGGAACTGAAATGGAATGCTCATTGACATTTCCCCTATCTGAAAGTCTGATAAACGCAGGAAAAATGACTAAGTCCAAAATAAAATGTTTTCAACTTTTTTCAATTTTACCCCCGTGGGATATATATTCTACCCACACACATTTCTAACTCTCCTGGGGTACCCTCACACATATTATTCCCTCATTTAGTGGATATTTTCACAAAAAAGTGAAATTTTCAAAAATCCAAAATATTGGCTGAAAACGACTAAATATCAAGGACTCATTGGGCGAATCGCTCTGGAACTGAACTCCGAACGCTTAATGACATTTGCCCTATCTGAAAGTCTGATAAACGCCGGAAAAATGACTAAGTCCAAAAAAAAATTTTTTCCAACTCTTTTCAATTTTACCCCCGTGGGATAAATATTCTGCCCACACTCATTTGGAACTCTCCTGGGGTACCCTCACACATATTATTCCCTCATTTAGTGGATATTTTCACAAAAAAGTGAAATTTTCAAAAATCCCGAAAATTGGCTGAAAACGACTAAATATCAAGGACTCATTGGGCGAATCGCTCTGGAACTGAAATTGGAACGCTCACTGACATTTACCCTATCTGAAAGTCTAATAAACACCAGAAAAATGACTAAGTCCAAAAAAAAATTTTTTTTAAACTTTTTTCAATTTTACCCCCGTGGGATACATATTCTACCCACACACATTTGGAACTCTCCTGGGGTACCCTCACACATATTATTCCCTCATTTAGTGGATATTTTCACAAAAAAGTGAAATTTTCAAAAATCCAGAAAATTGGCTGAAAAAGACTAAATATCAAGGACTCATTGGGCGAATCGCTCTGGAAATGAAATCGGAACGGTCACTGACATTTCCCCTATCTGAAAGTCTGATAAACGTCGGAAAAATGACTAAGTCCAAAAAAAAAATTTTTTCAACTTTTTTCAATTTTACCCCCGTGGGATATATATTCTACCCACACACATTAGGAACTCTCCTGGGCTACATTCACACATATTGTTCCCTCATTTAGTGGATATTTTCACAAAAAAGTGAAATTTTCAAAAATCCATAAAATTGGCTGAAAACGACTAAATATCAAGTACTCATTAGGCGAATCGCTCTGGAACTGAAATCGGAACGCTCACTGACATTTCCCCTATCTGAAAGTCTGATAAACGCCGGAAAAATGACTAAGTCCAAAAAAAAAATTTTTCAACTTTTTTCAATTTTACCCCCGTGGGATATATATTCTACCCACACACATTTGGAACTCTCCTGGGGTACCCTCACACATATTATTCCCTCATTTAGTGGATATTTTCACAAAAAAGTGAAATTTTCAAAAATCCAGAAAATTGGCTGAAAACGACTAAATATCAAGGACTCATTGGGCGAATCGCTCTGGAACTGAAATCGGAACGCTCACTGACATTTGCCCTACCTGAAAGTCTGATAAACGCCGGAAAAATGACTAAGTCCAAAAAAAAAAATTTTTTTCAACTTTTTTCAATTTTATCCCCGAGCAATATATATTCTACCCACACACATTTGGAACTCTCCTGGGGTACCCTCACACATGTTATTACCTCATTTAGTGGATATTTTCACAAAAAAGTGAAATTTTCAAAAATCCAGAAAAATGGCTGAAAACGACTAAATATCAAGGACTCATTGTGTGAATCGCTCTGGAACTGAAATCGGAACGCTCACTGACATTTGCCCTATCTGAAAGTCTGATAAACGCCTTAAAAATGACTAAGTCCAAAAAAAAATTTTTTTTAACTTTTTTCAATTTTACCCCCGTCAGATATATATTCTGCCCACACACATTTGGAACTCTCCTGGCGTACCCTCACACATATTATTCCCTCATTTAGTGGATATTTTCACAAAAAAGTGAACTTTTCAAAAATCCAAAATATTGGCTGAAAACGACTAAAGATCAAGGACTCATTGGGCGAATCGCTCTGGAACTGAAATCGGAACGCTCACTGACATTTGCCCTATCTGAAAGTCTGATAAACGCCTTAAAAATGACTAAGTCCAAAAAAAAATTTTTTTAAACTTTTTTCAATTTTACCCCCGTCAGATATATATTCTGCCCACACACATTTGGAACTCTCCTGGGGTACCCTCACACATATTATTCCCTCATTTAGTGGATATTTTCACAAAAAAGTGAAATTTTCAAAAATCCAAAATATTGGCTGAAAACGACTAAATATCAAGGACTCATTGGGCGAATCGCTCTGGAACTGAAATCGGAACGCTCACTGACATTTCCCCTATCTGAAAGTCTGATAAACGCCGGAAAAATGACTAAGTCCAAAAAAAAAAAAATTTTCAACTTTTTTCAAATTTACCCCCGTGGGATATATATTCTACCCACACACATTTGGAACTCTCCTGTGGTACCCTCACACATATTATTCCCTCACTTAGTGGATATTTTCACAAAAAAGTGAAATTTTCAAAAATCCAAAATATTGGCTGAAAACGACTAAATATCAAGGACTCATTGGGCCAATCGCTCTGGAACTGAAATCGGAACGCTCACTGACATTTGCCCTATCTGAAAGTCTGATAAACGCCTTAAAAATGACTAAGTCCAAAAAAAAATTTTTTTTAACTTTTTTCTATTTTACCCCCGTCAGATATATATTCTGCCCACACACATTTGGAACTCTCCTGGGGTACCCTCACACATATTATTCCCTCATTTAGTGGATATTTTCACAAAAAAGTGAACTTTTCAAAAATCCAAAATATTGGCTGAAAACGACTAAATATCAAGGACTCATTGGGCGAATCGCTCTGGAACTGAAATCGGAACGCTCACTGACATTTACCCTATCTGAAAGTCTGATAAACGCCGGAAAAATGACTAAGTCCAAAAAAAAATTTTTTTCAACTTTTTTCAATTTTACCCCCGTGGGATATATATTCTACCCACACACATTTGGAACTCTCCTGGGGTACCCTCACACATATTATTCCCTCATTTAGTGGATATTTTCACAAAAAAGTGAAATTTTCAAAAATCCAAAATATTGGCTGAAAACGACTAAATATCAAGGACTCATTGGGCAAATCGCTCTGGAACTGAAATCGGAACGCTCAGTGACATTTGCCCTATCTGAAAGTTTGATAAACGCCGGAAAAATGACTAAGTAAAAAAAAAAAAATTTTTCAACTTTTTTCAATTTTACCCCCGTCAGATATATATTCTACCCACACACATTTGGAACTCTCCTGTGGTACCCTCACACATATTATTCCCTCATTTAGTGGATATTTTCACAAAAAAGTGAAATTTTCAAAAATCCAAAATATTGGCTGAAAACGACTAAATATCAAGGACTCATTGGGCGAATCGCTCTGGAACTGAAATTGGAACGCTCACTGACATTTGCCCTATCTGAAAGTCTGATAAACGCCGGAAAAATGACTAAGTCCAAAAAAAGAATTTTTTAAACTTTTTTCAATTTTACCCCCGTCAGATATATATTCTACCCACACACATTTGGAACTCTCCTGGGGTACCCTCACACATATTATTCCCTCATTTAGTGGATATTTTCACAAAAAAGTGAACTTTTCAAAAATCCAAAATATTGGCTGAAAATGACTAAATATCAAGGACTCATTGGGCCAATCGCTCTGGAACTGAAATCGGAATGCTCACTGACATTTCCCCTATCTGAAAGTCTGATAAACGCCGGAAAAATGACTAAGTCCAAAAAAAAAATTTTTTCAACTTTTTTCAATTTTACCCCCGTGGGATATATATTCTACCCACACACATTTGGAACTCTCCTGTGGTACCCTCACACATATTATTCCCTCATTTAGTGGATATTTTCACAAAAAAGTGAAATTTTCAAAAATCCAAAATATTGGCTGAAAACGACTAAATATCAAGGACTCATTGGGCGAATCGCTCTGGAACTGAAATCGGAACGCTCACTGACATTTGCCCTATCTGAAAGTCTGATAAATGCCTTAAAAATGACTAAGTCCAAAAAAAAATTTTTTTAACTTTTTTCAATTTTACCCCCGTCAGATATATATTCTGCCCACACACATTTGGAACTCTCCTGGGGTACCCTCACACATATTATTCCCTCATTTAGTGGATATTTTCACAAAAAAGTGAACTTTTCAAAAATCCAAAATATTGGCTGAAAACGACTAAATATCAAGGACTCATTGTGCGAATCGCTCTGGAACTGAAATCGGAACGCTCACTGACATTTGCCCTATCTGAAAGTCTGATAAACGCCTTAAAAATGACTAAGTCCAAAAAAAAAATTTTTTTAACTTTTTTCAATTTTACCCCCGTCAGATATATATTCTGCCCACACACATTTGGAACTCTCCTGGGGTACCCTCACACATATTATTCCCTCATTTAGTGGATATTTTCACAAAAATGTGAACTTTTCAAAAATCCAAAATATTGGCTGAAAACGACTAAATATCAAGGACTCATTGTGCGAATCGCTCTGGAACTGAAATCGGAACGCTCACTGACATTTGCCCTATCTGAAAGTCTGATAAACGCCTTAAAAATGACTAAGTCCAAAAAAAAAATTTTTTTAACTTTTTTCAATTTTACCCCCGTCAGATATATATTCTGCCCACACACATTTGGAACTCTCCTGGGGTACCCTAACACATATTATTCCCTCATTTAGTGGATATTTTCACAAAAAAGTGAACTTTTCAAAAATCCAAAATATTGGCTGAAAACGACTAAATATCAAGGACTCATTGGGCCAATCGCTCTGGAACTGAAATCGGAACGCTCACTGACATTTCCCCTATCTGAAAGTCTGATAAACGCCGGAAAAATGACTAAGTCCAAAAAAAAAATTTTTTCAACTTTTTTCAATTTTACCCCCGTGGGATATATATTCTACCCACACACATTTGGAACTCTCCTGTGGTACCCTCACACATATTATTCCCTCATTTAGTGGATATTTTCACAAAAAAGTGAAATTTTCAAAAATCCAAAATATTGGCTGAAAACGACTAAATATCAAGGACTCATTGGGCGAATCGCTCTGGAACTGAAATCGGAACGCTCACTGACATTTGCCCTATCTGAAAGTCTGATAAACGCCTTAAAAATGACTAAGTCCAAAAAAAAATTTTTTTAAACTTTTTTCAATTTTACCCCCGTCAGATATATATTCTGCCCACACACATTTGGAACTCTCCTGGGGTACCCTCACACATATTATTCCCTCATTTAGTGGATATTTTCACAAAAAAGTGAACTTTTCAAAAATCCAAAATATTGGCTGAAAACGACTAAATATCAAGGACTCATTGTGCGAATCGCTCTGGAACTGAAATCGGAACGCTCACTGACATTTGCCCTATCTGAAAGTCTGATAAACGCCTTAAAAATGACTAAGTCCAAAAAAAAAATTTTTTTTAACTTTTTTCAATTTTACCCCCGTCAGATATATATTCTGCCCACACACATTTGGAACTCTCCTGGGGTACCCTCACACATATTATTCCCTCATTTAGTGGATATTTTCACAAAAAAGTGAACTTTTCAAAAATCCAAAATATTGGCTGAAAACGACTAAATATCAAGAACTCATTGGGCGAATCGCTCTGGAACTGAAATCGGAACGCTCACTGACATTTCCCCTATCTGAAAGTCTGATAAACGCCGGAAAAATGACTAAGTCCAAAAAAAAAATTTTTTCAACTTTTTTCAATTTTACCCCCGTGGGATATATATTCTACCCACACACATTTGGAACTCTCCTGTGGTACCGTCACACATATTATTCCCTCATTTAGTGGATATTTTCACAAAAAAGTGAAATTTTCAAAAATCCAAAATATTGGCTGAAAACGACTAAATATCAAGGACTCATTGGGCGAATCGCTCTGGAACTGAAATCGGAACGCTCACTGACATTTGCCCTATCTGAAAGTCTGATAAACGCCTTAAAAATGACTAAGTCCAAAAAAAAAAATTTTTTTAACTTTTTTCAATTTTACCCCCGTCAGATATATATTCTGCCCACACACATTTGGAACTCTCCTGGGGTACCCTAACACATATTATTCCCTCATTTAGTGGATATTTTCACAAAAAAGTGAACTTTTCAAAAATCCAAAATATTGGCTGAAAACGACTAAATATCAAGGACTCATTGGGCCAATCGCTCTGGAACTGAAATCGGAACGCTCACTGACATTTCCCCTATCTGAAAGTCTGATAAACGCCGGAAAAATGACTAAGTCCAAAAAAAAAATTTTTTCAACTTTTTTCAATTTTACCCCCGTGGGATATATATTCTACCCACACACATTTGGAACTCTCCTGTGGTACCCTCACACATATTATTCCCTCATTTAGTGGATATTTTCACAAAAAAGTGAAATTTTCAAAAATCCAAAATATTGGCTGAAAACGACTAAATATCAAGGACTCATTGGGCGAATCGCTCTGGAACTGAAATCGGAACGCTCACTGACATTTGCCCTATCTGAAAGTCTGATAAACGCCTTAAAAATGACTAAGTCCAAAAAAAAATTTTTTTAAACTTTTTTCAATTTTACCCCCGTCAGATATATATTCTGCCCACACACATTTGGAACTCTCCTGGGGTACCCTCACACATATTATTCCCTCATTTAGTGGATATTTTCACAAAAAAGTGAACTTTTCAAAAATCCAAAATATTGGCTGAAAACGACTAAATATCAAGGACTCATTGTGCGAATCGCTCTGGAACTGAAATCGGAACGCTCACTGACATTTGCCCTATCTGAAAGTCTGATAAACGCCTTAAAAATGACTAAGTCCAAAAAAAAATTTTTTTTTAACTTTTTTCAATTTTACCCCCGTCAGATATATATTCTGCCCACACACATTTGGAACTCTCCTGGGGTACCCTCACACATATTATTCCCTCATTTAGTGGATATTTTCACAAAAAAGTGAACTTTTCAAAAATCCAAAATATTGACTGAAAACGACTAAAGATCAAGGACTCATTGGGCGAATCGCTCTGGAACTGAAATCGGAACGCTCACTGACATTTCCCCTATCTGAAAGTCTGATAAACGCCGGAAAAATGACTAAGTCCAAAAAAAAAAAAATTTTCAACTTTTTTCAAATTTACCCCCGTGGGATATATATTCTACCCACACACATTTGGAACTCTCCTGTGGTACCCTCACACATATTATTCCCTCACTTAGTGGATATTTTCACAAAAAAGTGAAATTTTCAAAAATCCAAAATATTGGCTGAAAACGACTAAATATCAAGGACTCATTGGGCCAATCGCTCTGGAACTGAAATCGGAACGCTCACTGACATTTGCCCTATCTGAAAGTCTGATAAACGCCTTAAAAATGACTAAGTCCAAAAAAAAAATTTTTTTAACTTTTTTCTATTTTACCCCCGTCAGATATATATTCTGCCCACACACATTTGGAACTCTCCTGGGGTACCCTCACACATATTATTCCCTCATTTAGTGGATATTTTCACAAAAAAGTGAACTTTTCAAAAATCCAAAATATTGGCTGAAAACGACTAAATATCAAGGACTCATTGGGCGAATCGCTCTGGAACTGAAATCGGAACGCTCACTGACATTTGCCCTATCTGAAAGTCTGATAAACGCCTTAAAAATGACTAAGTCCAAAAAAAAATTTTTTTTAACTTTTTTCAATTTTACCCCCGTCAGATATATATTCTGATCACACACATTTGGAACTCTCCTGGGGTACCCTCACACATATTATTCCCTCATTTAGTGGATATTTTCACAAAAAAGTGAACTTTTCAAAAATCCAAAATATTGGCTGAAAACGACTAAATATCAAGAACTCATTGGGCGAATCGCTCTGGAACTGAAATCGGAACGCTCACTGACATTTCCCCTATCTGAAAGTCTGATAAACGCCGTAAAAATGACTAAGTCCAAAAAAAAAATTTTTTCAACTTTTTTCAATTTTACCCCCGTGGGATATATATTCTACCCACACACATTTGGAACTCTCCTGTGGTACCGTCACACATATTATTCCCTCATTTAGTGGATATTTTCACAAAAAAGTGAAATTTTCAAAAATCCAAAATATTGGCTGAAAACGACTAAATATCAAGGACTCATTGGGCGAATCGCTCTGGAACTGAAATCGGAACGCTCACTGACATTTCCCCTATCTGAAAGTCTGATAAACGCCGGAAAAATGACTAAGTCCAAAAAAAAAAAATTTTTCAACTTTTTTCAAATTTACCCCCGTGGGATATATATTCTACCCACACACATTTGGAACTCTCCTGTGGTTCCCTCACACATATTATTCCCTCATTTAGTGGATATTTTCACAAAAAAGTGAAATTTTCAAAAATCCAAAATATTGGCTGAAAACGACTAAATATCAAGGACTCATTGGGCGAATCGCTCTGGAACTGAAATCGGAACGCTCACTGACATTTGCCCTATCTGAAAGTCTGATAAACGCCGGAAAAATGACTAAGTCCAAAAAAAGAATTTTTTAAACTTTTTTCAATTTTACCCCCGTCAGATATATATTCTACCCACACACATTTGGAACTCTCCTGGGGTACCCTCACACATATTATTCCCTCATTTAGTGGATATTTTCACAAAAAAGTGAACTTTTCAAAAATCCAAAATATTGGCTGAAAACGACTAAATATCAAGGACTCATTGGGCCAATCGCTCTGGAACTGAAATCGGAATGCTCACTGACATTTCCCCTATCTGAAAGTCTGATAAACGCCGGAAAAATGACTAAGTCCAAAAAAAAAATTTTTTCAACTTTTTTCAATTTTACCCCCGTGGGATATATATTCTACCCACACACATTTGGAACTCTCCTGTGGTACCCTCACACATATTATTCCCTCATTTAGTGGATATTTTCACAAAAAAGTGAAATTTTCAAAAATCCAAAATATTGGCTGAAAACGACTAAATATCAAGGACTCATTGGGCGAATCGCTCTGGAACTGAAATCGGAACGCTCACTGACATTTGCCCTATCTGAAAGTCTGATAAATGCCTTAAAAATGACTAAGTCCAAAAAAAAATTTTTTTAAACTTTTTTCAATTTTACCCCCGTCAGATATATATTCTGCCCACACACATTTGGAACTCTCCTGGGGTACCCTCACACATATTATTCCCTCATTTAGTGGATATTTTCACAAAAAAGTGAACTTTTCAAAAATCCAAAATATTGGCTGAAAACGACTAAATATCAAGGACTCATTGTGCGAATCGCTCTGGAACTGAAATCGGAACGCTCACTGACATTTGCCCTATCTGAAAGTCTGATAAACGCCTTAAAAATGACTAAGTCCAAAAAAAAAATTTTTTTAACTTTTTTCAATTTTACCCCCGTCAGATATATATTCTGCCCACACACATTTGGAACTCTCCTGGGGTACCCTCACACATATTATTCCCTCATTTAGTGGATATTTTCACAAAAAAGTGAACTTTTCAAAAATCCAAAATATTGGCTGAAAACGACTAAAGATCAAGGACTCATTGGGCGAATCGCTCTGGAACTGAAATCGGAACGCTCACTGACATTTGCCCTATCTGAAAGTCTGATAAACGCCTTAAAAATGACTAAGTCCAAAAAAAAATTTTTTTAAACTTTTTTCAATTTTACCCCCGTCAGATATATATTCTGCCCACACACATTTGGAACTCTCCTGGGGTACCCTCACACATATTATTCCCTCATTTAGTGGATATTTTCACAAAAAAGTGAAATTTTCAAAAATCCAAAATATTGGCTGAAAACGACTAAATATCAAGGACTCATTGGGCGAATCGCTCTGGAACTGAAATCGGAACGCTCACTGACATTTCCCCTATCTGAAAGTCTGATAAACGCCGGAAAAATGACTAAGTCCAAAAAAAAAAAAATTTTCAACTTTTTTCAAATTTACCCCCGTGGGATATATATTCTACCCACACACATTTGGAACTCTCCTGTGGTACCCTCACACATATTATTCCCTCACTTAGTGGATATTTTCACAAAAAAGTGAAATTTTCAAAAATCCAAAATATTGGCTGAAAACGACTAAATATCAAGGACTCATTGGGCCAATCGCTCTGGAACTGAAATCGGAACGCTCACTGACATTTGCCCTATCTGAAAGTCTGATAAACGCCTTAAAAATGACTAAGTCCAAAAAAAAAATTTTTTTAACTTTTTTCTATTTTACCCCCGTCAGATATATATTCTGCCCACACACATTTGGAACTCTCCTGGGGTACCCTCACACATATTATTCCCTCATTTAGTGGATATTTTCACAAAAAAGTGAACTTTTCAAAAATCCAAAATATTGGCTGAAAACGACTAAATATCAAGGACTCATTGGGCGAATCGCTCTGGAACTGAAATCGGAACGCTCACTGACATTTACCCTATCTGAAAGTCTGATAAACGCCGGAAAAATGACTAAGTCCAAAAAAAAAATTTTTTCAACTTTTTTCAATTTTACCCCCGTGGGATATATATTCTACCCACACACATTTGGAACTCTCCTGGGGTACCCTCACACATATTATTCCCTCATTTAGTGGATATTTTCACAAAAAAGTGAAATTTTCAAAAATCCAAAATATTGGCTGAAAACGACTAAATATCAAGGACTCATTGGGCGAATCGCTCTGGAACTGAAATCGGAACGCTCACTGACATTTCCCCTATCTGAAAGTCTGATAAACGCCGGAAAAATGACTAAGTCTAAAAAAAAAATTTTTTAAACTTTTTTCAATTTTACCCCCGTCAGATATATATTCTACCCACACACATTTGGAACTCTCCTGGGGTACCCTCACACATATTATTCCCTCATTTAGTGGATATTTTCACAAAAAAGTGAAATTTTCAAAAATCCAAAATATTGGCTGAAAACGACTAAATATCAAGGACTCATTGGGCGAATCGCTCTGGAACTGAAATCGGAGCGCTCACTGACATTTGCCCTATCTGAAAGTCTGATAAACGCCCGAAAAATGACTAAGTCCAAAAAAAAAAATTTTTCAAATTTTTTCAATTTTACCCCCGTCAGATATATATTCTACCCACACACATTTGGAACTCTCCTGGGGTACCCTCACACATATTATTCCCTCATTTAGTGGATATTTTCACAAAAAAGTGAAATTTTCAAAAATCCAAAATAATGGCTGAAAACGACTAAATATCAAGGACTCATTGGGTGAGTCATTCTGGAACTGAAATCGGAACGCTCACTGACATTTGCCATATCTGAAAGTCTGATAAACGCCCGAAAAATGACTAAGTCCAAAAAAAAAAATTTTTCAACTTTTTTCAATTTTACCCCCGTCAAATATATATTCTACCCACACACATTTGGAACTCTCCTGGGGTACCCTCACACATATTATTCCCTCATTTATTGGATATTTTCACAAAAAATTGAAATTTTCAAAAATCCAAAATATTGGCTGAAACCGACTAAATATCAAGGACTCATTGGGCGAATCGCTCTGGAACTGAAATCGGAACGCTCACTGACATTTACCCTCTCTGAAAGTCTGATAAACGCCCGAAAAATGACTAAGTCCAAAAAAAAAAATTTTTCAACTTTTTTCAATTTTACCCCCGTCAGATATATATTCTACCCACACACATTTGGAACTCTCCTGGGGTACCCTCACACATATTATTCCCTCATTTAGTGGATATTTTCACAAAAAAGTGAACTTTTCAAAAATCCAAAATATTGGCTGAAAACGACTAAATATCAAGGACTCATTGGGCCAATCGCTCTGGAACTGAAATCGGAATGCTCACTGACATTTCCCCTATCTGAAAGTCTGATAAACGCCGGAAAAATGACTAAGTCCAAAAAAAAAATTTTTTCAACTTTTTTCAATTTTACCCCCGTGGGATATATATTCTACCCACACACATTTGGAACTCTCCTGTGGTACCCTCACACATATTATTCCCTCATTTAGTGGATATTTTCACAAAAAAGTGAAATTTTCAAAAATCCAAAATATTGGCTGAAAACGACTAAATATCAAGGACTCATTGGGCGAATCGCTCTGGAACTGAAATCGGAACGCTCACTGACATTTGCCCTATCTGAAAGTCTGATAAATGCCTTAAAAATGACTAAGTCCAAAAAAAAATTTTTTTAAACTTTTTTCAATTTTACCCCCGTCAGATATATATTCTGCCCACACACATTTGGAACTCTCCTGGGGTACCCTCACACATATTATTCCCTCATTTAGTGGATATTTTCACAAAAAAGTGAACTTTTCAAAAATCCAAAATATTGGCTGAAAACGACTAAATATCAAGGACTCATTGTGCGAATCGCTCTGGAACTGAAATCGGAACGCTCACTGACATTTGCCCTATCTGAAAGTCTGATAAACGCCTTAAAAATGACTAAGTCCAAAAAAAAAATTTTTTTAACTTTTTTCAATTTTACCCCCGTCAGATATATATTCTGCCCACACACATTTGGAACTCTCCTGGGGTACTCTCACACATATTATTCCCTCATTTAGTGGATATTTTCACAAAAAAGTGAACTTTTCAAAAATCCAAAATATTGGCTGAAAACGACTAAAGATCAAGGACTCATTGGGCGAATCGCTCTGGAACTGAAATCGGAACGCTCACTGACATTTGCCCTATCTGAAAGTCTGACAAACGCCTTAAAAATGACTAAGTCCAAAAAAAAATTTTTTTAAACTTTTTTCAATTTTACCCCCGTCAGATATATATTCTGCCCACACACATTTGGAACTCTCCTGGGGTACCCTCACACATATTATTCCCTCATTTAGTGGATATTTTCACAAAAAAGTGAAATTTTCAAAAATCCAAAATATTGGCTGAAAACGACTAAATATCAAGGACTCATTGGGCGAATCGCTCTGGAACTGAAATCGGAACGCTCACTGACATTTCCCCTATCTGAAAGTCTGATAAACGCCGGAAAAATGACTAAGTCCAAAAAAAAAAAAATTTTCAACTTTTTTCAAATTTACCGCCGTGGGATATATATTCTACCCACACACATTTGGAACTCTCCTGGGGTACCCTCACACATATTATTCCCTCATTTAGTGGATATTTTCACAAAAAAGTGAAATTTTCAAAAATCCAAAATATTGGCTGAAAACGACTAAATATCAAGGACTCATTGGGCCAATCGCTCTGGAACTGAAATCGGAACGCTCACTGACATTTGCCCTATCTGAAAGTCTGATTAACGCTGGAAAAATGACTAAGTCCAAAAAAAAAATTTTTTTAACTTTTTTCTATTTTACCCCCGTCAGATATATATTCTGCCCACACACATTTGGAACTCTCCTGGGGTACCCTCACACATATTATTCCCTCATTTAGTGGATATTTTCACAAAAAAGTGAACTTTTCAAAAATCCAAAATATTGGCTGAAAACGACTAAATATCAAGGACTCATTGGGCGAATCGCTCTGGAACTGAAATCGGAACGCTCACTGACATTTACCCTATCTGAAAGTCTGATAAACGCCGGAAAAATGACTAAGTCCAAAAAAAAAATTTTTTCAACTTTTTTCAATTTTACCCCCGTGGGATATATATTCTACCCACACACATTTGGAACTCTCCTGGGGTACCCTCACACATATTATTCCCTCATTTAGTGGATATTTTCACAAAAAAGTGAAATTTTCAAAAATCCAAAATATTGGCTGAAAACGACTAAATATCAAGGACTCATTGGGCGAATCGCTCTGGAACTGAAATCGGAACGCTCACTGACATTTCCCCTATCTGAAAGTCTGATAAACGCCGGAAAAATGACTAAGTCTAAAAAAAAAATTTTTTCAACTTTTTTCAATTTTACCCCCGTGGGATATATATTCTACCCACACACATTTGGAACTCTCCTGGGGTACCCTCACACATATTATTCCCTCATTTAGTGGATATTTTCACAAAAAAGTGAAATTTTCAAAAATCCAAAATATTGGCTGAAAACGACTAAATATCAAGGACTCATTGGGCGAATCGCTCTGGAACTGAAATCGGAACGCTCACTGACATTTCCCCTATCTGAAAGTCTGATAAACGCCGGAAAAATGACTAAGTCTAAAAAAAAAATTTTTTAAACTTTTTTCAATTTTACCCCCGTCAGATATATATTCTACCCACACACATTTGGAACTCTCCTGGGGTACCCTCACACATATTATTCCCTCATTAAGTGGATATTTTCACAAAAAAGTGAAATTTTCAAAAATCCAAAATATTGGCTGAAAACGACTAAATATCAAGGACTCATTGGGCAAATCGCTCTGGAACTGAAATCGGAACGCTCAGTGACATTTGCCCTATCTGAAAGTTTGATAAACGCCGGAAAAATGACTAAGTAAAAAAAAAAAAATTTTTCAACTTTTTTCAATTTTACCCCCGTCAGATATATATTCTACCCACACACATTTGGAACTCTCCTGTGGTACCCTCACACATATTATTCCCTCATTTAGTGGATATTTTCACAAAAAAGTGAAATTTTCAAAAATCCAAAATATTGGCTGAAAACGACTAAATATCAAGGACTCATTGGGCGAATCGCTCTGGAACTGAAATCGGAGCGCTCACTGACATTTGCCCTATCTGAAAGTCTGATAAACGCCCGAAAAATGACTAAGTCCAAAAAAAAAAATTTTTCAACTTTTTTCAATTTTACCCCCGTCAGATATATATTCTACCCACACACATTTGGAACTCTCCTGGGGTACCCTCACACATATTATTCCCTCATTTAGTGGATATTTTCACAAAAAAGTGAAATTTTCAAAAATCCAAAATAATGGCTGAAAACGACTAAATATCAAGGACTCATTGGGTGAGTCGTTCTGGAACTGAAATCGGAACGCTCACTGACATTTGCCATATCTGAAAGTCTGATAAACGCCCGAAAAATGACTAAGTCCAAAAAAAAAAATTTTTCAACTTTTTTCAATTTTACCCCCGTCAGATATATATTCTACCCACACACATTTGGAACTCTCCTGGGGTACCCTCACACATATTATTCCCTCATTTATTGGATATTTTCACAAAAAATTGAAATTTTCAAAAATCCAAAATATTGGCTGAAAACGACTAAATATCAAGGACTCATTGGGCGAATCGCTCTGGAACTGAAATCGGAACGCTCACTGACATTTACCCTCTCTGAAAGTCTGATAAACGCCCGAAAAATGACTAAGTCCAAAAAAAAAAATTTTTCAACTTTTTTCAATTTTACCCCCGTCAGATATATATTCTACCCACACACATTTGGAACTCTCCTGGGGTACCCTCACACATATTATTCCCTCATTTAGTGGATATTTTCACAAAAAAGTGAACTTTTCAAAAATCCAAAATATTGGCTGAAAACGACTAAATATCAAGGACTCATTGGGCCAATCGCTCTGGAACTGAAATCGGAATGCTCACTGACATTTCCCCTATCTGAAAGTCTGATAAACGCCGGAAAAATGACTAAGTCCAAAAAAAAAATTTTTTCAACTTTTTTCAATTTTACCCCCGTGGGATATATATTCTACCCACACACATTTGGAACTCTCCTGTGGTACCCTCACACATATTATTCCCTCATTTAGTGGATATTTTCACAAAAAAGTGAAATTTTCAAAAATCCAAAATATTGGCTGAAAACGACTAAATATCAAGGACTCATTGGGCGAATCGCTCTGGAATTGAAATCGGAACGCTCACTGACATTTGCCCTATCTGAAAGTCTGATAAATGCCTTAAAAATGACTAAGTCCAAAAAAAAATTTTTTTAAACTTTTTTCAATTTTACCCCCGTCAGATATATATTCTGCCCACACACATTTGGAACTCTCCTGGGGTACCCTCACACATATTATTCCCTCATTTAGTGGATATTTTCACAAAAAAGTGAACTTTTCAAAAATCCAAAATATTGGCTGAAAACGACTAAATATCAAGGACTCATTGTGCGAATCGCTCTGGAACTGAAATCGGAACGCTCACTGACATTTGCCCTATCTGAAAGTCTGATAAACGCCTTAAAAATGACTAAGTCCAAAAAAAAAATTTTTTTAACTTTTTTCAATTTTACCCCCGTCAGATATATATTCTGCCCACACACATTTGGAACTCTCCTGGGGTACCCTCACACATATTATTCCCTCATTTAGTGGATATTTTCACAAAAAAGTGAACTTTTCAAAAATCCAAAATATTGGCTGAAAACGACTAAAGATCAAGGACTCATTGGGCGAATCGCTCTGGAACTGAAATCGGAACGCTCACTGACATTTGCCCTATCTGAAAGTCTGATAAACGCCTTAAAAATGACTAAGTCCAAAAAAAAATTTTTTTAAACTTTTTTCAATTTTACCCCCGTCAGATATATATTCTGCCCACACACATTTGGAACTCTCCTGGGGTACCCTCACACATATTATTCCCTCATTTAGTGGATATTTTCACAAAAAAGTGAAATTTTCAAAAATCCAAAATATTGGCTGAAAACGACTAAATATCAAGGACTCATTGGGCGAATCGCTCTGGAACTGAAATCGGAACGCTCACTGACATTTCCCCTATCTGAAAGTCTGATAAACGCCGGAAAAATGACTAAGTCCAAAAAAAAAAAAATTTTCAACTTTTTTCAAATTTACCGCCGTGGGATATATATTCTACCCACACACATTTGGAACTCTCCTGTGGTACCCTCACACATATTATTCCCTCACTTAGTGGATATTTTCACAAAAAAGTGAAATTTTCAAAAATCCAAAATATTGGCTGAAAACGACTAAATATCAAGGACTCATTGGGCCAATCGCTCTGGAACTGAAATCGGAACGCTCACTGACATTTGCCCTATCTGAAAGTCTGATTAACGCTGGAAAAATGACTAAGTCCAAAAAAAAAATTTTTTTAACTTTTTTCTATTTTACCCCCGTCAGATATATATTCTGCCCACACACATTTGGAACTCTCCTGGGGTACCCTCACACATATTATTCCCTCATTTAGTGGATATTTTCACAAAAAAGTGAACTTTTCAAAAATCCAAAATATTGGCTGAAAACGACTAAATATCAAGGACTCATTGGGCGAATCGCTCTGGAACTGAAATCGGAACGCTCACTGACATTTACCCTATCTGAAAGTCTGATAAACGCCGGAAAAATGACTAAGTCCAAAAAAAAAATTTTTTCAACTTTTTTCAATTTTACCCCCGTGGGATATATATTCTACCCACACACATTTGGAACTCTCCTGGGGTACCCTCACACATATTATTCCCTCATTTAGTGGATATTTTCACAAAAAAGTGAAATTTTCAAAAATCCAAAATATTGGCTGAAAACGACTAAATATCAAGGACTCATTGGGCGAATCGCTCTGGAACTGAAATCGGAACGCTCACTGACATTTCCCCTATCTGAAAGTCTGATAAACGCCGGAAAAATGACTAAGTCTAAAAAAAAAATTTTTTAAACTTTTTTCAATTTTACCCCCGTCAGATATATATTCTACCCACACACATTTGGAACTCTCCTGGGGTACCCTCACACATATTATTCCCTCATTAAGTGGATATTTTCACAAAAAAGTGAAATTTTCAAAAATCCAAAATATTGGCTGAAAACGACTAAATATCAAGGACTCATTGGGCAAATCGCTCTGGAACTGAAATCGGAACGCTCAGTGACATTTGCCCTATCTGAAAGTTTGATAAACGCCGGAAAAATGACTAAGTAAAAAAAAAAAAATTTTTCAACTTTTTTCAATTTTACCCCCGTCAGATATATATTCTACCCACACACATTTGGAACTCTCCTGTGGTACCCTCACACATATTATTCCCTCATTTAGTGGATATTTTCACAAAAAAGTGAAATTTTCAAAAATCCAAAATATTGGCTGAAAACGACTAAATATCAAGGACTCATTGGGCGAATCGCTCTGGAACTGAAATCGGAGCGCTCACTGACATTTGCCCTATCTGAAAGTCTGATAAACGCCCGAAAAATGACTAAGTCCAAAAAAAAAAATTTTTCAACTTTTTTCAATTTTACCCCCGTCAGATATATATTCTACCCACACACATTTGGAACTCTCCTGGGGTACCCTCACACATATTATTCCCTCATTTAGTGGATATTTTCACAAAAAAGTGAAATTTTCAAAAATCCAAAATAATGGCTGAAAACGACTAAATATCAAGGACTCATTGGGTGAGTCGTTCTGGAACTGAAATCGGAACGCTCACTGACATTTGCCATATCTGAAAGTCTGATAAACGCCCGAAAAATGACTAAGTCCAAAAAAAAAAATTTTTTAAACTTTTTTCAATTTTACCCCCGTCAGATATATATTCTACCCACACACATTTGGAACTCTCCTGGGGTACCCTCACACATATTATTCCCTCATTTAGTGGATATTTTCACAAAAAAGTGAAATTTTCAAAAATCCAAAATATTGGCTGAAATCGACTAAATATCAAGGACTCATTCGGTGAATCGCTCTGGAACTGAAATCGAAACGCTCACTGACATTTGCCCTCTCTGAAAGTCTGATAAACGCCCGAAAAATGACTAAGTCCAAAAAAAAAAAATTTTTTTCAACTTTTTTTAATTTTACCCCCGTCAGATATATATTCTACCCACACACATTTGGAACTCTCCTGGGGTACCCTCACACATATTATTCCCTCATTTAGTGGATATTTTCACAAAAAAGTGAAATTTTCAAAAATCCAAAATATTGGCTGAAAACGACTTAATATCAAGGACTCATTGGGCGAGTGGCTCTGGAACTGAAATCGGAACGCTCACTGACATTTGCCCTATCTGAAAGTCTGATAAACGCCTTAAAAATGACTAAGTCCAAAAAAAAATTTTTTTAAACTTTTTTCAATTTTACCCCCGTCAGATATATATTCTGCCCACACACATTTGGAACTCTCCTGGGGTACCCTCACACATATTATTCCCTCATTTAGTGGATATTTTCACAAAAAAGTGAAATTTTCAAAAATCCAAAATATTGGCTGAAAACGACTAAATATCAAGGACTCATTGGGCGAATCGCTCTGGAACTGAAATCGGAACGCTCACTGACATTTCCCCTATCTGAAAGTCTGATAAACGCCGGAAAAATGACTAAGTCCAAAAAAAAAAAAATTTTCAACTTTTTTCAAATTTACCCCCATGGGATATATATTCTACCCACACACATTTGGAACTCTCCTGTGGTACCCTCACACATATTATTCCCTCACTTAGTGGATATTTTCACAAAAAAGTGAAATTTTCAAAAATCCAAAATATTGGCTGAAAACGACTAAATATCAAGGACTCATTGGGCCAATCGCTCTGGAACTGAAATCGGAACGCTCACTGACATTTGCCCTATCTGAAAGTCTGATAAACGCCTTAAAAATGACTAAGTCCAAAAAAAAAATTTTTTTAACTTTTTTCTATTTTACCCCCGTCAGATATATATTCTGCCCACACACATTTGGAACTCTTCTGGGGTACCCTCACACATATTATTCCCTCATTTAGTGGATATTTTCACAAAAAAGTGAACTTTTCAAAAATCCAAAATATTGGCTGAAAACGACTAAATATCAAGGACTCATTGGGCGAATCGCTCTGGAACTGAAATCGGAACGCTCACTGACATTTACCCTATCTGAAAGTCTGATAAACGCCGGAAAAATGACTAAGTCCAAAAAAAAAATTTTTTCAACTTTTTTCAATTTTACCCCCGTGGGATATATATTCTACCCACACACATTTGGAACTCTCCTGGGGTACCCTCACACATATTATTCCCTCATTTAGTGGATATTTTCACAAAAAAGTGAAATTTTCAAAAATCCAAAATATTGGCTGAAAACGACTAAATATCAAGGACTCATTGGGCGAATCGCTCTGGAACTGAAATCGGAACGCTCACTGACATTTCCCCTATCTGAAAGTCTGATAAACGCCGGAAAAATGACTAAGTCTAAAAAAAAAATTTTTTAAACTTTTTTCAATTTTACCCCCGTCAGATATATATTCTACCCACACACATTTGGAACTCTCCTGGGGTACCCTCACACATATTATTCCCTCATTAAGTGGATATTTTCACAAAAAAGTGAAATTTTCAAAAATCAAAAATATTGGCTGAAAACGACTAAATATCAAGGACTCATTGGGCAAATCGCTCTGGAACTGAAATCGGAACGCTCAGTGACATTTGCCCTATCTGAAAGTTTGATAAACGCCGGAAAAATGACTAAGTAAAAAAAAAAAAATTTTTCAACTTTTTTCAATTTTACCCCCGTCAGATATATATTCTACCCACACACATTTGGAACTCTCCTGTGGTACCCTCACACATATTATTCCCTCATTTAGTGGATATTTTCACAAAAAAGTGAAATTTTCAAAAATCCAAAATATTGGCTGAAAACGACTAAATATCAAGGACTCATTGGGCGAATCGCTCTGGAACTGAAATCGGAGCGCTCACTGACATTTGCCCTATCTGAAAGTCTGATAAACGCCCGAAAAATGACTAAGTCCAAAAAAAAAAATTTTTCAACTTTTTTCAATTTTACCCCCGTCAGATATATATTCTACCCACACACATTTGGAACTCTCCTGGGGTACCCTCACACATATTATTCCCTCATTTAGTGGATATTTTCACAAAAAAGTGAAATTTTCAAAAATCCAAAATAATGGCTGAAAACGACTAAATATCAAGGACTCATTGGGTGAGTCGTTCTGGAACTGAAATCGGAACGCTCACTGACATTTGCCATATCTGAAAGTCTGATAAACGCCCGAAAAATGACTAAGTCCAAAAAAAAAAATTTTTCAACTTTTTTCAATTTTACCCCCGTCAGATATATATTCTACCCACACACATTTGGAACTCTCCTGGGGTACCCTCACACATATTATTCCCTCATTTATTGGATATTTTCACAAAAAATTGAAATTTTCAAAAATCCAAAATATTGGCTGAAAACGACTAAATATCAAGGACTCATTGGGCGAATCGCTCTGGAACTGAAATCGGAACGCTCACTGACATTTACCCTCTCTGAAAGTCTGATAAACGCCCGAAAAATGACTAAGTCCAAAAAAAAAAATTTTTCAACTTTTTTCAATTTTACCCCCGTCAGATATATATTCTACCCACACACATTTGGAACTCTCCTGGGGTACCCTCACACATATTATTCCCTCATTTAGTGGATATTTTCACAAAAAAGTGAAATTTTCAAAAATCCAAAATATTGGCTGAAAACGACTAAATATCAAGGACTCATTGGGCGAATCGCTCTGGAACTGAAATCGAAACGCTCACTGACATTTGCCCTCTCTGAAAGTCTGATAAACGCCCGAAAAATGACTAAGTCCAAAAAAAAAAATTTTTCAACTTTTTTCAATTTTACCCCCGTCAGATATATATTCTACCCACACACATTTGGAACTCTCCTGTGGTACCCTCACACATATTATTCCCTCATTTAGTGGATATTTTCACAAAAAAGTGAAATTTTCAAAAATCCAAAATATTGGCTGAAAACGACTAAATATCAAGGACTCATTGGGCGAATCGCTCTGGAACTGAAATCGGAGCGCTCACTGACATTTGCCCTATCTGAAAGTCTGATAAACGCCCGAAAAATGACTAAGTCCAAAAAAAAAAATTTTTCAACTTTTTTCAATTTTACCCCCGTCAGATATATATTCTACCCACACACATTTGGAACTCTCCTGGGGTACCCTCACACATATTATTCCCTCATTTAGTGGATATTTTCACAAAAAAGTGAAATTTTCAAAAATCCAAAATAATGGCTGAAAACGACTAAATATCAAGGACTCATTGGGTGAGTCGTTCTGGAACTGAAATCGGAACGCTCACTGACATTTGCCATATCTGAAAGTCTGATAAACGCCCGAAAAATGACTAAGTCCAAAAAAAAAAATTTTTCAACTTTTTTCAATTTTACCCCCGTCAGATATATATTCTACCCACACACATTTGGAACTCTCCTGGGGTACCCTCACACATATTATTCCCTCATTTAGTGGATATTTTCACAAAAAAGTGAAATTTTCAAAAATCCAAAATATTGGCTGAAAACGACTAAATATCAAGGACTCATTGGGCGAATCGCTCTGGAACTGAAATCGAAACGCTCACTGACATTTGCCCTCTCTGAAAGTCTGATAAACGCCCGAAAAATGACTAAGTCCAAAAAAAAAAATTTTTCAACTTTTTTCAATTTTACCCCCGTCAGATATATATTCTACCCACACACATTTGGAACTCTCCTGGGGTACCCTCACACATATTATTCCCTCATTTAGTGGATATTTTCACAAAAAAGTGAAATTTTCAAAAATCCAAAATATTGGCTGAAATCGACTAAATATCAAGGACTCATTCGGTGAATCGCTCTGGAACTGAAATCGAAACGCTCACTGACATTTGCCCTCTCTGAAAGTCTGATAAACGCCCGAAAAATGACTAAGTCCAAAAAAAAAAAATTTTTTTCAACTTTTTTTAATTTTACCCCCGTCAGATATATATTCTACCCACACACATTTGGAACTCTCCTGGGGTACCCTCACACATATTATTCCCTCATTTAGTGGATATTTTCACAAAAAAGTGAAATTTTCAAAAATCCAAAATATTGGCTGAAAACGACTAAATATCAAGGACTCATTGGGCGAGTGGCTCTGGAACTGAAATCGGAACGCTCACTGACATTTGCCGTATCTGAAAGTCTGATAAACGCCCGAAAAATGACTAAGTCCAAAAAAAAAAATTTTTCAACTTTTTTCAATTTTACCCCGTCAGATATATATTCTACCCACACACATTTGGAACTCTCCTGGGGTACCCTCACACATATTATTCCCTCATTTATTGGATATTTTCACAAAAAAGTGAAATTTTCAAAAATCCAAAATATTGGCTGAAAACGACTAAATATCAAGGACTCATTGGGCGAATCGCTCTGGAACTGAAATCGGAACGCTCACTGACATTTCCCCTATCTGAAAGTCTGATAAACGCCGGAAAAATGACTAAGTCTAAAAAAAAAATTTTTTAAACTTTTTTCAATTTTACCCCCGTCAGATATATATATATTCTACCCACACACATTTGGAACTCTCCTGGGGTACCCTCACACATATTATTCCCTCATTTAGTGGATATTTTCACAAAAAAGTGAAATTTTCAAAAATCCAAAATATTGGCTGAAAACGACTAAATATCAAGGACTCATTGGGCGAATCGCTCTGGAACTGAAATCGGAACGTTCACTGACATTTGCCCTATCTGAAAGTCTGATAAACGCCGGAAAAATGACTAAGTCCAAAAAAAATTTTTTTTAAACTTTTTTCAATTTTACCCCCGTCAGATATATATTCTACCCACACACATTTGGAACTCTCCTGGGGTACCCTCACACATATTATTCCCTCATTTAGTGGATATTTTCACAAAAAAGTGAAATTTTCAAAAATCCAAAATATTGGCTGAAAACGACTAAATATCAAGGACTCATTGGGCGAATCGCTCTGGAACTGAAATCGGAACGCTCACTGACATTTCCCCTATCTGAAAGTCTGATAAACGCCGGAAAAATGACTAAGTCCAAAAAAAAATAATTTTTCAACTTTTTTCAAATTTACCCCCGTGGGATATATATTCTACCCACACACATTTGGAACTCTCCTGTGGTACCCTCACACATATTATTCCCTCATTTAGCGGATATTTTCACAAAAAAGTGAAATTTTCAAAAATCCAAAATGTTGGCTGAAAACGACTAAATATTCAAGGACTCATTGGGCGAATCGCTCTGGAACTGAAATCGGAACGCTCACTGACATTTCCCCTATCTGAAAGTCTGATAAACGCCAGAAAAATGACTAAGTCCAAAAAAAAAATTTTTTAAACTTTTTTCAATTTTACCCCCATCAGATATATATTCTACCCACACACATTTGGAACTCTCCTGGGGTACCCTCACACATATTATTCCCTCATTTATTGGATATTTTCACAAAAAAGTGAAATTTTCAAAAATCCAAAATATTGGCTGAAAACGACTAAATATCAAGGACTCATTGGGCGAATCGCTCTGGAACTGAAATCGGAACGCTCACTGACATTTCCCCTATCTGAAAGTCTGATAAACGCCGGAAAAATGACTAAGTCTAAAAAAAAAATTTTTTAAACTTTTTTCAATTTTACCCCCGTCAGATATATATATATTCTACCCACACACATTTGGAACTCTCCTGGGGTACCCTCACACATATTATTCCCTCATTTAGTGGATATTTTCACAAAAAAGTGAAATTTTCAAAAATCCAAAATATTGGCTGAAAACGACTAAATATCAAGGACTCATTGGGCGAGTCGCTCTGGAACTGAAATCGGAACGCTCACTGACATTTGCCGTATCTGAAAGTCTGATAAACGCCCGAAAAATGACTAAGTCCAAAAAAAAAAATTTTTCAACTTTTTTCAATTTTACCCCCATCAGATATATATTCTACCCACACACATTTGGAACTCTCCTGGGGTACCCTCACACATATTATTCCCTCATTTAGTGGATATTTTCACAAAAAAGTGAAATTTTCAAAAATCCAAAATATTGGCTGAAAACGACTAAATATCAAGGACTCATTGGGCGAATCGCTCTGGAACTGAAATCGGAACACTCACTGACATTTCCCCTATCTGAAAGTCTGATAAACGCCGGAAAAATGACTAAGACTAAAAAAAAAATTTTTTAAACTTTTTTCAATTTTACCCCCGTCAGATATATATTCTACCCACACACATTTGGAACTCTCCTGGGGTACCCTCACACATATTATTCCCTCATTTAGTGGATATTTTCACAAAAAAGTGAAATTTTCAAAAATCCAAAATATTGTCTGAAAACGACTAAATATCAAGGACTCATTGGGCGAATCGCTCTGGAACTGAAATCGGAACGCTCACTGACATTTGCCCTATCTGAAATTCTGATAAACGCCGGAAAAATGACTAAGTCCAAAAAAAAAATTTTTTAAACTTTTTTCAATTTTACCCCCGTCAGATATATATTCTACCCACACACATTTGGAACTCTCCTGGGGTACCCTCACAAATATTATTCCCTCATTTAGTGGATATTTTCACAAAAAAGTGAAATTTTCAAAAATCCAAAATATTGGCTGAAAACGACTAAATATCAAGGACTCATTGGGCGAGTCGCTCTGGAACTGAAATCGGAATGCTCACTGACATTTGCCGTATCTGAAAGTCTGATAAACGCCCGAAAAATGACTAAGTCCAAAAAAAAAAATTTTTCAACTTTTTTCAATTTTACCCCCGTCAGATATATATTCTACCCACACACATTTGGAACTCTCCTGGGGTACCCTCACACATATTATTCCCTCATTTAGTGGATATTTTCACAAAAAAGTGAAATTTTCAAAAATCCAAAATATTGGCTGAAAACGACTAAATAACAAGGACTCATTGGGCGAGTCGCTCTGGAACTGAAATCGGAACGATCACTGACATTTGCCGTATCTGAAAGTCTGATAAACGCCCGAAAAATGACTAAGTCCAAAAAAAAAAATTTTTCAACTTTTTTCAATTTTACCCCCGTCAGATATATATTCTACCCACACACATTTGGAACTCTCCTGGGGTACCCTCACACATATTATTCCCTCATTTAGTGGATATTTTCACAAAAAAGTGAAATTTTCAAAAATCCAAAATATTGGCTGAAAACGACTAAATATCAAGGACTCATTGGGCGAATCGCTCTGGAACTGAAATCGGAACACTCACTGACATTTCCCCTATCTGAAAGTCTGATAAACGCCGGAAAAATGACTAAGACTAAAAAAAAAATTTTTTAAACTTTTTTCAATTTTACCCCCGTCAGATATATATTCTACCCACACACATTTGGAACTCTCCTGGGGTACCCTCACACATATTATTCCCTCATTTAGTGGATATTTTCACAAAAAAGTGAAATTTTCAAAAATCCAAAATATTGTCTGAAAACGACTAAATATCAAGGACTCATTGGGCGAATCGCTCTGGAACTGAAATCGGAACGCTCACTGACATTTGCCCTATCTGAAATTCTGATAAACGCCGGAAAAATGACTAAGTCCAAAAAAAAAATTTTTTAAACTTTTTTCAATTTTACCCCCGTCAGATATATATTCTACCCACACACATTTGGAACTCTCCTGGGGTACCCTCACAAATATTATTCCCTCATTTAGTGGATATTTTCACAAAAAAGTGAAATTTTCAAAAATCCAAAATATTGGCTGAAAACGACTAAATATCAAGGACTCATTGGGCGAGTCGCTCTGGAACTGAAATCGGAATGCTCACTGACATTTGCCGTATCTGAAAGTCTGATAAACGCCCGAAAAATGACTAAGTCCAAAAAAAAAAATTTTTCAACTTTTTTCAATTTTACCCCCGTCAGATATATATTCTACCCACACACATTTGGAACTCTCCTGGGGTACCCTCACACATATTATTCCCTCATTTAGTGGATATTTTCACAAAAAAGTGAAATTTTCAAAAATCCAAAATATTGGCTGAAAACGACTAAATAACAAGGACTCATTGGGCGAGTCGCTCTGGAACTGAAATCGGAACGATCACTGACATTTGCCGTATCTGAAAGTCTGATAAACGCCCGAAAAATGACTAAGTCCAAAAAAAAAAATTTTTCAACTTTTTTCAATTTTACCCCCGTCAGATATATATTCTACCCACACACATTTGGAACTCTCCTGGGGTACCCTCACACATATTATTCCCTCATTTATTGGATATTTTCACAAAAAAGTGAAATTTTCAAAAATCCAAAATATTGGCTGAAAACGACTAAATATCAAGGACTCATTGGGCGAATCGCTCTGGAACTGAAATCGGAACGCTCACTGACATTTGCCGTATCTGAAAGTCTGATAAACGCCCGAAAAATGACTAAGTCCAAAAAAATTTTTCAACTTTTTTCAATTTTACCCCCATCAGATATATATTCTACCCACACACATTTGGAACTCTCCTGGGGTACCCTCACACATATTATTCCCTCATTTAGTGGATATTTTCACAAAAAAGTGAAATTTTCAAAAATCCAAAATATTGGCTGAAAACTAATAAATATCAAGGACTCATTGGGCGAATCGCTCTGGAACTGAAATCGGAACACTCACTGACATTTCCCCTATCTGAAAGTCTGATAAACGCCGGAAAAATGACTAAGACTAAAAAAAAAATTTTTTAAACTTTTTTCAATTTTACCCCCGTCAGATATATATTCTACCCACACACATTTGGAACTCTCCTGGGGTACCCTCACACATATTATTCCCTCATTTAGTGGATATTTTCACAAAAAAGTGAAATTTTCAAAAATCCAAAATATTGTCTGAAAACGACTAATTATCAAGGACTCATTGGGCGAATCGCTCTGGAACTGAAATCGGAACGCTCACTGACATTTGCCCTATCTGAAAGTCTGATAAACGCCGGAAAAATGACTAAGTCCAAAAAAAAAATTTTTTAAACTTTTTTCAATTTTACCCCCGTCAGATATATATTCTACCCACACACATTTGGAACTCTCCTGGGGTACCCTCACACATATTATTCCCTCATTTAGTGGATATTTTCACAAAAAAGTGAAATTTTCAAAAATCCAAAATATTGTCTGAAAACGACTAAATATCAAGGACTCATTGGGTGAATCGCTCTGGAACTGAAATCGGAACGCTCACTGACATTTGCCCTATCTGAAAGTCTGATAAACGCCGGAAAAATGACTAAGTCCAAAAAAAAAATTTTTTAAACTTTTTTCAATTTTACCCCCGTCAGATATATATTCTACCCACACACATTTGGAACTTTCCTGGGGTACCCTCACAAATATTATTCCCTCATTTAGTGGATATTTTCACAAAAAAGTGAAATTTTCAAAAATCCAAAATATTGGCTGAAAACGACTAAATATCAAGGACTCATTGGGCGAATCGCTCTGGAACTGAAATCGGAACGCTCACTGACATTTCCCCTATCTGAAAGTCTGATAAACGCCGGAAAAATGACTAAGTCCAAAAAAAAAATGTTTTCAACTTTTTTCAATTTTACCCCCGTCAGATATATATTCTACCCACACACATTTGGAACTCTCCTGGGGTACCCTCACACATATTATTCCCTCATTTAGTGGATATTTTCACAAAAAAGTGAAATTTTCAAAAATCCAAAATATTGGCTGAAAACGACTAAATATCAAGGACTCATTGGGCGAATCGCTCTGGAACTGAAATCGGAACGCTCACTGACATTTGCCCTATCTGAAAGTCTGATAAACGCCCGAAAAATGACTAAGTCCAAAAAAAAAAATTTTTAAACTTTTTTCAATTTTACCCCCGTCAGATATATATTCTACCCACACACATTTGGAACTCTCCTGGGGTACCCTCACACATATTATTCCCTCATTTAGTGGATATTTTCACAAAAAATTGAAATTTTCAAAAATCCAAAATATTGGCTGAAAACGACTAAATATCAAGGACTCATTCGGCGAATCGCTCTGGAACTGAAATCGAAACGCTCACTGACATTTGCCCTCTCTGAAAGTCTGATAAACGCCCGAAAAATGACTAAGTCCAAAAAAAAAAAATTTTTCAACTTTTTTCAATTTTACCCCCGTCAGATATATATTCTACCCACACACATTTGGAACTCTCCTGGGGTACCCTCACACATATTATTCCCTCATTTAGTGGATATTTTCACAAAAAAGTGAAATTTTCAAAAATCCAAAATATTGGCTGAAAACGACTAAATAACTAGGACTCATTGGGCGAGTCGCTCTGGAACTGAAATCGGAACGATCACTGACATTTGCCGTATCTGAAAGTCTGATAAACGCCCGAAAAATGACTAAGTCCAAAAAAAAAAATTTTTCAACTTTTTTCAATTTTACCCCCGTCAGATATATATTCTACCCACACACATTTGGAACTCTCCTGGGGTACCCTCACACATATTATTCCCTCATTTATTGGATATTTTCACAAAAAAGTGAAATTTTCAAAAATCCAAAATATTGGCTGAAAACGACTAAATATCAAGGACTCATTGGGCGAATCGCTCTGGAACTGAAATCGGAACGCTCACTGACATTTGCCCTATCTGAAAGTCTGATAAACGCCGGAAAAATGACTAAGTCTAAAAAAAAAATTTTTTAAACTTTTTTCAATTTTACCCCTGTCAGATATATATTCTACCCACACACATTTGGAACTCTCCTGGGGTACCCTCACACATATTATTCCCTCATTTAGTGGATATTTTCACAAAAAAGTGAAATTTTCAAAAATCCAAAATATTGGCTGAAAACGACTAAATATCAAGGACTCATTGGGCGAATCGCTCTGGAACTGAAATCGGAACACTCACTGACATTTCCCCTATCTGAAAGTCTGATAAACGCCGGAAAAATGACTAAGACTAAAAAAAAAATTTTTTAAACTTTTTTCAATTTTACCCCCGTCAGATATATATTCTACCCACACACATTTGGAACTCTCCTGGGGTACCCTCACACATATTATTCCCTCATTTAGTGGATATTTTCACAAAAAAGTGAAATTTTCAAAAATCCAAAATATTGTCTGAAAACGACTAAATATCAAGGACTCATTGGGCGAATCGCTCTGGAACTGAAATCGGAACGCTCACTGACATTTGCCCTATCTGAAAGTCTGATAAACGCCGGAAAAATGACTAAGTCCAAAAAAAAAATTTTTTAAACTTTTTTCAATTTTACCCCCGTCAGATATATATTCTACCCACACACATTTGGAACTCTCCTGGGGTACCCTCACACATATTATTCCCTCATTTAGTGGATATTTTCACAAAAAAGTGAAATTTTCAAAAATCCAAAATATTGGCTGAAAACGACTAAATATCAAGGACTCATTGGGCGAATCGCTCTGGAACTGAAATCGGAACGCTCACTGACATTTCCCCTATCTGAAAGTCTGATAAACGCCGGAAAAATGACTAAGTCCAAAAAAAAAATGTTTTCAACTTTTTTCAATTTTACCCCCGTCAGATATATATTCTACCCACACACATTTGGAACTCTCCTGGGGTACCCTCACACATATTATTCCCTCATTTAGTGGATATTTTCACAAAAAAGTGAAATTTTCAAAAATCCAAAATATTGGCTGAAAACAACTAAATATCAAGGACTCATTGGGCGAATCGCTCTGGAACTGAAATCGGAACGCTCACTGACATTTGCCCTATCTGAAAGTCTGATAAACGCCCGAAAAATGACTAAGTCCAAAAAAAAAAATTTTTCAACTTTTTTCAAATTTACCCACGTGGGATATATATTCTACCCACACACATTTGGAACTCTCCTGGGGTAGCCTCACACATATTATTCCCTCATTTAGTGGATATTTTCACAAAAGAGTCAAATTTTCAAAAATCCAAAATATTGGCTGAAAACGACTAAATATCAAGGACTCATTGGGCGAATCGCTCTGGAACTGAAATCGGAACGCTCACTGACATTTCCCCTATCTGAAAGTCTGATAAACGCCGGAAAAATGACTAAGTCCAAAAAAAAAATGTTTTCAACTTTTTTCAATTTTACCCCCGTCAGATATATATTCTACCCACACACATTTGGAACTCTCCTGGGGTACCCTCACACATATTATTCCCTCATTTAGTGGATATTTTCACAAAAAAGTGAAATTTTCAAAAATCCAAAATATTGGCTGAAAACGACTAAATATCAAGGACTCATTGGGCGAATCGCTCTGGAACTGAAATCGGAACGCTCACTGACATTTCCCCTATCTGAAAGTCTGATAAACGCCAGAAAATTGACTTAGTCCAAAATAAAAAATTTTCAACTTTTTTCAATTTTACCCCCGTGGGATATATATTCTACCCACACATATTTGGAACTCTCCTGTGGTACCCTCACACATATTATTCCCTCATTTAGTGGATATTTTCACAAAAAAGTGAAATTTTCAAAAATCCAAAATATTGGCTGAAAACGACTAAATATCAAGGACTCATTGGGCGAATCGCTCTGGAACTGAAATCGGAACGCTCACTGACATTTCCCCTATCTGAAAGTCTGATAAACGCCAGAAAATTGACTTAGTCCAAAATAAAAAATTTTCAACTTTTTTCAATTTTACCCCCGTGGGATATATATTCTACCCACACACATTTGGAACTCTCCTGGGGCACCCTCACACATATTATTCCCTCATTTAGTTGATATTTTCACAAAAAAGTGAAATTTTCAAAAATCCAGAAATTTGGCTGAAAACTACTAAATATCAAAAACTCATTGGGCGAACCGCTCTGGAACTGAAATCGGAACGCTCACTGCCATTTCCACTATCTGAAAGTCTGATAAACGCCGGAAAAATGACTAAGTCCAAAAAAAAATGTTTTCAACTTTTTTCAATTTTACCCCCGTGGGATATATATTCTACCCATACACATTTGGAACTCTCCTGGGGTACCCTCACACATATTATTCCCTCATTTAGTGGATATTTTTACAAAAAAGTGAAATTTTCAAAAATCCTAATTATTGGCTGAAAACGACTAAATATCAAAAACTCATTGGGCGAACCGCTCTGGAACTGAAATCGGAACGCTCACTGACATTTCCCCTATCTGAAAGTCTGATAAACGCCGGAAAAATGACTAAGTCCAAAAAAAAATGATTTCAACTTTTTTCAATTTTACCCCCGTGGGATATATATTCTACCCACACACATTTGGAACTCTCCTGGGGTACCCTCACACATATTATTCCCTCATTTAGTTTATATTTTCACAAAAAAGTGAAATTTTCAAAAATCCAAAATATTGGCTGAAAACGACTTAATATCATGGACTCATTGGGCGAATCGCTCTGGAACTGAAATCGGAATGCTCACTGACATTTCCCCTATCTGAAAGTTTGATAAACGCCGGAAAAATGACCAAGTCCAAAAAAAAATTTTTTTCAACTTCTTTCAATTTTACCCCCGTCAGATATATATTCTACCCACACACATTTGGAGCTCTCCTGGGGTACCCTCACACATATTATTCCCTCATTTAGTGGATATTTTCACAAAAAAGTGAAATTTTCAAAAATCCAAAATATTGGCTGAAAACGACTAAACATCAAGGACTCATTGGGCGAATCGCTCTGGAACTGAAATCGGAATGCTCACTGACATTTGCCCTATCTGAAAGTCTGATAAACGACGGAAAAATGACTAAGTCCAAAAAAAAATTTTTTTCAACTTTTTTCAATTTTACCCCCGTGGGATATATATTCTACCCACACATATTTGGAACTCTCCTGGGGTACACTCGCACATATTATTTCCTCATTTAGTGGATATTTTCACAAAAAAGTGAAATTTTCAAAAATCCAGAAAATTGGCTGAAAACGACTAAATATCAAGGACTCATTGGGAGAATCGCTCTGGAACTGAAAACGGAACGCTCACTGACATTTCCCCTATCTGAAAGTCTGATAAACGCCAGAAAATTGACTTAGTCCAAAATAAAAAAATTTCAACTTTTTTCAATTTTACCCCCGTGGGATATATATTCTACCCACACACATTTGGAACTCTCCTGGGGCACCCTCACACATATTATTCCCTCATTTAGTGGATATTTTCACAAAAAAGTGAAATTTTCAAAAATCCAGAAATTTGGCTGAAAACGACTAAATATCAAAAACTCATTAGGCGAACCGCTCTGGAACTGAAATCGGAACGCTCACTGCCATTTCCCCTATCTGAAAGTCTGATAAACGCCGGAAAAATGACTAAGTCCAAAAAAAAATGATTTCAACTTTTTTCAATTTTACCCCCGTGGGATATATATTCTACCCACACACATTTGGAACTCTCCTGGGGTACCCTCACACATATTATTCCCTCATTTAGTGGATATTTTCACAAAAAAGTGAAATTTTCAAAAATCCAGAAAATTGGCTGAAAACGACTAAATATCAAAGACTCATTGGGCGAACCGCTCTGGAACTGAAATCGGAACGCTCACTGACATTTCCCCTATCTGAAAGTCTGATAAACGCCGGAAAAATGACTAAGTCCAAAAAAAAATGTTTTCAACTTTTTTCAATTTTACCCCCGTGGGATATATATTCTACCCATACACATTTGGTACTCTCCTGGGGTACCCTCACACATATTATTCCCTCATTTAGTGGATATTTTTACAAAAAAGTGAAATTTTCAAAAATCCTAAATATTGGCTGAAAACGACTAAATATCAAGGACTCATTGGGCGAATCGCTCTGGAACTGAAATCGGAATGCTCACTGACATTTCCTCTATCTGAAAGTCTGATGAACGCAGGAAAAAATGACTAAGTCCAAAAAAAAAAATTTTTCAACTTTTTTCAATTTTACCCCCGTGGGATATATATTCTACCCACACATATTTGGAACTCTCCTGGGGCACCCTCACACATATTATTCCCTCATTTAGTGGATATTTTCACAAAAAAGTGAAATTTTCAAAAATCCAAAATATTGGCTGAAAACGACTAAATATCAAGGACTCATTGGGCGAATCGCTCTGGAACTGAAATCGGAACGCTCACTGACATTTCCCATATCTGAAAGTCTGATAAACGCCGGAAAAATGACTAAGTCCAAAAAAATTTTTTTCAACTTTTTTCAAATTTACCCCGTGGGATATAAATTCTACGCCCAAACATTTGGAACTCTACTGTGGTACCCTCACACATATTATTCCCTCATTTAGTGGATATTTTCACAAAAAAAGTGAAATTTTGAAAAATCCAGAAAATTGGCTGAAAACGACTAAATATCAAGGACTCATTGGACGAATCGCTCTGGAACTGAAATCGGAACGCTCACTGACATTTGCCCTATCTGAAAGTCTGATAAACGCCGGAAAAATGACTACGTCCAAAAAAAAATTTTTTAAACTTTTTTCAATTTTACCCCCATCAGATATATATTCTACCCACACACATTTGGAACTCTCCTGGGGTACCCTCACAAATATTATTCCCTCATTTAGTGGATATTTTCACAAAAAAGTGAAATTTTCAAAAATCCCAAATATTGGCTGAAAACGACTAAATATCAAGGACTCATTGGGCGAATCGCTCTGGAACTGAAATCGGAACGCTCACTGACATTTCCCCTATCTGAAAGTCTGATAAACGCCGGAAAAATGACTAAGTCCAAAAAAAAAATTTTTTAAACTTTTTTCAATTTTACCCCCGTCAGATTTATATTCTACCCACACACATTTGGAACTCTCCTGGGGTACCCTCACACATATTATTCCCTCATTTAGTGGATATTTTCACAAAAAAGTGAAATTTTCAAAAATCCAAAATATTGGCTGAAAACGACTAAATATCAAGGACTCATTTAGTGTATCGCTCTGGAACTGGAATTGGAACACTCACTGACATTTGCCGTCTCTGAAAGTCTGATAAACGCTGGAAAAATGACTAAGTCCAAAAAAAAAAATTTTTCAATTTTTTTCAATTTTACCCCCGTCAGATATATATTCTACCCACACACATTTGGAACTCTCCTGGGGTACCCTCACACATATTATTCCCTCATTTAGTGGATATTTTCACAAAAAAGTGAAATTTTCAAAAATCCAAAATATTGGCTGAAAACGACTAAATATCAAGGACTCATTGGGCGAATCGCTCTGGAACTGAAATCGGAACACTCACTGACATTTCCCCTATCTGAAAGTCTGATAAACGCCGGAAAAATGACTAAGACTAAAAAAAAAAATTTTTTAAACTTTTTTCAATTTTACCCCCGTCAGATATATATTCTACCCACACACATTTGGAACTCTCCTGGGGTACCCTCACACATATTATTCCCTCATTTAGTGGATATTTTCACAAAAAAGTGAAATTTTCAAAAATCCAAAATATTGGCTGAAAACGACTAAATATCAAGGACTCATTGGGCGAATCACTCTGGAACTGAAATCGGAACGCTCACTGACATTTGCCCTATCTGAAAGTCTGATAAACGCCGGAAAAATGACTAAGTCCAAAAAAAAAATTTTTTAAACTTTTTTCAATTTTACCCCCGTCAGATATATATTCTACCCACACACATTTGGAACTCTCCTGGGGTACCCTCACACATATTATTCCCTCATTTAGTGGATATTTTCACAAAAAAGTGAAATTTTCAAAAATCCAGAAAATTGGCTGAAAACGACTAAATATCAAGGACTCATTGGGAGAATCGCTCTGGAACTGAAATCGGAACGCTCACTGACATCTCCCCTATCTGAAAGTCTGATAAACTCCAGAAAATTGACTTAGTCCAAAATAAAAAATTTTCAACTTTTTTCAATTTTACCCCCGTGGGATATATATTCTACCCATACACATTTGGAACTCTCCTGGGGTACCCTCACACATATTATTTCCTCATTTAGTGGATATTTCACAAAAAAGTGAAATTTTCAAAAATCCTAAATATTGGCTGAAAACGACTAAATATCAAGGACTCATTGGGAGAATCGCTCTGGAACTGAAATCGGAATGCTCACTGACATTTCCTCTATCTGAAAGTCTGATGAACGCAGGAAAAAATGACTAAGTCCAAAAAAAAAAATTTTTCAACTTTTTTCAATTTTACCCCCGTGGGATATATATTCTACCCACACATATTTGGAACTCTCCTGGGGCACCCTCACACATATTATTCCCTCATTTAGTGGATATTTTCACAAAAAAGTGAAATTTTCAAAAATCCAAAATATTGGCTGAAAACGACTAAATATCAAGGACTCATTGGGCGAATCGCTCTGGAACTGAAATCGGAACGCTCACTGACATTTCCCATATCTGAAAGTCTGATAAACGCCGGAAAAATGACTAAGTCCCAAAAAATTTTTTTCAACTTTTTTCAAATTTACCCCGTGGGATATAAATTCTACGCCCAAACATTTGGAACTCTACTGTGGTACCCTCACACATATTTTTCCCTCATTTAGTGGATATTTTCACAAAAAAAGTGAAATTTAGAAAAATCCAGAAAATTGGCTGAAAACGACTAAATATCAAGGACTCATTGGACGAATCGCTCTGGAACTGAAATCGGAACGCTCACTGACATTTGCCCTATCTGAAAGTCTGATAAACGCCGGAAAAATGACTAAGTCCAAAAAAAAATTTTTTAAACTTTTTTCAATTTTACCCCCGTCAGATATATATTCTACCCACACACATTTGGAACTCTCCTGGGGTACCCTCACAAATATTATTCCCTCATTTAGTGGATATTTTCACAAAAAAGTGAAATTTTCAAAAATCCAAAATATTGGCTGAAAACGACTAAATATCAAGGACTCATTGGGCGAATCGCTCTGGAACTGAAATCGGAACGCTCACTGACATTTCCCCTATCTGAAAGTCTGATAAACGCCGGAAAAATGACTAAGTCCAAAAAAAAATTTTTTTAAACTTTTTTCAATTTTACCCCCGTCAGATATATATTCTACCCACACACATTTGGAACTCTCCTGGGGTACCCTCACACATATTATTCCCTCATTTAGTGGATATTTTCACAAAAAAGTGAAATTTTCAAAAATCCAGAAAATTGGCTGAAAACGACTAAATATCAAGGACTCATTGGGAGAATCGCTCTGGAACTGAAATCGGAACGCTCACTGACATCTCCCCTATCTGAAAGTCTGATAAACTCCAGAAAATTGACTTAGTCCAAAATAAAAAATTTTCAACTTTTTTCAATTTTACCCCCGTGGGATATATATTCTACCCATACACATTTGGAACTCTCCTGGGGTACCCTCACACATATTATTTCCTCATTTAGTGGATATTTCACAAAAAAGTGAAATTTTCAAAAATCCTAAATATTGGCTGAAAACGACTAAATATCAAGGACTCATTGGGCGAATCGCTCTGGAACTGAAATCGGAATGCTCACTGACATTTCCTCTATCTGAAAGTCTGATGAACGCAGGAAAAAATGACTAAGTCCAAAAAAAAAAATTTTTCAACTTTTTTCAATTTTACCCCCGTGGGATATATATTCTACCCACACATATTTGGAACTCTCCTGGGGCACCCTCACACATATTATTCCCTCATTTAGTGGATATTTTCACAAAAAAGTGAAATTTTCAAAAATCCAAAATATTGGCTGAAAACGACTAAATATCAAGGACTCATTGGGCGAATCGCTCTGGAACTGAAATCGGAACGCTCACTGACATTTCCCATATCTGAAAGTCTGATAAACGCCGGAAAAATGACTAAGTCCAAAAAAATTTTTTTCAACTTTTTTCAAATTTACCCCGTGGGATATAAATTCTACGCCCAAACATTTGGAACTCTACTGTGGTACCCTCACACATATTATTCCCTCATTTAGTGGATATTTTCACAAAAAAAGTGAAATTTTGAAAAATCCAGAAAATTGGCTGAAAACGACTAAATATCAAGGACTCATTGGACGAATCGCTCTGGAACTGAAATCGGAACACTCACTGACATTTGCCCTATCTGAAAGTCTGATAAACGCCGGAAAAATGACTACGTCCAAAAAAAAATTTTTTAAACTTTTTTCAATTTTACCCCCATCAGATATATATTCTACCCACACACATTTGGAACTCTCCTGGGGTACCCTCACAAATATTATTCCCTCATTTAGTGGATATTTTCACAAAAAAGTGAAATTTTCAAAAATCCCAAATATTGGCTGAAAACGACTAAATATCAAGGACTCATTGGGCGAATCGCTCTGGAACTGAAATCGGAACGCTCACTGACATTTCCCCTATCTGAAAGTCTGATAAACGCCGGAAAAATGACTAAGTCCAAAAAAAAAATTTTTTAAACTTTTTTCAATTTTACCCCCGTCAGATATATATTCTACCCACACACATTTGGAACTCTCCTGGGGTACCCTCACACATATTATTCCCTCATTTAGTGGATATTTTCACAAAAAAGTGAAATTTTCAAAAATCCAAAATATTGGCTGAAAACGACTAAATATCAAGGACTCATTTAGTGTATCGCTCTGGAACTGGAATTGGAACACTCACTGACATTTGCCGTCTCTGAAAGTCTGATAAACGCTGGAAAAATGACTAAGTCCAAAAAAAAAAATTTTTCAATTTTTTTCAATTTTACCCCCGTCAGATATATATTCTACCCACACACATTTGGAACTCTCCTGGGGTACCCTCACACATATTATTCCCTCATTTAGTGGATATTTTCACAAAAAAGTGAAATTTTCAAAAATCCAAAATATTGGCTGAAAACGACTAAATATCAAGGACTCATTGGGCGAATCGCTCTGGAACTGAAATCGGAACACTCACTGACATTTCCCCTATCTGAAAGTCTGATAAACGCCGGAAAAATGACTATGACTAAAAAAAAAAATTTTTTAAACTTTTTTCAATTTTACCCCCGTCAGATATATATTCTACCCACACACATTTGGAACTCTCCTGGGGTACCCTCACACATATTATTCCCTCATTTAGTGGATATTTTCACAAAAAAGTGAAATTTTCAAAAATCCAAAATATTGGCTGAAAACGACTAAATATCAAGGACTCATTGGGCGAATCACTCTGGAACTGAAATCGGAACGCTCACTGACATTTGCCCTATCTGAAAGTCTGATAAACGCCGGAAAAATGACTAAGTCCAAAAAAAAAATTTTTTAAACTTTTTTCAATTTTACCCCCGTCAGATATATATTCTACCCACACACATTTGGAACTCTCCTGGGGTACCCTCACACATATTATTCCCTCATTTAGTGGATATTTTCACAAAAAAGTGAAATTTTCAAAAATCCAGAAAATTGGCTGAAAACGACTAAATATCAAGGACTCATTGGGAGAATCGCTCTGGAACTGAAATCGGAACGCTCACTGACATCTCCCCTATCTGAAAGTCTGATAAACTCCAGAAAATTGACTTAGTCCAAAATAAAAAATTTTCAACTTTTTTCAATTTTACCCCCGTGGGATATATATTCTACCCATACACATTTGGAACTCTCCTGGGGTACCCTCACACATATTATTTCCTCATTTAGTGGATATTTCACAAAAAAGTGAAATTTTCAAAAATCCTAAATATTGGCTGAAAACGACTAAATATCAAGGACTCATTGGGAGAATCGCTCTGGAACTGAAATCGGAATGCTCACTGACATTTCCTCTATCTGAAAGTCTGATGAACGCAGGAAAAAATGACTAAGTCCAAAAAAAAAAATTTTTCAACTTTTTTCAATTTTACCCCCGTGGGATATATATTCTACCCACACATATTTGGAACTCTCCTGGGGCACCCTCACACATATTATTCCCTCATTTAGTGGATATTTTCACAAAAAAGTGAAATTTTCAAAAATCCAAAATATTGGCTGAAAACGACTAAATATCAAGGACTCATTGGGCGAATCGCTCTGGAACTGAAATCGGAACGCTCACTGACATTTCCCATATCTGAAAGTCTGATAAACGCCGGAAAAATGACTAAGTCCCAAAAAATTTTTTTCAACTTTTTTCAAATTTACCCCGTGGGATATAAATTCTACGCCCAAACATTTGGAACTCTACTGTGGTACCCTCACACATATTATTCCCTCATTTAGTGGATATTTTCACAAAAAAAGTGAAATTTAGAAAAATCCAGAAAATTGGCTGAAAACGACTAAATATCAAGGACTCATTGGACGAATCGCTCTGGAACTGAAATCGGAACGCTCACTGACATTTGCCCTATCTGAAAGTCTGATAAACGCCGGAAAAATGACTAAGTCCAAAAAAAAATTTTTTAAACTTTTTTCAATTTTACCCCCGTCAGATATATATTCTACCCACACACATTTGGAACTCTCCTGGGGTACCCTCACAAATATTATTCCCTCATTTAGTGGATATTTTCACAAAAAAGTGAAATTTTCAAAAATCCAAAATATTGGCTGAAAACGACTAAATATCAAGGACTCATTGGGCGAATCGCTCTGGAACTGAAATCGGAACGCTCACTGACATTTCCCCTATCTGAAAGTCTGATAAACGCCGGAAAAATGACTAAGTCCAAAAAAAAATTTTTTTAAACTTTTTTCAATTTTACCCCCGTCAGATATATATTCTACCCACACACATTTGGAACTCTCCTGGGGTACCCTCACACATATTATTCCCTCATTTAGTGGATATTTTCACAAAAAAGTGAAATTTTCAAAAATCCAGAAAATTGGCTGAAAACGACTAAATATCAAGGACTCATTGGGAGAATCGCTCTGGAACTGAAATCGGAACGCTCACTGACATCTCCCCTATCTGAAAGTCTGATAAACTCCAGAAAATTGACTTAGTCCAAAATAAAAAATTTTCAACTTTTTTCAATTTTACCCCCGTGGGATATATATTCTACCCACACATATTTGGAACTCTCCTGGGGCACCCTCACACATATTATTCCCTCATTTAGTGGATATTTTCACAAAAAAGTGAAATTTTCAAAAATCCAAAATATTGGCTGAAAACGACTAAATATCAAGGACTCATTGGGCGAATCGCTCTGGAACTGAAATCGGAATGCTCACTGACATTTCCTCTATCTGAAAGTCTGATGAACGCAGGAAAAAATGACTAAGTCCAAAAAAAAAAATTTTTCAACTTTTTTCAATTTTACCCCCGTGGGATATATATTCTACCCACACATATTTGGAACTCTCCTGGGGCACCCTCACACATATTATTCCCTCATTTAGTGGATATTTTCACAAAAAAGTGAAATTTTCAAAAATCCAAAATATTGGCTGAAAACGACTAAATATCAAGGACTCATTGGGCGAATCGCTCTGGAACTGAAATCGGAACGCTCACTGACATTTCCCATATCTGAAAGTCTGATAAACGCCGGAAAAATGACTAAGTCCAAAAAAATTTTTTTCAACTTTTTTCAAATTTACCCCGTGGGATATAAATTCTACGCCCAAACATTTGGAACTCTACTGTGGTACCCTCACACATATTATTCCCTCATTTAGTGGATATTTTCACAAAAAAAGTGAAATTTTGAAAAATCCAGAAAATTGGCTGAAAACGACTAAATATCAAGGACTCATTGGACGAATCGCTCTGGAACTGAAATCGGAACGCTCACTGACATTTGCCCTATCTGAAAGTCTGATAAACGCCGGAAAAATGACTAAGTCCAAAAAAAAATTTTTTAAACTTTTTTCAATTTTACCCCCGTCAGATATATATTCTACCCACACACATTTGGAACTCTCCTGGGGTACCCTCACAAATATTATTCCCTCATTTAGTGGATATTTTCACAAAAAAGTGAAATTTTCAAAAATCCAAAATATTGGCTGAAAACGACTAAATATCAAGGACTCATTGGGCGAATCGCTCTGGAACTGAAATCGGAACGCTCACTGACATTTCCCCTATCTGAAAGTCTGATAAACGCCGGAAAAATGACTAAGTCCAAAAAAAAAATTTTTTAAACTTTTTTCAATTTTACCCCCGTCAGATATATATTCTACCCACACACATTTGGAACTCTCCTGGGGTACCCTCACACATATTATTCCCTCATTTAGTGGATATTTTCACAAAAAAGTGAAATTTTCAAAAATCCAAAATATTGGCTGAAAACGACTAAATATCAAGGACTCATTTAGTGTATCGCTCTGGAACTGGAATTGGAACACTCACTGACATTTGCCGTCTCTGAAAGTCTGATAAACGCTGGAAAAATGACTAAGTCCAAAAAAAAAAATTTTTCAATTTTTTTCAATTTTACCCCCGTCAGATATATATTCTACCCACACACATTTGGAACTCTCCTGGGGTACCCTCACACATATTATTCCCTCATTTAGTGGATATTTTCACAAAAAAGTGAAATTTTCAAAAATCCAAAATATTGGCTGAAAACGACTAAATATCAAGGACTAGTGTTGAGCGATACCTTCCGATATCGGGAAATATCGGATCGGATTGGATCGGACCGATACCGAAAAAGTATCGGATATCGCCGATTCCGATACCGGAAACCAATGCAAGTCAATGGGACATAAATATCGGAATTAAAATAAACCCTTTCTTTCCTTGTAGGTTATTTCTACATGAAGGAAAACAACTAAGAATAATGTAGAATGTATTGGGGGAGGTGGGGGAGACAATAAAGGCATAGAGGTTTAATATTTTTTTATTATGTTCTGAGTTACGGAAATATTAACTATGTTAAGTATTTTTATATTTTGTCAGATATTTATGTTTCACTACTTCCATGCTCTTCACCTTCTTTTTTACTTCTCCCACACTTTCTCCTTCATCATCCTCAGCATCTTTTTCATCCACTTCTTCTTCACCTTCTTCTTCTTCACCTTCTTCGTATTATTCTTTTTTTTACATTCTTCATATTCTACTTCTTCATCTTCTTCATATTCTTCTTCTTCATCATATTCTTATTTGTGACAGGCATTCCTGTAGTTGTTATCTATAAAAGGTTGGACATTACACCTTTCGTTCTGCCCGTCACAAAAGATTTACAACAGGATTTGTCCGCGTTCAGTTTGGCCTGCAGCAGCAGGTCTTTTCCAGGGGCACCACGAGGAGGAACGGACTCACCCCCATACACTGCTTAGTCATCTTCTGCTTATAATTTAGATATTATCTTTTGCTCTGATTTTTAGTCTTATGCTTAATGTTCTTCCGCTTTTTGTTCTGCAGCTTCTTGTATTTCTGCTTCTTGGTTTTCTGTCTCTTGTTTTTCTGTATCTTGGTGCTTGTCTTCTCTTCTTTGTCTTCTTGGTCAACTTCTTCAGGGTCATCTTCTTGGTCTTCTTCGGGGTGGTCTTCAGGGTCGTCGTCTTCGGGGGTCCTCGTCTTCGGGGTCCTCGTCTTCTTCGGGTTGGTCTTCTGGGTCCTCGTCTTCGGGGTCCTCGTCTTCTTCGGGGTGGTCTTCAGGGTCCTCGTCTTCTTCGGGGTGGTCTTCAGGGTCCTCGTCTTCTTCGGGGTGGTCTTCAGGGTCCTCGTCTTCAGGGTCATTGTCTTCGGGGTCCTCGTCTTCTTAGGGTTGGTCTTCAGGGTCCTCGTCTTCAGGGTCCTCGTCAGGGAGATCCAGAATGATTACTAAGAACCATTTCAAAAAGCTTGAACTTGGAAATGTAGCAGAAGGTACAAGAAAGCTGAGGAACTACCGAGGACCAGCTGACGGTACTGGAACCCGGATGGATAGCAGAAGGTACAAGAGCCAATGGAACTACCGAGGACCAGCTGATGTTACTGGAACTCGGTTACTAAGCAGGAGGTACCTGTGCCAGAAAGCACTACCAAGGACCAGCAGACGTTGGTGGAACTTGGATACCGAGAAGGAGGCACCTAATCCAAAGGCACTGCCGAGAACCAGCTGACGGTACTGGAACCCGGATGGGTAGCAGAAGGTACAAGAGCCAATGGAACTACCGAGGACCAGCTGATGTTACTGGAACCCGGATGGGTAGCAGAAGGTACAAGAGCCAATGGAACTACCGAGGACCAGCTGATGTTACTGGAACTCGGTTACTAAGCAGGAGGTACCTGTGCCAGAAAGCACTACCAAGGACCAGCAGACGTTGGTGGAACTTGGATACCGAGAAGGAGGCACCTAATCCAAAGGCACTGCCGAGAACGAGCTGACGGTACTGGAACCCGGATGGGTAGCAGAAGGTACCCATGTAAAAAAAAAGTTCAAGGCCGCGAGCCGGCCGCAGTTACCAAAACCCACAGTCCTACAGAGGGTGCTTGTCCTATTGGCACTATGGAACCAGCCTTCATTGCCAGATCCCGCAGCCCACATAGGAGTCACCTAAACTGCAGGCACCATAGAGTCGGCTAACCCGACCGCAACACGACAGGACAACGCATTGGAGGCAAAGTGACGTTGACACTACCCGGAAACAGCTGGCGTGCTGGAACCAGGCTGGGCAGGAGGGAGTACCCGTGCCAAAGACACTGCCGAGAACCAGCTGACGGTACTGGAACCCGGATGGGTAGCAGAAGATACAAGAGCAAATGGAACTACCGAGGACCAGCTGACGGTACTGGAACCCGGATGGGTAGCAGAAGGTACAAGAGCCAATGGAACTACCGAGGACCAGCTGATGTTACTGGAACTCGGTTACTAAGCAGGAGGTACCTGTGCCAGAAAGCACTACCAAGGACCAGCAGACGTTGGTGGAACTTGGATACCGAGAAGGAGGCACCTAATCCAAAGGCACTGCCGAGAACCAGCTGACGGTACTGGAACCCGGATGGGTAGCAGAAGGTACCCATGTAAAAAAAAAGTTCAAGGCCGCGAGCCGGCCGCAGTTACCAAAACCCACAGTCCTACAGAGGGTGCTTGTCCTATTGGCACTATGGAACCAGCCTTCATTGCCAGATCCCGCAGCCCACATAGGAGTCACCTAAACTGCAGGCACCATAGAGTCGGCTAACCCGACCGCAACACGACAGGACAACGCATTGGAGGCAAAGTGACGTTGACACTACCCGGAAACAGCTGGCGTGCTGGAACCAGGCTGGGCAGGAGGGAGTACCCGTGCCAAAGACACTGCCGAGAACCAGCTGACGGTACTGGAACCCGGATGGGTAGCAGAAGATACAAGAGCAAATGGAACTACCGAGGACCAGCTGACGGTACTGGAACCCGGATGGGTAGCAGAAGGTACAAGAGCCAATGGAACTACCGAGGACCAGCTGATGTTACTGGAACTCGGTTACTAAGCAGGAGGTACCTGTGCCAGAAAGCACTACCAAGGACCAGCAGACGTTGGTGGAACTTGGATACCGAGAAGGAGGCACCTAATCCAAAGGCACTGCCGAGAACCAGCTGACGGTACTGGAACCCGGATGGGTAGCAGAAGATACAAGAGCAAATGGAACTACCGAGGACCAGCTGACGGTACTGGAACCCGGATGGGTAGCAGAAGGTACAAGAGCCAATGGAACTACCGAGGACCAGCTGATGTTACTGGAACTCGGTTACTAAGCAGGAGGTACCTGTGCCAGAAAGCACTACCAAGGACCAGCAGACGTTGGTGGAACTTGGATACCGAGAAGGAGGCACCTAATCCAAAGGCACTGCCGAGAACCAGCTGACGGTACTGGAACCCGGATGGGTAGCAGAAGATACAAGAGCAAATGGAACTACCGAGGACCAGCTGACGGTACTGGAACCCGGATGGGTAGCAGAAGATACAAGAGCAAATGGAACTACCGAGGACCAGCTGACGGTACTGGAACCCGGATGGGTAGCAGAAGGTACAAGAGCCAATGGAACTACCGAGGACCAGCTGATGTTACTGGAACTCGGTTACTAAGCAGGAGGTACCTGTGCCAGAAAGCACTACCAAGGACCAGCAGACGTTGGTGGAACTTGGATACCGAGAAGGAGGCACCTAATCCAAAGGCACTGCCGAGAACCAGCTGACGGTACTGGAACCCGGATGGGTAGCAGAAGGTACCCATGTAAAAAAAAAGTTCAAGGCCGCGAGCCGGCCGCAGTTACCAAAACCCACAGTCCTACAGAGGGTGCTTGTCCTATTGGCACTATGGAACCAGCCTTCATTGCCAGATCCCGCAGCCCACATAGGAGTCACCTAAACTGCAGGCACCATAGAGTCGGCTAACCCGACCGCAACACGACAGGACAACGCATTGGAGGCAAAGTGACGTTGACACTACCCGGAAACAGCTGGCGTGCTGGAACCAGGCTGGGCAGGAGGGAGTACCCGTGCCAAAGACACTGCCGAGAACCAGCTGACGGTACTGGAACCCGGATGGGTAGCAGAAGGTACAAGAGCCAATGGAACTGCCGAGAACCAGCTGGCGGTGCTGGAGCCCAGGGTAAATACTAAAAACAGAAGAGCCAGAGGTGTATTTGGAGGAGGTTTTAAATCCGTACTACAGTGGATGTGGACAAAGCAGGAGAATTTGCCGGACACACAGCTGGGGATCAGCTGACGTTACTGAATCCCAATAACACTGGAGCAAGCGTTGACTGTGCAGACGGCACTTCTGAGCAGCAACTAGCGGTATTGGAGCCCAGGGTAAATACTAAAAACGGAGGAGCCAGAGGTGTAATTGGAGCAAGTTTTAAATAAGTAGCACAGTGAATATGGACAGAGCAGGAGAAATTGCCGTGAACACAGCAGGGGAACAGCTGACGTTACCGAACCCCAATAACACCGCAGCAAGTGTTGACTGTGCAGACGGCACTTCCGAGCGCCAACTGGCGGTGCTGGAGCCCAGGGATAAGAATGAAAACAGAGGAGCCAGAGGTGTAATTGGAGCAACTTTAAAATCTGTAGTAGTGAGAATGTGGACAGAGCAGGAGAAATTGCCGTCCGCACAGCAGGGGAACAGCTGACGTTACTGAACCCCAATAACATGGTAGCAAGTGTTGACTGTGCAGACAGCACTTCCGAGCGCCAACTGGCGGTGCTGGAGCCCAGGGATAAGAATGAAAACAGAGGAGCCAGAGGTGTAATTCGAGCAACTTTAAAATCTGTAGTAGTGAGAATGTGGACAGAGCAGGAGAAATTGCCGTCCGCACAGCAGGGGAACAGCTGACGTTACTGAACCCCAATAACATGGTAGCAAGTGTTGACTGTGCAGACAGCACTTCCGAGCGCCAACTGGCGGTGCTGGAGCCCAGGGATAAGAATGAAAACAGAGGAGCCAGAGGTGTAATTGGAGCAACTTTAAAATCTGTAGTAGTGAGAATGTGGACAGAGCAGGAGAAATTGCCGTCCGCACAGCAGGGGAACAGCTGACGTTACTGAACCCCAATAACATGGTAGCAAGTGTTGACTGTGCAGACAGCACTTCCGAGCGCCAACTGGCGGTGCTGGAGCCCAGGGATAAGAATGAAAACAGAGGAGCCAGAGGTGTAATTGGAGCAACTTTAAAATCTGTAGTAGTGAGAATGTGGACAGAGCAGGAGAAATTGCCGTCCGCACAGCAGGGGAACAGCTGACGTTACTGAACCCCAATAACACGGCAGCAAGTGTTGACTGTGCAGACAGCACTTCCGAGCGCCAACTGGCGGTGTTGGAGCCCAGGGTAAATACTAAAAACGGAGGAGCCAGAGGTGTAATTGGAGCAAGTTTTAAATAAGTAGCACAGTGAATATGGACAGAGCAGGAGAAATTGCCGTGAACACAGCAGGGGAACAGCTGACGTTACTGAACCCCAATAACATGGTAGCAAGTGTTGACTGTGCAGACGGCACTTCCGAGCGCCAACTGGCGGTGCTGGAGCCCAGGGATAAGAATGAAAACAGAGGAGCCAGAGGTGTAATTCGAGCAACTTTAAAATGTGTAGTACAGTGGATGTGGACAAAGCAGGAGAAATTGCCGTCCGCACAGCAGGAGAACAGCTGACGTTACTAAACCCCAATAACACGGCAGCAAGTGTTGACTGTGCAGACGGCACTTCCGAGCGCCAACTGGCGGTGCTGGAGCCCAGGGATAAGAATGAAAACAGAGGAGCCAGAGGTGTAATTCGAGCAACTTTAAAATGTGTAGTACAGTGGATTTGGACAAAGCAGGAGAAATTGCCGTCCGCACAGCAGGAGAACAGCTGACGTTACTGAACCCCAATAACACGGCAGCAAGTGTTGACTGTGCAGACGGCACTTCCGTGCGCCAACTGGCGGTGTTGGAGCTCAGGGATAATACTGAAAACAGAGGAGCCAGAGGTGTAATTGGAGCAACTTTAAAATCTGTAGTAGTGAGAATGTGGACAGAGCAGGAGAAATTGCCGTCCGCACAGCAGGGGAACAGCTGACGTTACTGAACCCCAATAACATGGTAGCAAGTGTTGACTGTGCAGACAGCACTTCCGAGCGCCAACTGGCGGTGCTGGAGCCCAGGGATAAGAATGAAAACAGAGGAGCCAGAGAAGTAATTGGAGCAACTTTAAAATGTGTAGTACAGTGGATGTGGACAAATCAGGAGAAATTGCCGTCCGCACAGCAGGAGAACAGCTGACGTTACTGAACCCCAATAACACGGCAGCAAGTGTTGACTGTGCAGACGGCACTTCCGAGCGCCAACTGGCGGTGTTGGAGCTCAGGGATTACAGTTCAGGTGGTAGAAACATGAACAGAACAGGAGACCTGGATACTGTTGCCAACCAATTATTTATTCTGGAAGAGGACTGGCAAATTCATGAGAGATCCAGGCCTTGTTCATTTTGAGAAAAGTAAGCCGGTCAACGTTATCGGAGGATAGTCGCATGCGACGGTCTGTTAGTACACCACCTGCGGCACTAAAGACGCGTTCCGATAATACACTAGCAGCAGGGCAAGCTAGCACCTCCAGTGCATACTGACTAAGCTCTGGCCATGTATCCAGCTTACAGACCCAAAACTTGAAGGGAGAAGAGCCGTCTGGGAGTACACTAAGAGGGCAAGACATGTAGTCTGTCACCATCTGACGGAAACGTTGCCTCCTGCTGACTGGAGCTGTCTGTGATGGTGTAGACATTTGTGGCGGCGGGGACACAAAACTTTGCCACATTTCGGCCATACTGGTCTTGCCTTGTGCTGAGGCGCTGCTTCTGCTCCCTCTTTGTGCAGAGCTTCCTCCACTGCCTCGACGCACTGAGCTGCTTTGTAAAGCACTAGCAGCACTGCTCTCGGTTGGAATGGAGAACATGATGGAATGCACCAGTGCGTCTTGGTACTCCCGCATTTTACGCTCCCGGTTCAACGGTGTTATGAGGCTTTGTAAGTTGTCCCGGTAGCGAGGATCTAGGAGGGTGGACACCCAATAATCAGCCGTGTTGAGAATGTGGGCGATGCGGCGGTCGTTTCTGAAGCACTGCAGCATGAAATCAACCATGTGCTGCAGACTGCCAACTGGCCAAGAAACGCTGTCCCCTGCTTGAGGCGTGATCTCTGCCTGCTCTGCATCACCCCACCCTCGCTCTAGATACTGACTACTAGAGCATTGTGTACCTCCCTCCTCTGGACAGATGTCTTCCTCATCCATTGACTCCTCCTCATCCTCCTCACAAAGTGTCCCCTGCCTAGGCCTTTGTGAGGAACCACGTTGCGCAGACTGTAGAGAAGCAGATGGCATTTGTGACTCCTCATCCTCCACCTCTTCCAAAACCTCGTCCCTTAGTGCTTGCAGTGTTTTTTCAAGCAGGCAGATAAGGGGGATAGTCATGCTGACTAGTGCATCATCTGCACTCGCCATCCGCGTGGAATAATCGAAGGCACGCAAAACGTGGCAAATGTCCTTCATAGAGGCCCACTCAGTGGTGGTGAAGTGTGAACGGCGCGCACTGCGACTTGTTTGCGCCTGCTGCAGCTGGTACTCCATTACTGCTGCCTGCTGCTCACACAACCTCTCCAACATATGTAACGTTGAATTCCACCTGGTGGGTAGGTCACATATGATGCGATGTTCCGGAAGACATAATCGGCGCTGCAGAGCTGCAATGCGTGATCTTGCATTGCTGGAACGCCGCAAGTGAGCGCACTCTATGCGGACCTTGTGAAGCAGTGCATCAAGATCCGGATAGTCCCTCAAAAAACTCTGCACGACCAAGTTGAGCACATGTGCCAGACATGGGATGTGAGTGAGGTTGCCTAGGCCCAGAGCTGCCACCAGATTTCGGCCATTGTCACACACTACCATGCCTGGCTGGAGATTCGCTGGCACAAACCACACGTCACTCTGCTGCTTGATGGCATTCCAGAGCTCCTGCGCTGTGTGGCTTCGATTCCCCAAAGAAATTAATTTTAATACGGCCTGTTGACGTTTGGCCACGGCTGTGCTCATATCGGTCATCATAACAGGTAACCGTTCACGGGTCGATGTGGAGGTAGACCGTGACGGCTCCTGCAGCGCTGATTCAGAGGAACTGGAGTATGAGGAGGAGTCAATGTGTACAGACTGGATTCCTGCAATCCTTGGAGTTGGCAGAACACGTACAGCGCCACTCTCAAGATCTGTACCCGGCTCCACAACATTTACCCAATGGGCAGTGAGGGAAAGGTATCGTCCCTGTCCATGCTTACTGGTCCACGCATCAGTGGTCAGGTGGACCTTGCTACTGACGGCGTTTTGTAGCGCATGTTTAATTTTTCCCTCCACATGATGTTGCAGGGCAGGGACGGCTTGCCTGCTGAAATAAAAGCGGCTGGGCACGTTGTATTGTGGGACTGCCAATGCCATAAAGTTACGGAATGTGTCAGTCTCCACCAGCCTGAATGATAGCATTTCAAGGGCCAGTAGTTTAGCAATGCCAGCATTCAGAGCCTGTGCTCGGGGGTGGTTTGCCGAGTATGGGCGCCTTTTCTCCCATGCCTGTGCTAACGATGGCTGTAGACTGGCCTGGGAGTGTGAGGATGACTGGGAAAGTGGTGCTGTGGGTGGAATTACACTGTGTCTCTGTACAACAGTGCCAGAGATTCTTCCATGGCGATCCTGTGAGGAAGCCGAACCAGCTGTGTGTGAGCTGGAGGAAGAGGCTACAACACGAGCTGAAGAGGTGGTAGGTGGCGCTGTAGGTTGGCCTAGGTCTTCAGTGTGTTTGTGTAACTCCACCACGTGCTTGGTCCGCACATGTTTCCACATATTTGTGGTATTGAGGTTGCTGACACTTTTCCCTCTTTTCACCTTCTGATTACACAGCTTGCATTTGACAAAGCAAATGTCATCTGCAACTGTGTCAAAAAAGGACCAGGCACTGCAAGTCTTGGGAGCGCCCGCTTTGGATTTTGGAAGAGCCATGCTCCTAATGGGTGCCGAAGTGGAGGCTACAGGCAACCAAGTCTGCCCCCTCCCTCTCCCTCCTTTTTGGGCCGTTCGGGGAATCTCTTCCTCAGAGCTGCTCCCACCACCTTCCTGTCCCTCACGCCATGATGGGTCAAGGACCTCATCATCTACACCACCCTCTTCAAACAACTGCTTCTCCTGGGTAGTCTCGACAGCACAGTACGCACCAGAAAGTGGCACCTGAGTCTCATCATCAGATGCGTACTGAGGTGTGCTGCTGACCATAGGCACTGGCCCACCCGCCTCTTCAGATTCAGAGAGACAAAACGGTTGCGCATCACTGCATACTACCTCTTCTTCAAATTCTCGAATTCTGCTTGGCTGGCCCCCTCTTTCCAAGCCAAGAGATTCAGAGAACAGAAGTAGAGATGGCTCCTGTCCAGGGCTCTCTGACTGCCTGGGCAATTTGGCAGGTGGTGAAGAGACAGATGGGTGCTCTTCAGTGCTCAGGACCTGAGAGGATCTGGAACTAATTGAAGTCGATGTGTTAGCTGCCATCCATCCGACAACGGCTTCAATTTGGTCCTCGCGCAGCAGTGGGGTACGGCTAGCTCCTACAAAGCTGCGCATAAAGGACTGTTCCCTGGTAAAACTGGGGGATGCTGAGTCACTGGTGCCCGCAGCAGGCACAGAATCCCCACGTCCTCTCCCTGCAGGCACAGAATCCTCACGTCCTCTCCCTGCAGAAACTCCACGCCCACGCCCACGACCACGACCACATGCCTTACTCCCTGCCTTCTTCATCTTGGTAGACTGATAAAGATAGGCAGAAAAGTACTAAGGGCTTAGTGTGCTTATTCCTGAACAGCTGCTAACAGGTATAAGAAACACTAATTTTATAAAGTGTGGACTAGACTTTAATATGAGCTAATGTGGCCTACACAACTGTAAAGTGGAGTGTTTGGTGAACTTTATTTAGGTTTTTTTTGTCACAAAAAGACACTGGATGTGCCTAAAGATGTAATAACGATAGTATCACAAACTTTTTGTAGCTATTACAATGTAGGAAGGTAACCTACAATGCAATAGATGAGGCTGCAAAAAATAGGCTAATACTAATCTGGCTGGGGCTGCAGGGCCCAATGCTGCAGAAAGGCTCCTCTATCTACTCCTATATAGTGTGTTTGGAATCAATTTAGCTGAATATGGATGGAACCACCACACTAATAGGAGATATCAGGAAAAATTATGAATTGGCAATAAAGGACAATGTATGAGGCAGTGACACACACTGAGTGCACTACAACCAGACGGGGTTGAAGCACACACTACAGGGTGAGCTGCACTCACACACCAGACCTTGCAGACAGCGGTGAACAGTACAGATGCAGAGCACTGTGCACTAGTGCTGCAAGACGGAAAAAAAATTCTCTATCTACTCCTATATAGTGTGTTTGGAACCAATTTAGCTGAATACAGATGGAACCACCACACTAATAGGAGATATCAGGAAAAATTATGAATTGGCAATAAAGGACAATGTATGAGGCAGTGACACACACTGAGTGCACTACAACCAGACGGGGTTGAAGCACACACTACAGGGTGAGCTGCACTCACACACCAGACCTTGCAGACAGCGGTGAACAGTACAGATGCAGAGCACTGTGCACTAGTGCTGCAAGACGGAAAAAAATTTCTCTATCTACTCCTATATAGTGTGTTTGGAACCAATTTAGCTGAATACAGATGGAACCACCACACTAATAGGAGATATCAGGAAAAATTATGAATTGGCAATAAAGGACAATGTATGAGGCAGTGACACACACTGAGTGCACTACAACCAGACGGGGTTGAAGCACACACTACAGGGTGAGCTGCACTCACACACCAGACCTTGCAGACAGCGGTGAACAGTACAGATGCAGAGCACTGTGCACTAGTGCTGCAAGACGGAAAAAAATTTCTCTATCTACTCCTATATAGTGTGTTTGGAACCAATTTAGCTGAATACAGATGGAACCACCACACTAATAGGAGATATCAGGAAAAATTATGAATTGGCAAAAAAGGACAATGTATGAGGCAGTGACACACACTGAGTGCACTACAACCAGACTTGGCTGAAGCACACACTACAGGGTGAGCTGCACTCACACACACAGACCTTGCAGATAGCGGTGAACAGCACAGGGAACTGTGCACTAGCACTGCAAGGCACAGTGATTTAGAAAGTAGCTTGGGTAAAGCAGTATAGAGCAAATAGGTAGCTAAAACTGTCCCTCAGAACAACAGCGTCCTATCCCTAACTGAATTCACAGCAGAGTGAGCTCAAAATGGCGGCGGTGGCTTTTATAGTGCATCATGACATCATTTCAGCAGCCAATCACAGCCATGCCATTAGTTAAGATGCCTACATGCCTAACAGGATGTGCCCACACTTCTTAGGATCCTCATTGGCTGAATAAAATGAAAATGTCTCATTGCATTATGGGAACTTCCGATTCCGGTATACGATATTGCAATAGTATCGGAATTAAGTATCGGAATTCCGATACCGCGAATATCGGCCGATACCCGATATTTCAGTATCGGAATGCTCAACACTATCAAGGACTCATTGGGCGAATCGCTCTGGAACTGAAATCGGAACACTCACTGACATTTGCCCTATCTGAAAGTCTGATAAACGCCGGAAAAATGACTAAGTCCAAAAAAAAAATTTTTTAAACTTTTTTCAATTTTACCCCCGTGGGATATATATTCTACCCACACATATTTGGAACTCTCCTGTGGTACCCTCACACATATTATTCCCTCATTTAGTGGATATTTTCACAAAAAAGTGAACTTTTCAAAAATCCAAAATATTGGCTGAAAACGACTAAATATCAAGGACTCATTGGGCGAATCGCTCTGGAACTGAAATCGTAACGCTCACTGACATTTGCCCTATCTGAAAGTTTGATAAACGCCGGAAAAATGACCAAGTCCAAAAAAAAAATGTTTTCAACTTTTTTCAATTTTACCCCCGTCAGATATATTCTACCCACACACATTTGGAGCTCTCCTGGGGTACCCTCACACATATTATTCCCTCATTTAGTGGATATTTTCACAAAAAAGTGAAATTTTCAAAAATCCAAAATATTGGCTGAAAACGACTAAACATCAAGGACTCATTGGGCGAATCGCTCTGGAACTGAAATCGGAACGCTCACTGACATTTCCCCTATCTGAAAGTGTGATAAACGCCCGAAAAATGACTAAGTCCAAAAAAAAATAATTTTTCAACTTTTTTCAAATTTACCCCCGTGGGATATATATTCTACCCACACACATTTGGAACTCTTCTGGGGTACCCTCACACATATTATTTCCTCATTTAGTGGATATTTTCACAAAAAAGTGAAATTTTCAAAAATCCAGAAAATTGGCTGAAAACGACTAACTATCAAGGACTCATTGGGAGAATCGCTCTGGAACTGAAATCGTAACGCTCACTGACATTTCCACTATATGAAAGTCTGATAAACGCCGGAAAAATGACAAAGTCCAAAAAAAAAATGTTTTCAACTTTTTCCAATTTTACCCCCGTCAGATATATATTCTACCCACACACATTTGGAACTCTCCTGGGGTACCCTCACACATATTATTCCCTCATTTAGTGGATATTTTCACAAAAAAGTGAAATTTTCAAAAATCCAAAATATTGGCTGAAAACGACTGAATATCAAGGACTCATTGGGCGAATCGCTCTGGAACTGAAATCGGAACGCTCACTGACATTTCCCCTATCTTAAAGTCTGATAAACGCCAGAAAATTGACTTAGTCCAAAATAAAAAATGTTCAACTTTTTTCAATTTTACCCCCGTGGGATATATATTCTACCCACACATATTTGGAACTCTCCTGTGGTACCCTCACACATATTATTCCCTCATTTAGTGGATATTTTCACAAAAAAGTGAAATTTTCAAAAATCCAAAATATTGGCTGAAAACGACTAAATATCAAGAACTCATTGGGCGAATCGCTCTGGAACTGAAATCGTAACGCTCACTGACATTTCCACTATATGAAAGTCTGATAAACGCCGGAAAAATGACAAAGTCCAAAAAAAAAATGTTTTCAACTTTTTCCAATTTTACCCCCGTCAGATATATATTCTACCCACACACATTTGGAACTCTCCTGGGGTACCCTCACACATATTATTCCCTCATTTAGTGGATATTTTCACAAAAAAGTGAAATTTTCAAAAATCCAAAATATTGGCTGAAAACGACTGAATATCAAGGACTCATTGGGCGAATCGCTCTGGAACTGAAATCGGAACGCTCACTGACATTTCCCCTATCTTAAAGTCTGATAAACGCCAGAAAATTGACTTAGTCCAACATAAAAAATTTTCAACTTTTTTCAATTTTACCCCCGTGGGATATATATTCTACCCACACATATTTGGAACTCTCCTGTGGTACCCTCACACATATTATTCCCTCATTTAGTGGATATTTTCACAAAAAAGTCAAATTTTCAAAAATCCAAAATATTGGCTGAAAACAACTAAATATCAAGGACTCATTGGGCGAATCGCTCTGGAACTGAAATCGGAACGCTCACTGACATTTGCCCTATCTGAAAGTCTGATAAACGCCGGAAAAAGGACAAAGTCCAAAAAAAAAATTTTTTCAACTTTTTTCAATTTTACCCCCGTGGGATATATATTCTACCCACACACATTTGGAACTCTCCTGGGGTAGCCTCACACATATTATTCCCTCATTTAGTGGATATTTTAACAAAAGAGTGAAATTTTCAAAAATCCAAAATATTGGCTGAAAACGACTTAATATCATGGACTCATTGGGCGAATCGCTCTGGAACTGAAATCGGAATGCTCACTGACATTTCCCCTATCTGAAAGTTTGATAAACGCCGGAAAAATGACCAAGTCCAAAAAAAAATTTTTTTCAACTTCTTTCAATTTTACCCCCGTCAGATATATATTCTACCCACACACATTTGGAGCTCTCCTGGGGTACCCTCACACATATTATTCCCTCATTTAGTGGATATTTTCACAAAAAAGTGAAATTTTCAAAAATCCAAAATATTGGCTGAAAACGACTAAACATCAAGGACTCATTGGGCGAATCACTCTGGAACTGAAATCGGAATGCTCACTGACATTTGCCCTATCTGAAAGTCTGATAAACGAAGGAAAAATGACTAAGTCCAAAAAAAAATTTTTTTCAACTTTTTTCAATTTTACCCCCGTCAGATATATATTCTACCCACACACATTTGGAACTCTCATGGGGTACCTTCACACATATTATTCCCTCATTTAGTGGATATTTTCACAAAAAAGTGAAATTTTCAAAAAACCAGAAATTTGGCTGAAAACGACTAAATATCAAAAACTCATTGGGCGAACCGCTCTGGAACTGAAATCGGAACGCTCACTGACATTTCCCCTATCTGAAAGTCTGATAAACGTCGGAAAAATGACTAAGTCCAAAAAAAAATGATTTCAACTTTTTTCAATTTTACCCCCGTGGGATATATATTCTACCCACACACATTTGGAACTCTCCTGGGGTACCCTCACACATATTATTCCCTCATTTAGTGGATATTTTCACAAAAAAGTGAAATTTTCAAAAATCCAGAAAATTGGCTGAAAACGACTAAATATCAAAGACTCATTGGGCGAACCGCTCTGGAACTGAAATCAGAACGCTCACTGACATTTCCCCTATCTGAAAGTCTGATAAACGCCGGAAAAATGACTAAGTCCAAAAAAAAATGTTTTCAACTTTTTTCAATTTTACCCCTGTGGGATATATATTCTACCCATACACATTTGGAACTCTCCTGGGGTACCCTCACACATATTATTCCCTCATTTAGTGGATATTTTTACAAAAAAGTGAAATTTTCAAAAATCCAAAATATTGGCTGAAAACGACTGAATATCAAGGACTCATTGGGCGAATCGCTCTGGAACTGAAATCAGAACGCTCACTGACATTTCCCCTATCTGAAAGTCTGATAAACGCCGGAAAAATGACTAAGTCCAAAAAAAAAATTTTTTAAACTTTTTTCAATTTTACCCCCTTCAGATATATATTCTACCCACACACATTTGGAACTCTCCTGGGGTACCCTCACACATATTATTCCCTCATTTAGTGGATATTTTCACAAAAAAGTGAAATTTTCAAAAATCCAAAATATTGGCTGAAAACGACTAAATATCAAGAACTCATTGGGCGAATCGCTCTGGAACTGAAATCGGAACGCTCACTGACATTTCCCCTATCTTAAAGTCTGATAAACGCCAGAAAATTGACTTAGTCCAAAATAAAAAATTTTCAACTTTTTTCAATTTTACCCCCGTGGGATATATATTCTACCCACACACATTTGGAACTCTCCTGGGGTAGCCTCACACATATTATTCCCTCATTTAGTGGATATTTTCACAAAAGAGTGAAATTTTCAAAAATCCAAAATATTGGCTGAAAACGACTAAATATCAAGGACTCATTGGGCGAATCGGTCTGGAATTGAAATCAGAATGCTCACTGACATTTCCTCTATCTGAAAGTCTGATAAAAGCCGGAAAAAATGACTAAGTCCAAAAAAAAAATTTTTTCAACTTTTTTCGATTTTACCCCTGTGGGATATATATTCTACCGACACATATTTGGAACTCTCCTGGGGTACACTCGCACATATTATTTCCTCATTTAGTGGATATTTTCACAAAAAAGTGAAATTTTCAAAAATCCAAAATATTGGCTGAAAACGACTAAATATCAAGGACTCATTGGGAGAATCGCTCTGGAACTGAAATCGGAACGCTCACTGACATCTCCCCTATCTGAAAGTCTGATAAACTCCAGAAAATTGACTTAGTCCAAAATGAAAAATTTTCAACTTTTTTCAATTTTACCCCCGTGGGATATATATTCTACCCACACACATTTGGAACTCTCCTGGGGTACCCTCACACATATTATTTCCTCATTTAGTGGATATTTCACAAAAAAGTGAAATTTTCAAAAATCCAGAAAATTGGCTGAAAACGACTAAATATCAAGGACTCATTGGGCGAATCGCTCTGGAACTGAAATCGGAACGCTCACTGACATTTGCCCTATCTAAAAGTCTGATAAACGCCGGAAAAATGACTAAGTTCAAAAAAAAATTTTTTTTTCACTTTTTTCAATTTTACCCTCGTCAGATATATATTCTACCCACACACATTTGGAACTCTCCTGGGGTACCCTCACACATATTATTCCCTCATTTAGTGGATATTTTCACAAAAAAGTGAAATTTTCAAAAATCCAGAAATTTGGCTGAAAACGACTAAATATCAAAAACTCATTGGGCGAACCGCACTGGAACTGAAATCGGAACGCTCACTGACATTTCCCCTATCTGAAAGTCTGATAAACGCCGGAAAAATGACTAAGTCCAAAAAAAAATGATTTCAACTTTTTTCAATTTTACCCCCGTGGGATATATATTCTACCCACACACATTTGGAACTCTCCTTGGGTACCCTCAAACATATTATTCCCTCATTTAGTGGATATTTTCACAAAAAAGTGAAATTTTCAAAAATCCAGAAAATTGGCTGAAAACGACTAAATATCAAGGACTCATTGGGAGAATCGCTCTGGAACTGAAATCGGAACGCTCACTGACATCTCCCCTATCTGAAAGTCTGATAAACGCAAGAAAATTGACTTAGTCAAAAATAAAAAAATTTCAACTTTTTTCAATTTTACCCCCGTGGGATATATATTCTACCCACACACATTTGGAATTCTCCTGGGGTATCCTCACACATATTATTCCTTCATTTAGTGGATATTTTCACAAAAAAAGTGAAATTTTCAAAAATCCAGAAAATTGGCTGAAAACGACTAAATATCAAGGACTCATTGGGCGAATCGCTCTGGAACTGAAATCGGAACGCTCACTGACATTTGCCCTATCTGAAAGTCTGATCAACTCCGGAAAAATGACTATGTCCAAAAAAAAATTTTTTTCAACTTCTTTCAATTTTACCTCCTTGGGATATAAATTCTACCCACACACATTTGGAACTCTCCTGGGGTACCCTCACACATATTATTCCCTCATTTAGTGGATATTTTCACAAAAAAAGTGAAATTTTCAAAAATCCAGAAAATTGGCTGAAAATGACTAAATATCAAGGACTCATTGGGCGAATCGCTCTGGAACTGAAATCGGAACGCTCACTGACATTTCCCTATCTGAAAGTCTGATAAACGCCGGAACAATGACTAAGTCTAAAAAAAATGTTTTCAACTTTTTTCAATTTTATCCCTGTTATATATATTCTACCCAAACACATTTGGAACTCTCCTGGGGTACCCTCACACATATTATTCCCTCATTTAGTGGATATTTTCACAAAAAAGTGAAATTTTCAAAAATCCAGAAAATTGGCTGAAAACGACTAAATATCAAAGACTCATTGGGCGAATCGCTCTGGAACTGAAATTGGAATGCTCACTGACATTTCTCCTATCTGAAAGTCTGATTAACGCCGAAAAATGACTAAGTCCAAAAAAAAATTTTTTTCAACTTCTTTCCATTTTACCCCCGTGGGATATATATTCTACCCACACACAATTGGAACTCTCCTGGGGTACCCTCACACATATTATTCCCTCATTTAGTGGATATTTTCACAAAAAAGTGAAATTTTCAAAAATCCAGAAGCTTGGCTGAAAATGTCTAAATATCAAGGAATCATTGGGAGAATCGCTCTGGAACTGAAATCGGAACCCTCACTGACATTTGCCCTATCTGAAAGTCTGATAAACGCTGGAAAAATGACTAAGTCCAAAAAAAAAATGTTTTCAACTTTTTTCAATTTTACCCCCGTGGGATATATATGCTACCCACACACATTTGGAACTCTCCTGGGGTACCCTCACACATATTATTCCTTCATTTAGTGGATATTTTCACAAAAAAAGTGAAATTTTCAAAAATCCAGAAAATTGGCTGAAAACGACTAAATATCAAAGACTCATTGGGCAAATCGCTCTGGAACTGAAATTGGAATGCTCACTGACATTTCTCCTATCTGAAAGTCTGATAAACGCCGAAAAATGACTAAGTCCAAAAAAAAATTTTTTTCAACTTCTTTCCATTTTACCCCCGTGGGATATATATTCTACCCACACACAATTGGAACTCTCCTGGGGTACCCTCACACATATTATTCCCTCATTTAGTGGATATTTTCACAAAAAAGTGAAATTTTCAAAAATCCAGAAGGTTGGCTGAAAATGTCTAAATATCAAGGAATCATTGGGAGAATCGCTCTGGAACTGAAATCGGAATGCTCACTTACATTTCCCCTATCTGAAAGTCTGATAAACGCTGGAAAAATGACTAAGTCCAAAAAAAAAAATTTTCAACTTTTTTCTATTTTACCCCCGTGGGATATATATTCTACCCACACACATTTGGAACTCTCCTGGGGTACCCTCACACATATTATTCCCTCATTTAGTGGATATTTTCACAAAAAAGTGAAATTTTCAAAAATCCAAAATATTGGCTGAAAACGACTAAATATCAAGGACTCATTGGGCGAATTGCTCTGGAACTGAAATCGGAAGGCTCACTGACATTTGCCCTATCTGAAAGTCTGATAAACGCCAGAAAATTGACTTAGTCAAAAATAAAAAAATTTCAACTTTTTTCAATTTTACCCCCGTGGGATATATATTCTACCCACACACATTTGGAATTCTCCTGGGGTATCCTCACACATATTATTCCTTCATTTAGTGGATATTTTCACAAAAAAAGTGAAATTTTCAAAAATCCAGAAAATTGGCTGAAAACTACTAAATATCAAGGACTCATTGGGCGAATCGCTCTGGAACTGAAATCGGAACGCTCACTGACATTTACCTATCTGAAAGTCTGATAAACGCCCGAAAAATGACTAAGTCCAAAAAAAATTTTTTTTCAACTTCTTTCAATTTTACCCCCGTGGGATATATATTCTACCCGCACACATTTGGAAAACTCCTGGGGTACCCTCACACATATTATTCCCTCATTTAGTGGATATTTTCACAAAAAAGTGAAATTTTCAAAAATCCAAAATATTGGCTGAAAACGACTAAATATCAAGGACTCATTGGGAGAATCGCTCTGAAACTGAAATCGGAATGCTCACTGACATTTGCGCTATCTGAAGGTCTGATAAACGCCCGAAAAATGAAAGTCCAAAAAAAAAATTTTTTCAACTTTTTTCAAATTTACCCTCGTGGGATATATATTCTACCCACACACATTTGGAACTCTCCTGGGGTACCCTCACACATATTATTTCCTCATTTAGTGGATATTTTCATAAAAAAGTGAAATTTTCAAAAATCCAGAAATTTGGCTGAAAACGACTAAATATCAAAGACTCATTGGGCGAATCGCTCTGGAACTGAAATCGGAATGCTCACTGACATTTCCCTATCTGAAAGTCTGATAAACGCCGGAAAAATGACGAAATCTAAAAAAAAATGTTTTCTACTTTTTTCAATTTTATCCCCGTGTTATATATATTCTACCCAAACACATTTGGAACACTCCTGGGGTACCCTCACACATATTATTCCCTCATTTAGTGGATATTTTCACAAAAAAGTGAAATTTTCAAAAATCCAAAATATTGGCTGAAAACGACTAAATATCAAGGACTCATTGCGTGAATTGCTCTGGAACTGAAATCGGAACGCTCACTGACATTTCCCCTATCTGAAAGTCTGATAAACGCAAGAAAATTGACTTAGTCCAAAATAAAAAAAATTCAACTTTTTTCAATTTTACCCCCGTGGGATATATATTCTACCCACACACATTTGGAATTCTCCTGGGGTATCCTCACACATATTATTCCTTCATTTAGTGGATATTTTCACAAAAAAAGTGAAATTTTCAAAAATCCAGAAAATTGGCTGAAAACGACTAAATATCAAGGACTCATTGGGCGAATCGCTCTGGAACTGAAATCGGAACGCTCACTGACATTTGCCCTATCTGAAAGTCTGATAAACTCCGGAAAAATGACTATGTCCAAAAAAAAATTTTTTTCAACTTCTTTCAATTTTACCTCCTTGGGATATAAATTCTACCCACACACATTTGGAACTCTCCTGGGGTACCCTCACACATATTATTCCCTCATTTAGTGGATATTTTCACAAAAAAAGTGAAATTTTCAAAAATCCAGAAAATTGGCTGAAAATGACTAAATATCAAGGACTCATTGGGCGAATCGCTCTGGAACTGAAATCGGAACGCTCACTGACATTTCCCTATCTGAAAGTCTGATAAACGCCGGAACAATGACTAAGTCTAAAAAAAATGTTTTCAACTTTTTTCAATTTTATCCCTGTTATATATATTCTACCCAAACACATTTGGAACTCTCCTGGGGTACCCTCACACATATTATTCCCTCATTTAGTGGATATTTTCACAAAAAAGTGAAATTTTCAAAAATCCAGAAAATTGGCTGAAAACGACTAAATATCAAAGACTCATTGGGCGAATCGCTCTGGAACTGAAATTGGAATGCTCACTGACATTTCTCATATCTGAAAGTCTGATAAACGCCGAAAAATGACTAAGTCCAAAAAAAAATTTTTTTCAACTTCTTTCCATTTTACCCCCGTGGGATATATATTCTACCCACACACAATTGGAACTCTCCTGGGGTACCCTCACACATATTATTCCCTCATTTAGTGGATATTTTCACAAAAAAGTGAAATTTTCAAAAATCCAGAAGGTTGGCTGAAAATGTCTAAATATCAAGGAATCATTGGGAGAATCGCTCTGGAACTGAAATCGGAATGCTCACTTACATTTCCCCTATCTGAAAGTCTGATAAACGCTGGAAAAATGACTAAGTCCAAAAAAAAAATTTTTCAACTTTTTTCTATTTTACCCCCGTGGGATATATATTCTACCCACACACATTTGGAACTCTCCTGGGGTACCCTCACACATATTATTCCCTCATTTAGTGGATATTTTCACAAAAAAGTGAAATTTTCAAAAATCCAAAATATTGGCTGAAAACGACTAAATATCAAGGACTCATTGGGCGAATTGCTCTGGAACTGAAATCGGAAGGCTCACTGACATTTGCCCTATCTGAAAGTCTGATAAACGCCAGAAAATTGACTTAGTCAAAAATAAAAAAATTTCAACTTTTTTCAATTTTACCCCCGTGGGATATATATTCTACCCACACACATTTGGAATTCTCCTGGGGTATCCTCACACATATTATTCCTTCATTTAGTGGATATTTTCACAAAAAAAGTGAAATTTTCAAAAATCCAGAAAATTGGCTGAAAACTACTAAATATCAAGGACTCATTGGGCGAATCGCTCTGGAACTGAAATCGGAACGCTCACTGACATTTACCTATCTGAAAGTCTGATAAACGCCGGAACAATGACTAAATCCAAAAAAAAATTTTTTTCAACTTCTTTCAATTTTACCCCCGTGGGATATATATTCTACCCACACACATTTGGAACTCTCCTGGGGTACCCTCACACATATGATTCCCTCATTTAGTGGATATTTTCACAAAAAAGAGAAATTTTCAAAAATCCAAAATATTGGCTGAAAACGACTAAATATCAAGGACTCATTGGGCGAGTCGCTCTGGAACTGAAATCGGAACGCTCACTGACATTTGCCCTATCTGAAAGTCTGATAAACGCCCGAAAAATGACTAAGTCCAAAAAAAAAAATTTTTCAACTTTTTTCAATTTTACCCCCGTGGGATATATATTCTACCCACACACATTTGGAACTCTCCTGGGGTACCCTCACACATATTATTCCCTCATTTAGTGGATATTTTCACAAAAAAGTGAAATTTTCCAAAGTCCAAAATATTGGCTGAAAACGACTAAATATCAAGGACTCATTGGGAGAATCGCTCTGGAACTGAAATCGGAATGCTCACTGACATTTGCCCTATCTGAAAGTCTGATAAACGCCGGAAAAATGACGAAATCTAAAAAAAAATGTTTTCTACTTTTTTCAATTTTATCCCCGTGTTATATATATTCTACCCAAACACATTTGGAGCACTCCTGGGGTACCCTCACACATATTATTCCCTCATTTAGTGGATATTTTCACAAAAAAGTGAAATTTTCAAAAATCCAAAATATTGGCTGAAAACGACTAAATATCAAGGACTCATTGGGAGAATCGCTCTGGAACTGAAATCGGAACGCTCACTGACATTTGCCCTATCTGAAAGTCTGATAAACGCCCGAAAAATGACTAAGTCCAAAAAAAATTTTTTTTCAACTTCTTTCAATTTTACCCCCGTGGGATATATATTCTACCCGCACACATTTGGAAAACTCCTGGGGTACCCTCACACATATTATTCCCTCATTTAGTGGATATTTTCACAAAAAAGTGAAATTTTCAAAAATCCAAAATATTGGCTGAAAACGACTAAATATCAAGGACTCATTGGGAGAATCGCTCTGAAACTGAAATCGGAATGCTCACTGACATTTGCGCTATCTGAAAGTCTGATAAACGCCCGAAAAATGAAAGTCCAAAAAAAAAATTTTTTTAACTTTTTTCAAATTTACCCTCGTGGGATATATATTCTACCCACACACATTTGGAACTCTCCTGGGGTACCCTCACACATATTATTTCCTCATTTAGTGGATATTTTCATAAAAAAGTGAAATTTTCAAAAATCCAAAATATTGGCTGAAAACGACTAAATATCAAGGACTCATTGGGCGAATCGCTCTAACTGAAATCGGAACGCTCACTGACATTTCCCCTATCTGAAAGTCTGATAAACGCCAGAAAATTGACTTAGTCCAAAATAAAAAAATTTCAACTTTTTTCAATTTTACCCCGGTGGGATATATATTCTACCCATACACATTTGGAACTCTCCTGTGGTACCCTCACACATATTATTCCCTCATTTAGTGGATATTTTCACAAAAAAGTGAAATTTTCAAAAATCCAGAAAATTGGCTGAAAATGACTAAATATCAAGGAATCATTGGGAGAATCGCTCTGGAACTGAAATCGGAATGCTCACTGACATTTCCCCTATCTGAAAGTCTGATGAATGCCGGAAAAATGACTAAGTCCCAAAAAAATTTTTTTCAACTTTTTTCTATTTTACCCCCGTGGGATAAATATTCTACCCACACACATTTGGAACTCTCCTGGGGTACCCTCACACATATTATTCCCTCATTTAGTGGATATTTTCACAAAAAAGTGAAATTTTCAAAAATCCAGAAATTTGGCTGAAAACGACTAAATATCAAAGACTCATTGGGCGAATCGCTCTGGAACTGAAATCGGAATGCTCACTGACATTTCCCTATCTGAAAGTCTGATAAACGCCGGAAAAATGACGAAATCTAAAAAAAAATGTTTTCTACTTTTTTCAAATTTACCCCCGTGGGATATATATTCTACCCACACACAATTGGAACTCTCCTGGGGTACCCTCACACATATTATTCCCTCATTTAGTAGATATTTTCACAAAAAAGTGAAATTTTCAAAAATCCAAAATATTGGCTGAAAACGACTAAATATCAAGGAATCATTGGACGAATCGCTCTGGTACTGAAATCGGAATGCTCACTGACATTTCCCCTATCTGAAAGTCTGATAAACGCCGGAAAAATGACTAAATCCAAAAAAAAATGTTTTTCAAAATCTTTCAATTTTTTACCCCCGTGGGATATATATTCTACCCACACACATTTGGAACTCTCCTGGGGTACCCTCACACATATTATTCCCTCATTTAGTGGATATTTTCACAAAAAAGTGAAATTTTCAAAAATCCAGAAAATTGGCTGAAAATGACTAAATATAAAGGAATCATTGGACGAATCGCTCTGGAACTGAAATCGGAACGCTCACTGACATTTCCCCTATCTGAAAGTCTGATAAACGCCAGAAAATTGACTTACTCCAAAAAAAAAAAATTTCGACTTTTATCAATGTTACCCCCGTGGGATATATATTCTACCCACACACATTTGGAACTCTCCTGTGGTACCCTCACACATATTATTCCCTCATTTAGTGGATATTTTCACAAAAAAGTGAAATTTTCAAAAATCCAAAATATTGGCTGAAAACGACTAAATATCAAGGACTCATTGCGTGAATCGCTCTGGAACTGAAATCGGAACGCTCACTGACATTTCCCCTTTCTGAAAGTCTGATAAACGCTGGAAAAATGACTAAGTCCAAAAAAAAAATGTTTTCAACTTTTTTCAATTTTACCCCCGTGGGATATATATTCTACCCACACACATTTGGAACTCTCCTGGGGTACCCTCACACATATTATTTCCTCATTTAGTTGATATTTTCACAAAAAAAGTTAAATTTTCCAAAATTCAGATAATTGTCTGAAAACGACTAAATATCATAGACTCATTGGGCGAATTGCTCTGGAACTGAAATTGGAACGCTCACTGACATTTCCCCTATCTGAAAGTCTGATAAATGCCGGAAAAATGACTAAGTCTAAAAAAAATGTTTTCAACTTTTTTCAATTTTATCCCTGTTATATATATTCTACCCAAACACATTTGGAACTCTCCTGGGGTACCCTCACACATATTATTCCCTCATTTAGTGGATATTTTCACAAAAAAGTGAAATTTTCAAAAATCCAGAAAATTGGCTGAAAACGACTAAATATCAAAGACTCATTGGGCGAATCGCTCTGGAACTGAAATTGGAATGCTCACTGACATTTCTCCTATCTGAAAGTCTGATAAACGCCGAAAAATGACTAAGTCCAAAAAAAAATTTTTTTCAACTTCTTTCCATTTTACCCCCGTGGGATATATATTCTACCCACACACAATTGGAACTCTCCTGGGGTACCCTCACACATATTATTCCCTCATTTAGTGGATATTTTCACAAAAAAGTGAAATTTTCAAAAATCCAGAAGGTTGGCTGAAAATGTCTAAATATCAAGGAATCATTGGGAGAATCACTCTGGAACTGAAATCGGAATGCTCACTTACATTTCCCCTATCTGAAAGTCTGATAAACGCTGGAAAAATGACTAAGTCCAAAAAAAAAATTTTTCAACTTTTTTCTATTTTACCCCCGTGGGATATATATTCTACCCACACACATTTGGAACTCTCCTGGGGTACCCTCACACATATTATTCCCTCATTTAGTGGATATTTTCACAAAAAAGTGAAATTTTCAAAAATCCAAAATATTGGCTGAAAACGACTAAATATCAAGGACTCATTGGGCGAATTGCTCTGGAACTGAAATCGGAAGGCTCACTGACATTTGCCCTATCTGAAAGTCTGATAAACGCCAGAAAATTGACTTAGTCAAAAATAAAAAAATTTCAACTTTTTTCAATTTTATCCCTGTGTTATATATATTCTACCCAAACACATTTGGAACTCTCCTGGGGTACCCTCACACATATTATTCCCTCATTTAGTGGATATTTTCACAAAAAAGTGAAATTTTCAAAAATCCAAACTATTGGCTGAAAACGACTAAATATCAAGGACTCATTGGGCGAATCGCTCTGGAACTGAAATCGGAACGCTCACTGACATTTGCCCTATCTGAAAGTCTGATAAACGCCGAAAAATGACTAAATCCCCCAAAAAATTTTTTTCAACTTCTTTCAATTTTACCCCCGTGGGATATATATTCTACCCACACACATTTGGAACTCTCCTGGGGTACCCTCACACATATGATTCCCTCATTTAGTGGATATTTTCACAAAAAAGAGAAATTTTCAAAAATCCAAAATATTGGCTGAAAACGACTAAATATCAAGGACTCATTGGGCGAGTCGCTCTGGAACTGAAATCGGAACGCTCACTGACATTTGCCCTATCTGAAAGTCTGATAAACGCCCGAAAAATGACTAAGTCCAAAAAAAAAAATTTTTCAACTTTTTTCAGTTTTACCCCCGTGGGATATATATTCTACCCACACACATTTGGAACTCTCCTGGGGTACCCTCACACATATTATTCCCTCATTTAGTGGATATTTTCACAAAAAAGTGAAATTTTCCAAAGTCCAAAATATTGGCTGAAAACGACTAAATATCAAGGACTCATTGGGAGAATCGCTCTGGAACTGAAATCGGAATGCTCACTGACATTTCCCCTATCTGAAAGTCTGATGAACGCCGGAAAAATGACTAAGTCCCAAAAAAAATTTTTTCAACTTTTTTCTATTTTACCCCCGTGGGATATATATTCTACCCACACACATTTGGAACTCTCCTGGGGTACCCTCACACATATTATTCCCTCATTTAGTGGATATTTTCACAAAAAAGTGAAATTTTCAAAAATCCAGAAATTTGGCTGAAAACGACTAAATATCAAAGACTCATTGGGCGAATCGCTCTGGAACTGAAATCGGAATGCTCACTGACATTTCCCTATCTGAAAGTCTGATAAACGCCGGAAAAATGACGAAATCTAAAAAAAAATGTTTTCTACTTTTTTCAATTTTATCCCCGTGTTATATATATTCTACCCAAACACATTTGGAACACTCCTGGGGTACCCTCACACATATTATTCCCTCATTTAGTGGATATTTTCACAAAAAAGTGAAATTTTCAAAAATCCAAAATATTGGCTGAAAACGACTAAATATCAAGGACTCATTGCGTGAATCGCTCTGGAACTGAAATCGGAACGCTCACTGACATTTGCCCTATCTGAAAGTCTGATAAATGCCCGAAAAATGACTAAGTCCAAAAAAAAATTTTTTTCAACTTTTTTCAAATTTACCCCCGTGGGATATATATTCTACCCACACACAATTGGAACTCTCCTGGGGTACCCTCACACATATTATTCCCTCATTTAGTAGATATTTTCACAAAAAAGTGAAATTTTCAAAAATCCAAAATATTGGCTGAAAACGACTAAATATCAAGGAATCATTGGACGAATCGCTCTGGTACTGAAATCGGAACACTCAATGACATTTCCCCTATCTGAAAGTCTGATAAACGCCCGAAAAATGACTAAGTCCAAAAAAAAAATGTTTTCAACTTTTTTCAAATTTGCCCTCGTGGGATATATATTCTACCCACACACATTTGGAACTCTCCTGGGGTACCCTCACACATATTATTTCCTCATTTAGTGGATATTTTCACAAAAAAAGTGAAATTTTCCAAAATTCAGAAAATTGGTTGAAAACGACTAAATATCAAGGACTCATTGCGCGAATCGCTCTGGAACTGAAATCGGAATGCTCACTGACATTTCCCCTATCTGAAAGTCTGATAAACGCCGGAAAAATGACTAAGTCCAAAAAAAAATGTTTTTCAACTTCTTTCAATTTTTTACCCCCGTGGGATATATATTCTACCCACACACATTTGGAACTCTCCTGGGGTACCCTCACACATATTATTCCCTCATTTAGTGGATATTTTCACAAAAAAGTGAAATTTTCAAAAATCCAGAAAATTGGCTGAAAATGACTAAATATAAAGGAATCATTGGACGAATCGCTCTGGAACTGAAATCGGAACGCTCACTGACATTTCCCCTATCTGAAAGTCTGATAAACGCCAGAAAATTGACTTAGTCCAAAATAAAAAAATTTCGACTTTTATCAATGTTACCCCCGTGGGATATATATTCTACCCACACACATTTGGAACTCTCCTGTGGTACCCTCACACATATTATTCCCTCATTTAGTGGATATTTTCACAAAAAAGTGAAATTTTCAAAAATCCAAAATATTGGCTGAAAACGACTAAATATCAAGGACTCATTGCGTGAATCGCTCTGGAACTGAAATCGGAACGCTCACTGACATTTCCCCTTTCTGAAAGTCTGATAAACGCTGGAAAAATGACTAAGTCCAAAAAAAAAATGTTTTCAACTTTTTTCAATTTTACCCCCGTGGGATATATATTCTACCCACACACATTTGGAACTCTCCTGGGGTACCCTCACACATATTATTTCCTCATTTAGTTGATATTTTCACAAAAAAAGTTAAATTTTCCAAAATTCAGATAATTGTCTGAAAACGACTAAATATCATAGACTCATTGGGCGAATTGCTCTGGAACTGAAATTGGAACGCTCACTGACATTTCCCCTATCTGAAAGTCTGATAAATGCCGGAAAAATGACTAAGTCTAAAAAAAAATTTTTTTCAACTTCTTTCAATTTTACCCCCGTGGGATATATATTCTACCCACACACATTTGGAACTCTCCTGGGGTACCCTCCCACATATTATTCCCTCATTTAGTGGATATTTTCACAAAAAAGTGAAATTTTCAAAAATCCAAAATATTGGCTGAAAACGACTAAATATCAAGGACTCATTGGGTGAATCGCTCTGGAACTGAAAGTGGAACGCTCACTGACATTTGCCCTATCTGAAAGTCTGATGAATGCCCGAAAAATGACTAAGTCCAAAAAAAAATTTTTTTCAACTTTTTTCAAATTTACCCCCGTGGGATATATATTCTACCCAAACACAATTGGAACTCTCCTGGGGTACCCTCACACATATTATTCCCTCATTTAGTGGATATTTTCACAAAAAAGTGAAATTTTCAAAAATCCAGAAAATTGGCTGAAAACGACTAAATATCAAGGACTCATTGGGCGAATCGCTCTGGAACTGAAATCAAAATCCTCACTGACATTTCCCCTATCTGAAAGTCTGATAAACGCCGGAAAAATGACTAAGTCCAAAAAAAATTTTTTTCAACTTTTTTCTATTTTACCCCCGTGGGATATATATTCTACAAACACACATTTGGAACTCTCCTGGGGTACCCTCACACATATTATTCCCTCATTTAGTGGATATTTTCACAAAAAAAGTGAAATTTTCAAAAATCCAGAAAATTGGCTGAAAATGACTAGAAATCAAGGAATCATTGGGCGAATCGCTCTGGAACTGAAATCGGAATGCTCACTGACATTTCCCCTATCTGAAAGTCTGATAAACGCCGGAAAAATGACTAAGTCCAAAAAAAAATGTTTTTCAACTTCTTTCAATTTTTTACCCCCGTGGGATATATATTCTACCCACACACATTTGGAACTCTCCTGGGGTACCCTCACACATATTATTCCCTCATTTAGTGGATATTTTCACAAAAAAGTGAAATTTTCAAAAATCCAGAAAATTGGCTGAAAATGACTAAATATAAAGGAATCATTGGACGAATCGCTCTGGAACTGAAATCGGAACACTCACTGACACTTCCCCTATCTGAAAGTCTGATAAACGCCGGAAAAATGACTAAATCCAAAAAAAAAATGTTTTCAACTTTTTTCAATTTTACCCCGTGGGATATATATTCTACCCACACACATTTGGAACTCTCCTGGGGTACCCTCACACATATTATTTCCTCATTTAGTTGATATTTTCACAAAAAAAGTGAAATTTTCCAAAATTCAGAAAATTGGCTGAAAACAACTAAATATCAAGGACTCATTGGGCGAATCGCTCTGGAACTGAAATCGGAACGCTCACTGACATTTCCCCTATCTGAAAGTCTGATAAACGCCAGAAAATTGACTTATTCCAAAATAAAAAAATTTCAACTTTTTTCAATTTTACCCCGGTGGGATATATATTCTACCCATACACATTTGGAACTCTCCTGTGGTACCCTCACACATATTATTCCCTCATTTAGTGGATATTTTCACAAAAAAGTGAAATTTTCAAAAATCCAGAAAATTGGCTGAAAATGACTAAATATCAAGGAATCATTGGGAGAATCGCTCTGGAACTGAAATCGGAATGCTCACTGATATTTCCCCTATCTGAAAGTCTGATGAACGCCGGAAAAATGACTAAGTCCCAAAAAAATTTTTTTCAACTTTTTTCTATTTTACCCCCGTGGGATATATATTCTACCCACACACATTTGGAACTCTCCTGGGGTACCCTCACACATATTATTCCCTCATTTAGTGGATATTTTCACAAAAAAGTGAAATTTTCAAAAATCCAGAAATTTGGCTGAAAACGACTAAATATCAAAGACTCATTGGGCGAATCGCTCTGGAACTGAAATCGGAATGCTCACTGACATTTCCCTATCTGAAAGTCTGATAAACGCCGGAAAAATGACGAAATCTAAAAAAAAATGTTTTCTACTTTTTTCAATTTTATCCCCGTGTTATATATATTCTACCCAAACACATTTGGAACACTCCTGGGGTACCCTCACACATATTATTCCCTCATTTAGTGGATATTTTCACAAAAAAGTGAAATTTTCAAAAATCCAAAATATTGGCTGAAAACGACTAAATATCAAGGACTCATTGCGTGAATCGCTCTGGAACTGAAATCGGAACGCTCACTGACATTTGCCCTATCTGAAAGCCTGATAAATGCCCGAAAAATGACTAAGTCCAAAAAAAAATTTTTTTCAACTTTTTTCAAATTTACCCCCGTGGGATATATATTCTACCCACACACAATTGGAACTCTCCTGGGGTACCCTCACACATATTATTCCCTCATTTAGTAGATATTTTCACAAAAAAGTGAAATTTTCAAAAATCCAAAATATTGGCTGAAAACGACTAAATATCAAGGAATCATTGGACGAATCGCTCTGGTACTGAAATCGGAATGCTCACTGACATTTCCCCTATCTGAAAGTCTGATAAACGCCGGAAAAATGACTAAATCCAAAAAAAAATGTTTTTCAACTTCTTTCAATTTTTTACCCCCGTGGGATATATATTCTACCCACACACATTTGGAACTCTCCTGGGGTACCCTCACACATATTATTCCCTCATTTAGTGGATATTTTCACAAAAAAGTGAAATTTTCAAAAATCCAGAAAATTGGCTGAAAATGACTAAATATAAAGGAATCATTGACGAATCGCTCTGGAACTGAAATCGGAACGCTCACTGACATTTCCCCTATCTGAAAGTCTGATAAACGCCAGAAAATTGACTTAGTCCAAAATAAAAAAATTTCGACTTTTATCAATGTTACCCCCGTGGGATATATATTCTACCCACACACATTTGGAACTCTCCTGTGGTACCCTCACACATATTATTCCCTCATTTAGTGGATATTTTCACAAAAAAGTGAAATTTTCAAAAATCCAAAATATTGGCTGAAAACGACTAAATATCAAGGACTCATTGCGTGAATCGCTCTGGAACTGAAATCGGAACGCTCACTGACATTTCCCCTTTCTGAAAGTCTGATAAACGCTGGAAAAATGACTAAGTCCAAAAAAAAAATGTTTTCAACTTTTTTCAATTTTACCCCCGTGGGATATATATTCTACCCACACACATTTGGAACTCTCCTGGGGTACCCTCACACATATTATTTCCTCATTTAGTTGATATTTTCACAAAAAAAGTTAAATTTTCCAAAATTCAGATAATTGTCTGAAAACGACTAAATATCATAGACTCATTGGGCGAATTGCTCTGGAACTGAAATTGGAACGCTCACTGACATTTCCCCTATCTGAAAGTCTGATAAATGCCGGAAAAATGACTAAGTGTAAAAAAAAATTTTTTTCAACTTCTTTCAATTTTACCCCCGTGGGATATATATTCTACCCACACACATTTGGAACTCTCCTGGGGTACCCTCCCACATATTATTCCCTCATTTAGTGGATATTTTCACAAAAAAGTGAAATTTTCAAAAATCCAAAATATTGGCTGAAAACGACTAAATATCAAGGACTCATTGGGTGAATCGCTCTGGAACTGAAAGTGGAACGCTCACTGACATTTGCCCTATCTGAAAGTCTGATGAATGCCCGAAAAATGACTAAGTCCAAAAAAAAATTTTTTTCAACTTTTTTCAAATTTACCCCCGTGGGATATATATTCTACCCAAACACAATTGGAACTCTCCTGGGGTACCCTCACACATATTATTCCCTCATTTAGTGGATATTTTCACAAAAAAGTGAAATTTTCAAAAATCCAGAAAATTGGCTGAAAACGACTAAATATCAAGGACTCATTGGGCGAATCGCTCTGGAACTGAAATCGAAATCCTCACTGACATTTCCCCTATCTGAAAGTCTGATAAACGCCGGAAAAATGACTAAGTCCAAAAAAAATTTTTTTCAACTTTTTTCTATTTTACCCCCGTGGGATATATATTCTACAAACACACATTTGGAACTCTCCTGGGGTACCCTCACACATATTATTCCCTCATTTAGTGGATATTTTCACAAAAAAAGTGAAATTTTCAAAAATCCAGAAAATTGGCTGAAAATGACTAGAAATCAAGGAATCATTGGGCGAATCGCTCTGGAACTGAAATCGGAATGCTCACTGACATTTCCCCTATCTGAAAGTCTGATAAACGCCGGAAAAATGACTAAGTCCAAAAAAAAATGTTTTTCAACTTCTTTCAATTTTTTACCCCCGTGGGATATATATTCTACCCACACACATTTGGAACTCTCCTGGGGTACCCTCACACATATTATTCCCTCATTTAGTGGATATTTTCACAAAAAAGTGAAATTTTCAAAAATCCAGAAAATTGGCTGAAAATGACTAAATATAAAGGAATCATTGGACGAATCGCTCTGGAACTGAAATCGGAACACTCACTGACATTTCCCCTATCTGAAAGTCTGATAAACGCCGGAAAAATGACTAAATCCAAAAAAAAAATGTTTTCAACTTTTTTCAATTTTACCCCGTGGGATATATATTCTACCCACACACATTTGGAACTCTCCTGGGGTACCCTCACACATATTATTTCCTCATTTAGTTGATATTTTCACAAAAAAAGTGAAATTTTCCAAAATTCAGAAAATTGGCTGAAAACAACTAAATATCAAGGACTCATTGGGCGAATCGCTCTGGAACTGAAATCGGAACGCTCACTGACATTTCCCCTATCTGAAAGTCTGATAAACGCCAGAAAATTGACTTATTCCAAAATAAAAAAATTTCAACTTTTATCAATGTTACCCCCGTGGGATATATATTCTACCCACACACATTTGGAACTCTCCTGTGGTACCCTCACACATATTATTCCCTCATTTAGTGGATGTTTTCACAAAAAAGTGAAATTTTCAAAAATCCAAAATATTGGCTGAAAACGTCTAAATATCAAGGACTCATTGCGTGAATCGCTCTGGAACTGAAATCGGAACGCTCACTGACATTTGCCCTATCTGAAAGTCGGATAAATGCCCGAAAAATGACTAAGTCCAAAAAAAAAAATTTTTCAACTTTTTTCAAATTTACCCCCGTGGGATATATATTCTACCCACACACAATTGGAGCTCTCCTGGGGTACCCTCACACATATTATTCCCTCATTTAGTAGATATTTTCACAAAAAAGTGAAATTTTCAAAAATCCAAAATATTGGCTGAAAACGACTAAATATCAAGGAATCATTGGACGAATCGCTCTGGAACTGAAATCGGAACACTCAATGACATTTCCCCTTTCTGAAAGTCTGATAAACGCTGGAAAAATGACTAAGTCCAAAAAAAAAATGTTTTCAACTTTTTTCAATTTTACCCCCGTGGGATATATATTCTACCCACACACATTTGGAACTCTCCTGGGGTACCCTCACACATATTATTTCCTCATTTAGTTGATATTTTCACAAAAAAAGTTAAATTTTCCAAAATTCAGATAATTGTCTGAAAACGACTAAATATCATAGACTCATTGGGCGAATTGCTCTGGAACTGAAATTGGAACGCTCACTGACATTTCCCCTATCTGAAAGTCTGATAAATGCCGGAAAAATGACTAAGTCTAAAAAAAAAATTTTTTCAACTTCTTTCAATTTTACCCCCGTGGGATATATATTCTACCCACACACATTTGGAACTCTCCTGGGGTACCCTCCCACATATTATTCCCTCATTTAGTGGATATTTTCACAAAAAAGTGAAATTTTCAAAAATCCAAAATATTGGCTGAAAACGACTAAATATCAAGGACTCATTGGGTGAATCGCTCTGGAACTGAAAGTGGAACGCTCACTGACATTTGCCCTATCTGAAAGTCTGATGAATGCCCGAAAAATGACTAAGTCCAAAAAAAAATTTTTTTCAACTTTTTTCAAATTTACCCCCGTGGGATATATATTCTAGCCAAACACAATTGGAACTCTCCTGGGGTACCCTCACACATATTATTCCCTCATTTAGTGGATATTTTCACAAAAAAGTGAAATTTTCAAAAATCCAGAAAATTGGCTGAAAACGACTAAATATCAAGGACTCATTGGGCGAATCGCTCTGGTACTGAAATCGGAACACTCAATGACATTTCCCCTATCTGAAAGTCTGATAAACGCCCGAAAAATGACTAAGTCCAAAAAAAAAATTTTTTCAACTTTTTTCAAATTTACCCTCGTGGGATATATATTCTACCCACACACATTTGGAACTCTCCTGGGGTATCCTCACACATATTATTTCCTCATTTAGTGGATATTTTCACAAAAAAAGTGAAATTTTCCAAAATTCAGAAAATTGGCTGAAAACGACTAAATATCAAGGACTCATTGGGCGAATCGCTCTGGAACTGAAATCGGAATGCTCACTGACATTTCCCCTATCTGAAAGTCTGATAAACGCCGGAAAAATGACTAAGTCCAAAAAAAAATGTTTTCAACTTTTTTCAATTTTACCCCGTGGGATATATATTCTACCCAAACACATTTGGAACTCTCCTGGGGTACCCTCACACATATTATTTCCTCATTTAGTTGATATTTTCACAAAAAAGTGAAAGTTTCCAAAATTCAGAAAATTGGCTGAAAACAACTAAATATCAAGGACTCATTGGGCGAATCGCTCTGGAACTGAAATCGGAACGCTCACTGACATTTCCCCTATCTGAAAGTCTGATAAACGCCAGAAAATTGACTTAGTCCAAAATAAAAAAATTTCAACTTTTATCAATGTTACCCCCGTGGGATATATATTCTACCCACACACATTTGGAACTCTCCTGTGGTACCCTCACACATATTATTCCCTCATTTAGTGGATATTTTCACAAAAAAGTGAAATTTTCAAAAATCCAAAATATTGGCTGAAAACGACTAAATATCAAGGAATCATTGGACGAATCGCTCTGGAACTGAAATCGGAACACTCAATGACATTTCCCCTTTCTGAAAGTCTGATAAACGCTGGAAAAATGACTAAGTCCAAAAAAAAAATGTTTTCAACTTTTTTCAATTTTACCCCCGCGGGATATATATTCTACCCACACACATTTGGAACTCTCCTGGGGTACCCTCACACATATTATTTCCTCATTTAGTTGATATTTTCACAAAAAAAGTTACATTTTCCAAAATTCAGATAATTGTCTGAAAACGACTAAATATCATAGACTCATTGGGCGAATTGCTCTGGAACTGAAATTGGAACGCTCACTGACATTTCCCCTATCTGAAAGTCTGATAAACGCCGGAAAAATGACTAAGTCCAAAAAAAAATGTTTTTCAACTTCTTTCAATTTTTTACCCCCGTGGGATATATATTCTACGCACACACATTTGGAACTCTCCTGGGGTACCCTCACACATATTATTCCCTCATTTAGTGGATATTTTCACAAAAAAGTGAAATTTTCAAAAATCCAGAAAATTGGCTGAAAACGACTAAATATCAAAGACTCATTGGGTGAATCGCTCTGGAACTGAAATCGGAACGCTCACTGACATTTCCCCTATCTGAAAGTCTGATAAACGCCAGAAAAATGACTATGTCCAAAATAAAATTTTTTTCATCTTCTTTCAATTTTCCCCCCGTGGGATATATATTCTACCCACACACATTTGGAACTCTCCTGGGGTACCCTCACACATATTATTCCCTCATTTAGTGGATATTTTCACAAAAAAGTGAAATTTTCAAAAATCCAGAAAATTGGCTGAAAATGACTAAATATAAAGGAATCATTGGACGAATCGCTCTGGAACTGAAATCGGAACACTCACTGACATTTCCCCTATCTGAAAGTCTGATAAACGCCGGAAAAATGACTAAATCCAAAAAAAAAATGTTTTCAACTTTTTTCAATTTTACCCCGTGGGATATATATTCTACCCACACACATTTGGAACTCTCCTGGGGTACCCTCACACATATTATTTCCTCATTTAGTTGATATTTTCACAAAAAAAGTGAAATTTTCCAAAATTCAGAAAATTGGCTGAAAACAACTAAATATCAAGGACTCATTGGGCGAATCGCTCTGGAACTGAAATCGGAACGCTCACTGACATTTCCCCTATCTGAAAGTCTGATAAACGCCAGAAAATTGACTTAGTCCAAAATAAAAAAATTTCAACTTTTATCAATGTTACCCCCGTGGGATATATATTCTACCCACACACATTTGGAACTCTCCTGTGGTACCCTCACACATATTATTCCCTCATTTAGTGGATGTTTTCACAAAAAAGTGAAATTTTCAAAAATCCAAAATATTGGCTGAAAACGACTAAATATCAAGGACTCATTGCGTGAATCGCTCTGGAACTGAAATCGGAACGCTCACTGACATTTGCCCTATCTGAAAGTCTGATAAATGCCCGAAAAATGACTAAGTCCAAAAAAAAAAATTTTTCAACTTTTTTCAAATTTACCCCCGTGGGATATATATTCTACCCACACACAATTGGAGCTCTCCTGGGGTACCCTCACACATATTATTCCCTCATTTAGTAGATATTTTCACAAAAAAGTGAAATTTTCAAAAATCCAAAATATTGGCTGAAAACGACTAAATATCAAGGAATCATTGGACGAATTGCTCTGGAACTGAAATCGGAACACTCAATGACATTTCCCCTTTCTGAAAGTCTGATAAACGCTGGAAAAATGACTAAGTCCAAAAAAAAAATGTTTTCAACTTTTTTCAATTTTACCCCCGTGGGATATATATTCTACCCACACACATTTGGAACTCTCCTGGGGTACCCTCACACATATTATTTCCTCATTTAGTTGATATTTTCACAAAAAAAGTTAAATTTTCCAAAATTCAGATAATTGTCTGAAAACGACTAAATATCATAGACTCATTGGGCGAATTGCTCTGGAACTGAAATTGGAACGCTCACTGACATTTCCCCTATCTGAAAGTCTGATAAATGCCGGAAAAATGACTAAGTCTAAAAAAAAATTTTTTTCAACTTCTTTCAATTTTACCCCCGTGGGATATATATTCTACCCACACACATTTGGAACTCTCCTGGGGTACCCTCCCACATATTATTCCCTCATTTAGTGGATATTTTCACAAAAAAGTGAAATTTTCAAAAATCCAAAATATTGGCTGAAAACGACTAAATATCAAGGACTCATTGGGTGAATCGCTCTGGTACTGAAAATGGAACGCTCACTGACATTTGCCCTATCTGAAAGTCTGATGAATGCCCGAAAAATGACTAAGTCCAAAAAAAAATTTTTTTCAACTTTTTTCAAATTTACCCCCGTGGGATATATATTCTACCCAAACACAATTGGAACTCTCCTGGGGTACCCTCACACATATTATTCCCTCATTTGGTGGATATTTTCACAAAAAAGTGAAATTTTCAAAAATCCAGAAAATTGGCTGAAAACGACTAAATATCAAGGACTCATTGGGCGAATCGCTCTGGAACTGAAATCGAAATCCTCACTGACATTTCCCCTATCTGAAAGTCTGATAAACGCCGGAAAAATGACTAAGTCCAAAAAAAAATTTTTTCAACTTTTTTCTATTTTACCCCCGTGGGATATATATTCTACAAACACACATTTGGAACTCTCCTGGGGTACCCTCACACATATTATTCCCTCATTTAGTGGATATTTTCACAAAAAAAGTGAAATTTTCAAAAATCCAGAAAATTGGCTGAAAATGACTAGAAATCAAGGAATCATTGGGCGAATCGCTCTGGAACTGAAATCGGAATGCTCACTGACATTTCCCCTATCTGAAAGTCTGATAAACGCCGGAAAAATGACAGTCCAAAAAAAAATGTTTTTCAACTTCTTTCAATTTTTTACCCCCGTGGGATATATATTCTACCCACACACATTTGGAACTCTCCTGGGGTACCCTCACACATATTATTCCCTCATTTAGTGGATATTTTCACAAAAAAGTGAAATTTTCAAAAATCTAGAAAATTGGCTGAAAATGACTAAATATAAAGGAATCATTGGACGAATCGCTCTGGAACTGAAATCGGAACACTCACTGACATTTCCCCTATCTGAAAGTCTGATAAACGCCGGAAAAATGACTAAATCCAAAAAAAAAATGTTTTCAACTTTTTTCAATTTTACCCCGTGGGATATATATTCTACCCACACACATTTGGAACTCTCCTGGGGTACCCTCACACATATTATTTCCTCATTTAGTTGATATTTTCACAAAAAAAGTGAAATTTTCCAAAATTCAGAAAATTGGCTGAAAACAACTAAATATCAAGGACTCATTGGGCGAATCGCTCTGGAACTGAAATCGGAACGCTCACTGACATTTCCCCTATCTGAAAGTCTGATAAACGCCAGAAAATTGACTTAGTCCAAAATAAAAAAATTTCAACTTTTATCAATGTTACCCCCGTGGGATATATATTCTACCCACACACATTTGGAACTCTCCTGTGGTACCCTCACACATATTATTCCCTCATTTAGTGGATATTTTCATAAAAAAGTGAAATTTTCAAAAATCCAAAATATTGGCTGAAAGCGACTAAATATCAAGGACTCATTGGGCGAATTGCTCTGGAACTGAAATCGGAACGCTCACTGACATTTGCCCTATCTGAAAGTCTGATAAACGCCCGAAAAATGACTAAGTCCAAAAAATAAAATTTTTCAACTTTTTTCAATTTTACCCCCGTGGGATATATATTCTACCCATACACATTTGGAACTCTCCTGGGGTACCCTCACACATATTATTCCCTCATTTAGTGGATATTTTCACAAAAAAGAGAAATTTTCAAAAATCCTGAAAATTGGCTGAAAACGACTAAATATCAAAGACTCATTGGGCGAATCGCTCTGGAATTGAAATCGGAACTCTCACTGACATTTCCCCTATCTGAAAGTCTGATAAACGCCGGAAAAATGACTAAGTCCAAAATAAAATTTTTTTCATCTTCTTTCAATTTTCCCCCCGTGGGATATATATTCTACCCACACACATTTGGAACTCTCCTGGGGTACCCTCACACATATTATTCCCTCATTTAGTGGATATTTTCACAAAAAAGTGAAATTTTAAAAAATCCAGAAAATTGGCTGAAAATGACTAAATATAAAGGAATCATTGGACGAATCGCTCTGGAACTGAAATCGGAACACTCACTGACATTTCCCCTATCTGAAAGTCTGATAAATGCCGGAAAAATGACTAAATCCAAAAAAAAAATGTTTTCAACTTTTTTCAATTTTACCCCGTGGGATATATATTCTACCCACACACATTTGGAACTCTCCTGGGGTACCCTCACACATATTATTTCCTCATTTAGTTGATATTTTCACAAAAAAAGTTAAATTTTCCAAAATTCAGATAATTGTCTGAAAACGACTAAATATCATAGACTCATTGGGCGAATTGCTCTGGAACTGAAATTGGAACGCTCACTGACATTTCCCCTATCTGAAAGTCTGATAAATGCCGGAAAAATGACTAAGTCTAAAAAAAAATTTTTTTCAACTTCTTTCAATTTACCCCCGTGGGATATATATTCTACCCACACACATTTGGAACTCTCCTGGGGTACCCTCGCACATATTATTCCCTCATTTAGTGGATATTTTCACAAAAAAGTGAAATTTTCAAAAATCCAAAATATTGGCTGAAAACGACTAAAAATCAAGGACTCATTGAGCGAATCGCTCTGGAACTGAAATCGAAATCCTCACTGACATTTCCCCTATCTGAAAGTCTGATAAACGCCGGAAAAATGACTAAGTCCAAAAAAACAATTTTTTCAACTTTTTTCTATTTTACCCCCGTGGGATATATATTCTACAAACACACATTTGGAACTCTCCTGGGGTACCCTCACACATATTATTCCCTCATTTAGTGGATATTTTCACAAAAAAAGTGAAATTTTCAAAAATCCAGAAAATTGGCTGAAAATGACTAGAAATCAAGGAATCATTGGGCGAATCGCTCTGGAACTGAAATCGGAATGCTCACTGACATTTCCCCTATCTGAAAGTCTGATAAACGCCGGAAAAATGACAGTCCAAAAAAAAATGTTTTTCAACTTCTTTCAATTTTTTACCCCCGTGGGATATATATTCTACCCACACACATTTGGAACTCTCCTGGGGTACCCTCACACATATTATTCCCTCATTTAGTGGATATTTTCACAAAAAAGTGAAATTTTCAAAAATCCAGTAAATTGGCTGAAAACGACTAAATATCAAAGACTCATTGGGTGAATCGCTCTGGAACAGAAATCGGAACGCTCACTGACATTTCCCCTATCTGAAAGTCTGATAAACGCCGGAAAAATGACTAAGTCCAAAATAAAAATTTTTTCATCTTCTTTCAATTTTCCCCCCGTGGGATATATATTCTACCCACACGCATTTGGAACTCTCCTGGGGTACCCTCACACATATTATTCCCTCATTTAGTAGATATTTTCACAAAAAAGTGAAATTTTCAAAAATCCAGAAAATTGGCTGAAAATGACTAAATATAAAGGAATCATTGGACGAATCGCTCTGGAACTGAAATCGGAACACTCACTGACATTTCCCCTATCTGAAAGTCTGATAAACGCCGGAAAAATGACTAAATCCAAAAAAAAAATGTTTTCAACTTTTTTCAATTTTACCCCGTGGGATATATATTCTACCCAGACACATTTGGAACTCTCCTGGGGTACCCTCACACATATTATTTCCTCATTTAGTTGATATTTTCACAAAAAAAGTGAAATTTTCCAAAATTCAGAAAATTGGCTGAAAACAACTAAATATCAAGGACTCATTGGGCGAATCGCTCTGGAACTGAAATCGGAACGCTCACTGACATTTCCCCTATCTGAAAGTCTGATAAACGCCAGAAAATTGACTTAGTCCAAAATAAAAAAAATTCAACTTTTATCAATGTTACCCCCGTGGGATATATATTCTACCCACACACATTTGGAACTCTCCTGTGGTACCCTCACACATATTATTCCCTCATTTAGTGGATATTTTCACAAAAAAGTGAAATTTTCAAAAATCCAAAATATTGGCTGAAAACGACTAAATATCAAGGACTCATTGAGCGAATCGCTCTGGAACTGAAATCGAAATCCTCACTGACATTTCCCCTATCTGAAAGTCTGATAAACGCCGGAAAAATGACTAAGTCCAAAAAAACAATTTTTTCAACTTTTTTCTATTTTACCCCCGTGGGATATATATTCTACAAACACACATTTGGAACTCTCCTGGGGTACCCTCACACATATTATTCCCTCATTTAGTGGATATTTTCACAAAAAAAGTGAAATTTTCAAAAATCCAGAAAATTGGCTGAAAATGACTAGAAATCAAGGAATCATTGGGCGAATCGCTCTGGAACTGAAATCGGAATGCTCACTGACATTTCCCCTATCTGAAAGTCTGATAAACGCCGGAAAAATGACAGTCCAAAAAAAAATGTTTTTCAACTTCTTTCAATTTTTTACCCCCGTGGGATATATATTCTACCCACACACATTTGGAACTCTCCTGGGGTACCCTCACACATATTATTCCCTCATTTAGTGGATATTTTCACAAAAAAGTGAAATTTTCAAAAATCCAGTAAATTGGCTGAAAACGACTACATATCAAAGACTCATTGGGTGAATCGCTCTGGAACAGAAATCGGAACGCTCACTGACATTTCCCCTATCTGAAAGTCTGATAAACGCCGGAAAAATGACTAAGTCCAAAATAAAAATTTTTTCATCTTCTTTCAATTTTCCCCCCGTGGGATATATATTCTACCCACACGCATTTGGAACTCTCCTGGGGTACCCTCACACATATTATTCCCTCATTTAGTAGATATTTTCACAAAAAAGTGAAATTTTCAAAAATCCAGAAAATTGGCTGAAAATGACTAAATATAAAGGAATCATTGGACGAATCGCTCTGGAACTGAAATCGGAACACTCACTGACATTTCCCCTATCTGAAAGTCTGATAAACGCCGGAAAAATGACTAAATCCAAAAAAAAAATGTTTTCAACTTTTTTCAATTTTACCCCGTGGGATATATATTCTACCCACACACATTTGGAACTCTCCTGGGGTACCCTCACACATATTATTTCCTCATTTAGTTGATATTTTCACAAAAAAAGTGAAATTTTCCAAAATTCAGAAAATTGGCTGAAAACAACTAAATATCAAGGACTCATTGGGCGAATCGCTCTGGAACTGAAATCGGAACGCTCACTGACATTTCCCCTATCTGAAAGTCTGATAAACGCCAGAAAATTGACTTAGTCCAAAATAAAAAAAATTCAACTTTTATCAATGTTACCCCCGTGGGATATATATTCTACCCACACACATTTGGAACTCTCCTGTGGTACCCTCACACATATTATTCCCTCATTTAGTGGATATTTTCACAAAAAAGTGAAATTTTCAAAAATCCAAAATATTGGCTGAAAACGACTAAATATCAAGGACTCATTGCGTGAATCGCTCTGGAACTGAAATCGGAACGCTCACTGACATTTGCCCTATCTGAAAGTCTGATAAACGCTGGAAAAATGACTAAGTCCAAAAAAAAAATGTTTTCAACTTTTTTCAATTTTACCCCCGTGGGATATATATTCTACCCACACACATTTGGAACTCTCCTGTGGTACCCTCACACATATTATTTCCTCATTTAGTTGATATTTTCACAAAAAAAGTGAAATTTTCCAAAATTCAGAAAATTGGCTGAAAACGACTAAATATCAAGGACTCATTGGGCGAATCGCTCTGGAACTGAAATCGGAACGCACACTGACATTTCCCCTATCTGAAAGTCTGATAAACGCCGGAAAAATGACTAAGTCTAAAAAAAAAATTTTTTCAACTTCTTTCAATTTTACCCCCGTGGGATATATATTCTACCCACACACATTTGGAACTCTCCTGGGGTACCCTCACACATATTATTCCCTCATTTAATGGATATTTTCATAAAAAAGTGAAATTTTCAAAAATCCAAAATATTGGCTGAAAACGACTAAATATCAAGGACTCATTGGGCGAATCACTCTGGAACTGAAATCGGAACGCTCACTGACATTTGCCCTATCTGAAAGTCTGATAAACGCCCGAAAAATGACTAAGTCCAAAAAATAAAATTTTTCAACTTTTTTCAATTTTACCCCCGTGGGATATATATTCTACCCATACACATTTGGAACTCTCCTGGGGTACCCTCACACATATTATTCCCTCATTTAGTGGATATTTTCACAAAAAAGAGAAATTTTCAAAAATCCTGAAAATTGGCTGAAAACGACTAAATATCAAAGACCCATTGGGCGAATCGCTCTGGAATTGAAATCGGAACGCTCACTGACATTTCCCCTATCTGAAAGTCTGATAAACGCCGGAAAAATGACTAAGTCCAAAATAAAATTTTTGTCATCTTCTTTCAATTTTCCCCCCGTGGGATATATATTCTACCCACACACATTTGGAACTCTCCTGGGGTACCCTCACACATATTATTCCCTCATTTAGTGGATATTTTCACAAAAAAGTGAAATTTTCAAAAATCCAGAAAATTGGCTGAAAATGACTAAATATAAAGGAATCATTGGACGAATCGCTCTGGAACTGAAATCGGAACACTCACTGACATTTCCCCTATCTGAAAGTCTGATAAACGCCGGAAAAATGACTAAATCCAAAAAAAAAATGTTTTCAACTTTTTTCAATTTTACCCCGTGGGATATATATTCTACCCACACACATTTGGAACTCTCCTGGGGTACCCTCACACATATTATTTCCTCATTTAGTTGATATTTTCACAAAAAAAGTGAAATTTTCCAAAATTCAGAAAATTGGCTGAAAACAACTAAATATCAAGGACTCATTGGGCGAATCGCTCTGGAACTGAAATCGGAACGCTCACTGACATTTCCCCTATCTGAAAGTCTGATAAACGCCAGAAAATTGACTTAGTCCAAAATAAAAAAAATTCAACTTTTATCAATGTTACCCCCGTGGGATATATATTCTACCCACACACATTTGGAACTCTCCTGTGGTACCCTCACACATATTATTCCCTCATTTAGTGGATATTTTCACAAAAAAGTGAAATTTTCAAAAATCCAAAATATTGGCTGAAAACGACTAAATATCAAGGACTCATTGCGTGAATCGCTCTGGAACTGAAATCGGAACGCTCACTGACATTTGCCCTATCTGAAAGTCTGATAAACGCTGGAAAAATGACTAAGTCCAAAAAAAAAATGTTTTCAACTTTTTTCAATTTTACCCCCGTGGGATATATATTCTACCCACACACATTTGGAACTCTCCTGTGGTACCCTCACACATATTATTTCCTCATTTAGTTGATATTTTCACAAAAAAAGTGAAATTTTCCAAAATTCAGAAAATTGGCTGAAAACGACTAAATATCAAGGACTCATTGGGCGAATCGCTCTGGAACTGAAATCGGAACGCACACTGACATTTCCCCTATCTGAAAGTCTGATAAACGCCGGAAAAATGACTAAGTCTAAAAAAAAAATTTTTTCAACTTCTTTCAATTTTACCCCCGTGGGATATATATTCTACCCACACACATTTGGAACTCTCCTGGGGTACCCTCACACATATTATTCCCTCATTTAGTGGATATTTTCATAAAAAAGTGAAATTTTCAAAAATCCAAAATATTGGCTGAAAACGACTAAATATCAAGGACTCATTGGGCGAATCACTCTGGAACTGAAATCGGAACGCTCACTGACATTTGCCCTATCTGAAAGTCTGATAAACGCCCGAAAAATGACTAAGTCCAAAAAATAAAATTTTTCAACTTTTTTCAATTTTACCCCCGTGGGATATATATTCTACCCATACACATTTGGAACTCTCCTGGGGTACCCTCACACATATTATTCCCTCATTTAGTGGATATTTTCACAAAAAAGAGAAATTTTCAAAAATCCTGAAAATTGGCTGAAAACGACTAAATATCAAAGACCCATTGGGCGAATCGCTCTGGAATTGAAATCGGAACGCTCACTGACATTTCCCCTATCTGAAAGTCTGATAAACGCCGGAAAAATGACTAAGTCCAAAATAAAATTTTTGTCATCTTCTTTCAATTTTCCCCCCGTGGGATATATATTCTACCCACACACATTTGGAACTCTCCTGGGGTACCCTCACACATATTATTCCCTCATTTAGTGGATATTTTCACAAAAAAGTGAAATTTTCAAAAATCCAGAAAATTGGCTGAAAATGACTAAATATAAAGGAATCATTGGACGAATCGCTCTGGAACTGAAATCGGAACACTCACTGACATTTCCCCTATCTGAAAGTCTGATAAACGCCGGAAAAATGACTAAATCCAAAAAAAAAATGTTTTCAACTTTTTTCAATTTTACCCCGTGGGATATATATTCTACCCACACACATTTGGAACTCTCCTGGGGTACCCTCACACATATTATTTCCTCATTTAGTTGATATTTTCACAAAAAAAGTGAAATTTTCCAAAATTCAGAAAATTGGCTGAAAACAACTAAATATCAAGGACTCATTGGGCGAATCGCTCTGGAACTGAAATCGGAACGCTCACTGACATTTCCCCTATCTGAAAGTCTGATAAACGCCAGAAAATTGACTTAGTCCAAAATAAAAAAATTTCAACTTTTATCAATGTTACCCCCGTGGGACATACATTCTACCCACACACATTTGGAACTCTCCTGTGGTACCCTCACACATATTATTCCCTCATTTAGTGGATATTTTCACAAAAAAGAGAAATTTTCAAAAATCCTGAAAATTGGCTGAAAACGACTAAATATCAAAGACTCATTGGGCGAATCGCTCTGGAACTGAAATCGGAACGCTCACTGACATTTCCCCTCTCTGAAAGTCTGATAAACGCCGGAAAAATGACTAAGTCCAAAAAAAAAATTTTTTTCAACTTCTTTCAATTTTACCCCCGTGGGATATATACTCTACCCACACACATTTGGAACTCTCCTGGGGTACCCACACGCATATTATTCCCTCATTTAGTGGATATTTTCACAAAAAAGTGAAATTTTCAAAAATCCAGAAAATTGGCTGAAAATGACTAAATATCAAGGAATCATTGGGAGAATCGCTCTGGAAGTGAAATCGGAATGCTCACTGACATTTCCCCTATCTGAAAGTCTGATAAACGCCGGAAAAATGACTAAGTCCAAAAAAAAATTTTTTTCAACTTCTTTCAATTTTACCCCCGTGGGATATATATTCTACCCACACACATTTGGAACTCTCCTGGGGTACCCTCACACATATTAATCCCCCATTTAGTGGATATTTTCACAAAAAAGTGAAATTTTCAAAAATCCAGAAAATTAGCTGAAAACGACTAAATATCAAGGAACCATTGGGCGAATCGCTCTGGAACTGAAATCGGAATGCTCACTGACATTTCCCCTATCTGAAAGTCTGATAAACGCCGGAAAAATGACTAAGTCCAAAAAACAATTTTTCAACTTTTTTCTATTGTACCCCCGTGGGATATATATTCTACAAACACACATTTGGAACTCTCCTGGCGTACCCTCACACATATTATTCCCTCATTTAGTGGATATGTTCACAAAAAAGTGAAATTTTCAAAAATCCAGAAAATTGGCTGAAAACGACTAAATATCAAGGACTCATTATGCGAATCGCTCTGGAACTGAAATCGGAACGCTCACTGACATTGCCCCTATCTGAAAGTCTGATAAACACCGGAAAAATGACTAAGTCCAAAAAATAATTTTTTTCAACTTCTTTAAATTTTACCCCCGTGGGATATATATTCTACCCACACACATTTGGAACTCTCCTGGGGTACCCTCACACATATTATTCCCTCATTTAGTGGATATTTTCACAAAAAAGTGAAATTTTCAAAAATCCAGAAAATTGGCTGAAAACGACTAAATATCAAAGACTCATTGGGCGAATCGCTCTGGAACTGAAATCGGAACGCTCACTGATATTTCCCCTATCTGAAAGTCTGATAAACGCCAGAAAATTGACTTAGTCCAAAATAAAAAAATTTCAACTTTTTTCAATTTTACCCCCGTGGGATATATATTCTACCCATACACATTTGGAACTCTCCTGGGGTACCCTCACACATATTATTCCCTCATTTAGTGGATATTTTCACAAAAAAGTGAAATTTTCAAAAATCCAGAAAATTGGCTGAAAATGACTAAATATCCAGGACTCATTGGGCGAATCGCTCTGGAACTGAAATCGGAACGCTCACTGACATTTCCCCTATCTGAAAGTCTGATAAACGCCGGAAAAATGGCTAAGTCCAAAAAAAAATTTTTTTCAACTTCTTTCAATTTACCCCCGTGGGATATATATTCTACCCACACACATTTGGAACTCTCCTGGGGTACCCTCACACATATTATTCCCTCATTTAGTGTTTTTTTTCACAAAAAAGTGAAATTTTCAAAAATCCAGAAAATTGGCTGAAAACGACTAAATATCAAGGACTCATTATGCGAATCGCTCTGGAACTGAAATCGGAACGCTAACTGACATTTCCCCTATCTGAAAGTCTGATAAACGCCGGAAAAATGACTAAGTCAAAAAAAAAATTTTTTCAACTTTTATTCTATTTTACCCCCGTGGGATATATATTCTACAAACACACATTTGGAACTCTCCTGGGGTACCCTCACACATATTATTCCCTCATTTAGTGGATATTTTCACAGAAAAGTGAAATTTTCAAAAATCCAGAAAATTGGCTGAAAATGACAAAATATCAAGGAATCATTGGGAGAATCGCTCTGGAACTGAAATCGGAATGCTCACTGACATTTCCCCTATCTGAAAGTCTGATAAACACCGGAAAAATGACTTAGTCCAAAATAAAAAAATGTCAACTTTTTTCAATTTTACCCCCGTGGGATATATATTCTACCCATACACATTTGGAACTCTCCTGGGGTACCCTCACACATATTATTCCCCCATTTAGTGGATATTTTCACAAAAAAGTGAAATTTTCAAAAATCCAGAAAATTGGCTGAAAATGACTAAATATCCAGGACTCATTGGGCGAATCGCTCTGGAACTGAAATCGGAACGCTCACTGACATTTCCCCTATCTGAAAGTCGGATAAACGCCGGAAAAATGGCTAAGTCCAAAAAAAAATTTTTTTCAACTTCTTTCAATTTACCCCCGTGGGATATATATTCTACCCACACACATTTGGAACTCTCCTGGGGTACCCTCACACATATTATTCCCTCATTTAGTGGATATTTTCACAGAAAAGTGAAATTTTCAAAAATCCAGAAAATTGGCTGAAAATGACAAAATATCAAGGAATCATTGGGAGAATCGCTCTGGAACTGAAATCGGAATGCTCACTGACATTTCCCCTATCTGAAAGTCTGATAAACACCGGAAAAATGACTAAGTCCAAAAAAAATTTTTTTCAACTTTTATTCTATTTTACCCCCGTGGGATATATATTCTACAAACACACATTTGGAACTCTCCTGGGGTACCCTCACACATATTATTCCCTCATTTAGTGTTTTTTTTTCACAAAAAAGTGAAATTTTCAAAAATCCAGAAAATTGGCTGAAAACGACTAAATATCAAAGACTCATTGGGCGAATCGCTCTGGAACTGAAATCGTAACGCTCACTGATATTTCCCCCATCTGAAAGTCTGATAAACGCCAGAAAATTGACTTAGTCCAAAATAAAAAAATTTCAACTTTTTTCAATTTTACCCCCGTGGGATATATATTCTACCCATACACATTTGGTACTCTCCTGGGGTACCCTCACACACATTATTCCCTCATTTAGTGGATATTTTCACAAAAAAAGTGAAATTTTCAAAAATCCAGAAAATTGGCTGTCAATGACTAAATATCAAGGAATCATTGGGAGAATCGCTCTGGAACTGAAATCGGAATGCTCACTGACATTTCCCCTATCTGAAAGTCTGATAAACACCGGAAAAATGACTAAGTCCAAAAAATAATTTTTTCAACTTCTTTAAATTTTACCCCCGTGGGATATATATTCTACCCACACACATTTGGAACTCTCCTGGGGTACCCTCACACATATTATTCCCTCATTTAGTGGATATTTTCACAAAAAAAGTGAAATTTTCCAAAATCCAGAAAATTGCCTGAAAACGACTAATTATCAAGGACTCATTGGGCGAATCGCTCTGGAACTGAAATCGGAACGCTCAGTGACATTTGCCCTATCTGAAAGTCTGATAAACGTCAGAAAATTGACTTAGTCCAAAAAAAATAATTTTTTCACCTTTTTTCAATTTTATCACCGTGTTATATATATTCTACCCAAACACATTTGGAACTCTCCTGGGATACCCTCACACATATTATTCCCTCATATAGTGGATATTTTCACAAAAAAGTGAAATTTTCAAAAATCCAGAAAATTGGCTGAAAACGGCTAAATATCAAGGACTTATTGGGCGAATCGCTCTGGAACTGAAATCGAAATGCTCACTGACATTTCCCCTATCTGAAAGTCTGATAAACGCCGGAAAAATGACTAAGTCCAAAAAAAAATTTTTTCAACTTTTTTCTATTTTACCCCCGTGGGATATATATTCTACAAACACACATTTGGAACTCTCCTGGGGTACCCTCACACATAGTATTCCCTCATTTAGTGGATATTTTCACAAAAAAGTGAAATTTTCAAAAATCCAGAAAATCGGCTGAAAATGACTAAATATCAAGGACTCATTGGGTGAATCGCTCTGGAACTGAAATCGGAACGCTCACTGACATTTGCCCTATCTGAAAGTCTGATAAATGCCCGAAAACTGACTTAGTCCAAAAAAAAAATTTTTTTCAACTTTTTTCAATTTTATCCCCGTGTTGTATATATTCTACCCAAACACATTTGGAACTCTCCTGGGATACCCTCACACATATTATTCCCTCATTTAGTGGATATTTTCACAAAAAAAGTGAAATTTTCAAAAATCCAGAAAATTGGCTGAAAACGACTAAATATCAAAGACTCATTGGGCGAATCGCTCTGGAACTGAAATCGGAACGCTCACTGATATTTCCCCTATCTGAAAGTCTGATAAACACCAGAAAATTGACTTAGTCCAAAATAAAAAAAATTCAACTTTTTCAATTTTACCCCCGTGGGATATATATTCTACCCACACACATTTGGAACTCTCCTGGGGTACCCTCACACATATTATTCCCTCATTTAGTGGATATTTTCACAAAAAAAGTGAAATTTTCCAAAATCCAGAAAATTGGCTGAAAACGACTAAATATCAAGGACTCATTTTGCGAATCGCTCTGGAACTGAAATCGGAACGCTCAGTGACATTTGCCCTATCTGAAAGTTTGATAAACGTCAGAAAATTGACTTAGTCCAAGAAAAAAAAATTTTTCACCTTTTTTCAATTTTATCACCGTGTTATATATATTCTACCCAAACACATTTGGAACTCTCCTGGGATACTATAACACATATTATTCCCTCATTTAGTGGATATTTTCACAAAAAAGTGAAATTTTCAAAAATCCAGAAAATTGGCTGAAAACGACTAAATATCAAGGACTCATTGGGCGAATCGCTCTGGAACTGAAATCGGAATGCTCAGTGACATTTGCCCTATCTGAAAGTCTGATAAACGTCAGAAAATTGACTTAGTCCAAAAAAAAATTTTTTTTCAACTTTTTTCAATTTTATCCCCGTGTTATATATATTCTACCCAAACACATTTGGAACTCTCCTGGGGTACCCTCACACATATTATTCCCTCATTTAGTGGATATTTTCACAAAAAAAGTGAAATTTTCCAAAATCCAGAAAATTGGCTGAAAACGACTAAATATCAAGGACTCATTTTGCGAATCGCTCTGGAACTGAAATCGGAACGCTCAGTGACATTTGCCCTATCTGAAAGTCTGATAAACGCCGGAAAAATGACTAAGTCCAAAAAAAAATTTTTTCAACTTTTTTCTATTTTACCCCCGTGGGATATATATTCTACAAACACACATTTGGAACTCTCCTGGGGTACCCTCACACATATTATTCCCTCATTTAGTGGATATTTTCACAAAAAAGTGAAATTTTCAAAAATCCAGAAAATTGGCTGAAAACGACTAAATATCAAAGACTCATTGGGCGAATCGCTCTGGATCTGAAATCGGAACGCTCACTGATATTTCCCCTATCTGAAAGTCTGATAAACACCAGAAAATTGACTTAGTCCAAAATAAAAAAATTTCAACTTTTTTCAATTTTACCCCCGTGGGATATATATTCTACCCACACACATTTGGAACTCTCCTGGGGTACCCTCACACATATTATTCCCTCATTTAGTGGATATTTTCACAAAAAAGTGAAATTTTCAAAAATCCAGAAAATTGGCTGAAAATGACTAAATATCAAGGAATCATTGGGAGAATCGCTCTAGAACTGAAATCGGAATGCTCACTGACATTTCCCCTATCTGAAAGTCTGATAAACACCGGAAAAATGACTAAGTCCAAAAAATAATTTTTTTAAACTTCTTTCAATTTTACCCCCGTGGGATATATATTCTACCCACACACATTTGGAACTCTCCTGGGGTACCCTCACACATATTATTCCCTCATTTCGTGGATATTTTCACAAAAAAGTGAAATTTTCAAAAATCCAGAAAATTGGCTGAAAATGACTAAATATCAAGGACTCATTGGGTGAATCGCTCTGGAACTGAAATCGGAACGCTCACTGACATTTACCCTATCTGAAAGTCTGATAAATGCCCAAAAACTGACTAAGTCCAAAAAAAAAATTTTTTCAACTTTTTTCAAATTTACCCCCGTGGGATATATATTCTACCCACACACAATTGGAACTCTCCTGGGGTACCCTCACACATATTATTCCCTCCTTTAGTGGATATTTTCACAAAAAAAGTGAAATTTTCCAAAATCCAGAATATTGGCTGAAAACGACTAAATATCAAGGACTCATTGGGCGAATCGTTCTGGAACTGAAATCGGAACGCTCAGTGACATTTGCCCTATCTGAAAGTCTGATAAACGTCAGAAAATTGACTTAGTCCAAAAAAAAAATTTTTTTCAACTTTTTTCAATTTTATCCCCGTGTTATATATATTCTACCCAAACACATTTGGAACTCTCCTGGGGTACCCTCACACATATTATTCCCTCATTTAGTGGATATTTTCACAAAAAAGTGAAATTTTCAAAAATCCAGAAAATTGGCTGAAAACGACTAAATATCAAAGACTCATTGGGCGAATCGCTCTGGAACTGAAATCGGAACGCTCACTGATATTTCCCCTATCTGAAAGTCTGATAAACGCCAGAAAATTGACTTAGTCCAAAATAAAAAAATTTCAACTTTTTTCAATTTTACCCCCGTGGGATATATATTCTACCCATACACATTTGGAACTCTCCTGGGGTACCCTCACACATATTATTCCCTCATTTAGTGGATATTTTCACAAAAAAGTGAAATTTTCAAAAATCCAGAAAATTGGCTGAAAACGACTAAATATCAAAGACTCATTGGGCGAATCGCTCTGGAACTGAAATCGGATTGCTCACCGACATTGCCCCTATCTGAAAGTCTGATAAACGCCGGATAAATGACTAAGTCCAAAAAAATTTTTTTTCAACTTCTTTCAATTTTACCCCCGTGGGATATATATTCTACCCACACACATTTGGAACTCTCCTGGGGTACCCTCACACATATTAATCCCCCATTTTGTGGATATTTTCACAAAAAAGTGAAATTTTCAAAAATCCAGAAAATTGGCTGAAAATGACTAAATATCCAGGACTCATTGGGCGAATCGCTCTGGAACTGAAATCGGAACGCTCACTGACATTTCCCCTATCTGAAAGTCTGATAAACGCCGGAAAAATGACTAAGTCCAAAAAAAAATTTTTTCAACTTTTTTCTATTTTACCCCCGTGGGATATATATTCTACAAACACACATTTGGAACTCTCCTGGGGTACCCTCACACATATTATTCCCTCATTTAGTGGATATTTTCACAAAAAAGTGAAATTTTCAAAAATCCAGAAAATTGGCTGAAAACGACTAAATATCAAAGACTCATTGGGCGAATCGCTCTGGATCTGAAATCGGAACGCTCACTGATATTTCCCCTATCTGAAAGTCTGATAAACACCAGAAAATTGACTTAGTCCAAAATAAAAAAATTTCAACTTTTTTCAATTTTACCCCCGTGGGATATATATTCTACCCACACACATTTGGAACTCTCCTGGGGTACCCTCACACATATTATTCCCTCATTTAGTGGATATTTTCACAAAAAAGTGAAATTTTCAAAAATCCAGAAAATTGGCTGAAAATGACTAAATATCAAGGAATCATTGGGAGAATCGCTCTAGAACTGAAATCGGAATGCTCACTGACATTTCCCCTATCTGAAAGTCTGATAAACACCGGAAAAATGACTAAGTCCAAAAAATAATTTTTTTAAACTTCTTTCAATTTTACCCCCGTGGGATATATATTCTACCCACACACATTTGGAACTCTCCTGGGGTACCCTCACACATATTATTCCCTCATTTCGTGGATATTTTCACAAAAAAGTGAAATTTTCAAAAATCCAGAAAATTGGCTGAAAATGACTAAATATCAAGGACTCATTGGGTGAATCGCTCTGGAACTGAAATCGGAACGCTCACTGACATTTACCCTATCTGAAAGTCTGATAAATGCCCAAAAACTGACTAAGTCCAAAAAAAAAATTTTTTCAACTTTTTTCAAATTTACCCCCGTGGGATATATATTCTACCCACACACAATTGGAACTCTCCTGGGGTACCCTCACACATATTATTCCCTCATTTAGTGGATATTTTCACAAAAAAAGTGAAATTTTCCAAAATCCAGAATATTGGCTGAAAACGACTAAATATCAAGGACTCATTGGGCGAATCGTTCTGGAACTGAAATCGGAACGCTCAGTGACATTTGCCCTATCTGAAAGTCTGATAAACGTCAGAAAATTGACTTAGTCCAAAAAAAAAATTTTTTTCAACTTTTTTCAATTTTATCCCCGTGTTATATATATTCTACCCAAACACATTTGGAACTCTCCTGGGGTACCCTCACACATATTATTCCCTCATTTAGTGGATATTTTCACAAAAAAGTGAAATTTTCAAAAATCCAGAAAATTGGCTGAAAACGACTAAATATCAAAGACTCATTGGGCGAATCGCTCTGGAACTGAAATCGGAACGCTCACTGATATTTCCCCTATCTGAAAGTCTGATAAACGCCAGAAAATTGACTTAGTCCAAAATAAAAAAATTTCAACTTTTTTCAATTTTACCCCCGTGGGATATATATTCTACCCATACACATTTGGAACTCTCCTGGGGTACCCTCACACATATTATTCCCTCATTTAGTGGATATTTTCACAAAAAAGTGAAATTTTCAAAAATCCAGAAAATTGGCTGAAAACGACTAAATATCAAAGACTCATTGGGCGAATCGCTCTGGAACTGAAATCGGATTGCTCACCGACATTGCCCCTATCTGAAAGTCTGATAAACGCCGGATAAATGACTATGTCCAAAAAAATTTTTTTTCAACTTCTTTCAATTTTACCCCCGTGGGATATATATTCTACCCACACACATTTGGAACTCTCCTGGGGTACCCTCACACATATTAATCCCCCATTTTGTGGATATTTTCACAAAAAAGTGAAATTTTCAAAAATCCAGAAAATTGGCTGAAAATGACTAAATATCCAGGACTCATTGGGCGAATCGCTCTGGAACTGAAATCGGAACGCTCACTGACATTTCCCCTATCTGAAAGTCTGATAAACGCCGGAAAAATGACTAAGTCCAAAAAAAAATTTTTTCAACTTTTTTCTATTTTACCCCCGTGGGATATATATTCTACAAACACACATTTGGAACTCTCCTGGGGTACCCTCACACATATTATTCCCTCATTTAGTGGATATTTTCACAAAAAAGTGAAATTTTCAAAAATCCAGAAAATTGGCTGAAAACGACTAAATATCAAAGACTCATTGGGCGAATCGCTCTGGATCTGAAATCGGAACGCTCACTGATATTTCCCCTATCTGAAAGTCTGATAAACACCAGAAAATTGACTTAGTCCAAAATAAAAAAATTTCAACTTTTTTCAATTTTACCCCCGTGGGATATATATTCTACCCACACACATTTGGAACTCTCCTGGGGTACCCTCACACATATTATTCCCTCATTTAGTGGATATTTTCACAAAAAAGTGAAATTTTCAAAAATCCAGAAAATTGGCTGAAAATGACTAAATATCAAGGAATCATTGGGAGAATCGCTCTAGAACTGAAATCGGAATGCTCACTGACATTTCCCCTATCTGAAAGTCTGATAAACACCGGAAAAATGACTAAGTCCAAAAAATAATTTTTTTCAACTTCTTTCAATTTTACCCCCGTGGGATATATATTCTACCCACACACATTTGGAACTCTCCTGGGGTACCCTCACACATATTATTCCCTCATTTCGTGGATATTTTCACAAAAAAGTGAAATTTTCAAAAATCCAGAAAATTGGCTGAAAATGACTAAATATCAAGGACTCATTGGGTGAATCGCTCTGGAACTGAAATCGGAACGCTCACTGACATTTACCCTATCTGAAAGTCTGATAAATGCCCAAAAACTGACTAAGTCCAAAAAAAAAATTTTTTCAACTTTTTTCAAATTTACCCCCGTGGGATATATATTCTACCCACACACAATTGGAACTCTCCTGGGGTACCCTCACACATATTATTCCCTCATTTAGTGGATATTTTCACAAAAAAAGTGAAATTTTCCAAAATCCAGAATATTGGCTGAAAACGACTAAATATCAAGGACTCATTGGGCGAATCGTTCTGGAACTGAAATCGGAACGCTCAGTGACATTTGCCCTATCTGAAAGTCTGATAAACGTCAGAAAATTGACTTAGTCCAAAAAAAAAAATTTTTTCAACTTTTTTCAATTTTATCCCCGTGTTATATATATTCTACCCAAACACATTTGGAACTCTCCTGGGATACCCTCACACATATTATTCCCTCATTTAGTGGATATTTTCACAAAAAAGTGAAATTTTCAAAAATCCAGAAAATTGGCTGAAAACGACTAAATATCAAAGACTCATTGGGCGAATCGCTCTGGAACTGAAATCGGAACGCTCAATGATATTTGCCCTATCTGAAAGTCTGATAAGCGCCGGAAAAATGACTAAGTCCAAAAAAAATGTTTTTCAACTTTTTTCTATTTTACCCCCGTGGGATATATATTCTACCCACACACATTTGGAACTCTCCTGGGGTACCCTCACACATAGTATTCCCTCATTTAGTGGATATTTTCACAAAAAAGTGAAATTTTCAATAATCCAGAAAATTGGCTGAAAACTACTAAATATCAAGGACTCATTGGGCGAATCGCTCTGGAACTGAAATCGGAACGCTCAGTGACATTTGCCCTATCTGAAAGTCTGATAAACGTCAGAAAATTGACTTAGTCCAAAAAAAAAATTTTTTTAAACTTTTTTCAATTTTATCCCCGTGTTATATATATTCTACCCAAACACATTTGGAACTCTCCTGGGGTACCCTCACACATATTATTCCCTCATTTAGTGGATATTTTCACAAAAAAGTGAAATTTTCAAAAATCCAGAAAATTGGCTGAAAACGACTAAATATCAAAGTATCATTGGGCGAATCGCTCTGGAACTGAAATCGGAACGCTCACTGATATTTCCCCTATCTGAAAGTCTGATAAACGCCAGAAAATTGACTTAGTCCAAAATAAAAAAATTTCAACTTTTTCAATTTTACCCCCGTGGGATATATATTCTACCCACACACATTTGGAACTCTCCTGGGATACCCTCACACATATTATTCCCTCATTTAGTGGATATTTTCACAAAAAAGTGAAATTTTCAAAAATCCAGAAAATTGGCTGAAAACGACTAAATATCAAGGACTTATTGGGCGAATCGCTCTGGAACTGAAATCGAAATGCTCACTGACATTTCCCCTATCTGAAAGTCTGATAAACGCCGGAAAAATGACTAAGTCCAAAAAAAAATGTTTTCAACTTTTTTCTATTTTACCCCCGTGGGATATATATTCTACAAACACACATTTGGAACTCTCCTGGGGTACCCTCACACATATTATTCCCTCATTTAGTGGATATTTTCACAAAAAAGTGAAATTTTCAAAAATCCAGAAAATTGGCTGAAAACGACTAAATATCAAAGACTCATTGGGCGAATTGCTCTGGATCTGAAATCGGAACGCTCACTGATATTTCCCCTATCTGAAAGTCTGATAAACGCCAGAAAATTGACTTAGTCCAAAATAAAAAGATTTCAACTTTTTTCAATTTTACCCCCGTGGGATATATATTCTACCCACACACATTTGGAACTCTCCTGGGGTACCCTCACACATATTATTCCCTCATTTAGTGGATATTTTCACAAAAAAGTGAAATTTTCAAAAATCCAGAAAATTGGCTGAAAATGACTAAATATCAAGGAATCATTGGGAGAATCGCTCTGGAACTGAAATCGGAATGCTCACTGACATTTCCCCTATCAGAAAGTCTGATAAACACCGGAAAAATGACTAAGTCCAAAAAAATAATTTTTTTCAACTTCTTTCAATTTTACCCCCGTGGGATATATATTCTACCCACACACATTTGGAACTCTCCTGAGGTACCCTCACACATATTATTACCTCATTTCGTGGATATTTTCACAAAAAAGTGAAATTTTCAAAAATCCAGAAAATTGGCTGAAAATGACTAAATATCAAGGACTCATTGGGTGAATCGCTCTGGAACTGAAATCGGAACGCTCACTGACATTTACCCTATCTGAAAGTCTGATAAATGCCCGAAAACTGACTAAGTCCAAAAAAAAAATTTTTTCAACTTTTTTCAAATTTACCCCCGTGGGATATATATTCTACCCACACACAATTGGAACTCTCCTGGGGTACCCTCACACATATTATTCCCTCATTTAGTGGATATTTTCACAAAAAAAGTGAAATTTTCCAAAATCCAGAAAATTGGCTGAAAACGACTAAATATCAAGGACTCATTGGGCGAATCGCTCTGGAACTGAAATCGGAACGCTCAGTGACATTTGCCCTATCTGAAAGTCTGATAAACGTCAGAAAATTGACTTAGTCCAAAAAAAAAAAAATTTTCACCTTTTTTCAATTTTATCCCCGTGTTATATATATTCTACCCAAACACATTTGGAACTCTCCTGGGATACCCTCACACATATTATTCCCTCATTTAGTGGATATTTTGACAAAAAAGTGAAATTTTCAAAAATCCAGAAAATTGGCTGAAAACGACTAAATATCAAGGACTTATTGGACGAATCGCTCTGGAACTGAAATCGAAATGCTCACTGACATTTCCCCTATCTGAAAGTCTGATAAACGCCGGAAAAATGACTAAGTCCAAAAAAAAATTTTTTCAACTTTTTTCTATTTTACCCCCGTGGGATATATATTCTACAAACACACATTTGGAACTCTCCTGGGGTACCCTCACACATATTATTCCCTCATTTCGTGGATATTTTCACAAAAAAGTGAAATTTTCAAAAATCCAGAAAATTGGCTGAAAATGACTAAATATCAAGGACTCATTGGGCGAATCGTTCTGGAACTGAAATCGGAACGCTCAGTGACATTTGCCCTATCTGAAAGTCTGATAAACGTCAGAAAATTGACTTAGTCCAAAAAAAAAATTTTTTTCAACTTTTTTCAATTTTATCCCCGTGTTATATATATTCTACCCAAACACATTTGGAACTCTCCTGGGATACCCTCACACATATTATTCCCTCATTTAGTGGATATTTTGACAAAAAAGTGAAATTTTCAAAAATCCAGAAAATTGGCTGAAAACGACTAAATATCAAAGACTCATTGGGCGAATCGCTCTGGAACTGAAATCGGAACGCTCACTGATATTTCCCCTATCTGAAAGTCTGATAAACGCCAGAAAATTGACTTAGTCCAAAATAAAAAAATTTCAACTTTTTCAATTTTACCCCCGTGGGATATATATTCTACCCACACACATTTGGAACTCTCCTGGGGTACCCTCACACATATTATTCCCTCATTTAGTGGATATTTTCACAAAAAAAGTGAAATTTTCCAAAATCCAGCAAATTGGCTGAAAACGACTAAATATCAAGGACTCATAGGGCGAATCGCTCTGGAACTGAAATCGGAACGCTCAGTGACATTTGCCCTATCTGAAAGTCTGATAAACGTCAGAAAATTGACTTAGTCCAAAAAAAAAAAATTTTTCACCTTTTTTCAATTTTATCCCCGTGTTATATATATTCTACCCAAACACATTTGGAACTCTCCTGGGATACCCTCACACATATTATTCCCTCATTTAGTGGATATTTTCACAAAAAAGTGAAATTTTCAAAAATCCAGAAAATTGGCTGAAAACGACTAAATATCAAAGACTCATTGGGCGAATCGCTCTGGATCTGAAATCGGAACGCTCACTGATATTTCCCCTATCTGAAAGTCTGATAAACGCCAGAAAATTGACTTAGTCCAAAATAAAAAAATTTCAACTTTTTTCAATTTTACCCCCGTGGGATATATATTCTACCCACACACATTTGGAACTTTCCTGGGGTACCCTCACACATATTATTCCCTCATTTAGTGGATATTTTCACAAAAAAGTGAAATTTTCAAAAATCCAGAAAATTGGCTGAAAATGACTAAATATCAAGGAATCATTGGGAGAATCGCTCTGGAACTGAAATCGGAATGCTCACTGACATTTCCCCTATCTGAAAGTCTGATAAACACCGGAAAAATGACTAAGTCCAAAAAATAATTTTTTTCAACTTCTTTCAATTTTACCCCCGTGGGATATATATTCTACCCACTCACATTTGGAACTCTCCTGGGGTATCCTCACACATATTATTCCCTCATTTAGTGGATATTTTCACAAAAAAGTGAAATTTTCAAAAATCCAGAAAATTGGCTGAAAATGACTAAATATCAAGGACTCATTGGGTGAATCGCTCTGGAACTGAAATCGGAATGCTCAGTGACATTTGCCCTATCTGAAAGTCTGATAAACGGCCGAAAAATGACTAAGTCCAAAAAAAAAATTTTTTCAACTTTTTTCAATTTTACCCCTGTGGGATATATATTCTACCCATACACATTTGGAACTCTCCTCGGGTACCCTCACACATATTATTCCCTCATTTAGTGGATATTTTCACAAAAAAGTGAAATTTTCAAAAGTCCAGAAAATTGGCTGAAAACGACTAAATATCGAAGACTCATTGGGCGAATCGCTCTGGAACTGAAATCGGAACGCTCACTGACATTTCCCCTATCTGAAAGTCTGATAAACGCCGGAAAAATGACTAAGTCCAAAAAAATATATTTTTCAACTTCTTTCAATTTTACCACCGTGGGATATATATTCTACCCACACACATTCGGAACTCTCCTGGGGTACCCTCACACATCTTATTCCTTCATTTAGTGGATATTTTCACAAAAAAGTGAAATTTTCAAAAATCCAGAAAATTGGCTGAAAATTACTAAATAACAAGGAATCATTGGGAGAATCGCTCTGGAACTGAAATTGGAATCCTCACTGACATTTCCCCTATCTGAAAGTCTGATAAACGCCGGAAAAATGACTAAGTCCAAAAAAACATTTTTTCAACCTTTTTCTATTTTACCCCCGTGGGATATATATTCTACCCGTACACATTTGGAACTCTGCTGGGGTACCCTCACACATATTATTCCCTCATTTAGTTGATATTTTCACAAAAAAGTGAAATTTTCAAAAATCCAAAATATTGGCTGAAAACGACTAAATATCAAAGACTCATTGGGCGAATCGCTCTGGAACTGAAATCGGAACGCTCACTGACATTTCCCCTCTCTGAAAGTCTGATAAACGCCGGAAAAATGACTAAGTCCAAAAAAAAATTTTTTTCAACTTCTTTCAATTTTACCCCCGTGGGATATATATTCTACCCACACACATTTGGAACTCTCCTGGGGTACCCTCACACATATTATTCCCTCATTTAGTGGATATTTTCACAAAAAAGTGAAATTTTCAAAAATCCAGAAAATTGGCTGAAAATGACTAAATATCAAGGACTTATTGGGCGAATCGCTCTGGAACTGAAATGGTAAAGCTCACTGACATTTGCCCTATCTGAAAGTCTGATAAATGCCCGAAAAATGACTAAGTCCCCAAAAAATTTTTTTAAACTTTTTTCAAATTTACCCCCGTGGGATATATATTCTACCCACACACAACTGGAATGCTCCTGGGGTACCCTCACACATATTATTTCCTCATTTAGTGGATATTTTCACAAAAAAAGTGAAATTTTCCAAAATCCAGAAAATTGGCTGAAAACGACTAAATATCAAGGAATCATTGGGCGAATCGCTCTGGAACTGAAATTGGAATCCTCACTGACATTTCCCCTATCTGAAAGTCTGATAAACGACTGGAATATGACTAAGTCCAAAAAAAAAATGTTTTCAACTTTTTTCAATTTTACCCCCTTGGGATATATATTCTACCTATACACATTTGGAACTCTCCTGGGGTACCCTCACACATATTATTCCCTCATTTAGTTGATATTTTCACAAAAAAGTGAAATTTTAAAAAATCCAAAATATTGGCTGAAAACGACTAAATATCAAGGACTCATTGGACGAATCGCTCTGGAACTGAAATCGGAATGCTCATTGACATTTCACCTATCTGAAAGTCTGATAAACGTCAGAAAATTGACTTAGTCCAAAAAAAAAAAAATTTTCACCTTTTTTCAATTTTATCCCCGTGTTATATATATTCTACCCAAACACATTTGGAACTCTCCTGGGATACCCTCACACATATTATTCCCTCATTTAGTGGATATTTTGACAAAAAAGTGAAATTTTCAAAAATCCAGAAAATTGGCTGAAAACGACTAAATATCAAGGACTTATTGGACGAATCGCTCTGGAACTGAAATCGAAATGCTCACTGACATTTCCCCTATCTGAAAGTCTGATAAACGCCGGAAAAATGACTAAGTCCAAAAAAAAATTTTTTCAACTTTTTTCTATTTTACCCCCGTGGGATATATATTCTACAAACACACATTTGGAACTCTCCTGGGGTACCCTCACACATATTATTCCCTCATTTCGTGGATATTTTCACAAAAAAGTGAAATTTTCAAAAATCCAGAAAATTGGCTGAAAATGACTAAATATCAAGGACTCATTGGGCGAATCGTTCTGGAACTGAAATCGGAACGCTCAGTGACATTTGCCCTATCTGAAAGTCTGATAAACGTCAGAAAATTGACTTAGTCCAAAAAAAAAATTTTTTTCAACTTTTTTCAATTTTATCCCCGTGTTATATATATTCTACCCAAACACATTTGGAACTCTCCTGGGATACCCTCACACATATTATTCCCTCATTTAGTGGATATTTTGACAAAAAAGTGAAATTTTCAAAAATCCAGAAAATTGGCTGAAAACGACTAAATATCAAAGACTCATTGGGCGAATCGCTCTGGAACTGAAATCGGAACGCTCACTGATATTTCCCCTATCTGAAAGTCTGATAAACGCCAGAAAATTGACTTAGTCCAAAATAAAAAAATTTCAACTTTTTCAATTTTACCCCCGTGGGATATATATTCTACCCACACACATTTGGAACTCTCCTGGGGTACCCTCACACATATTATTCCCTCATTTAGTGGATATTTTCACAAAAAAAGTGAAATTTTCCAAAATCCAGCAAATTGGCTGAAAACGACTAAATATCAAGGACTCATAGGGCGAATCGCTCTGGAACTGAAATCGGAACGCTCAGTGACATTTGCCCTATCTGAAAGTCTGATAAACGTCAGAAAATTGACTTAGTCCAAAAAAAAAAAATTTTTCACCTTTTTTCAATTTTATCCCCGTGTTATATATATTCTACCCAAACACATTTGGAACTCTCCTGGGATACCCTCACACATATTATTCCCTCATTTAGTGGATATTTTCACAAAAAAGTGAAATTTTCAAAAATCCAGAAAATTGGCTGAAAACGACTAAATATCAAAGACTCATTGGGCGAATCGCTCTGGATCTGAAATCGGAACGCTCACTGATATTTCCCCTATCTGAAAGTCTGATAAACGCCAGAAAATTGACTTAGTCCAAAATAAAAAAATTTCAACTTTTTTCAATTTTACCCCCGTGGGATATATATTCTACCCACACACATTTGGAACTTTCCTGGGGTACCCTCACACATATTATTCCCTCATTTAGTGGATATTTTCACAAAAAAGTGAAATTTTCAAAAATCCAGAAAATTGGCTGAAAATGACTAAATATCAAGGAATCATTGGGAGAATCGCTCTGGAACTGAAATCGGAATGCTCACTGACATTTCCCCTATCTGAAAGTCTGATAAACACCGGAAAAATGACTAAGTCCAAAAAATAATTTTTTTCAACTTCTTTCAATTTTACCCCCGTGGGATATATATTCTACCCACTCACATTTGGAACTCTCCTGGGGTATCCTCACACATATTATTCCCTCATTTAGTGGATATTTTCACAAAAAAGTGAAATTTTCAAAAATCCAGAAAATTGGCTGAAAATGACTAAATATCAAGGACTCATTGGGTGAATCGCTCTGGAACTGAAATCGGAATGCTCAGTGACATTTGCCCTATCTGAAAGTCTGATAAACGGCCGAAAAATGACTAAGTCCAAAAAAAAAATTTTTTCAACTTTTTTCAATTTTACCCCTGTGGGATATATATTCTACCCATACACATTTGGAACTCTCCTCGGGTACCCTCACACATATTATTCCCTCATTTAGTGGATATTTTCACAAAAAAGTGAAATTTTCAAAAGTCCAGAAAATTGGCTGAAAACGACTAAATATCGAAGACTCATTGGGCGAATCGCTCTGGAACTGAAATCGGAACGCTCACTGACATTTCCCCTATCTGAAAGTCTGATAAACGCCGGAAAAATGACTAAGTCCAAAAAAATATATTTTTCAACTTCTTTCAATTTTACCACCGTGGGATATATATTCTACCCACACACATTCGGAACTCTCCTGGGGTACCCTCACACATCTTATTCCTTCATTTAGTGGATATTTTCACAAAAAAGTGAAATTTTCAAAAATCCAGAAAATTGGCTGAAAATTACTAAATAACAAGGAATCATTGGGAGAATCGCTCTGGAACTGAAATTGGAATCCTCACTGACATTTCCCCTATCTGAAAGTCTGATAAACGCCGGAAAAATGACTAAGTCCAAAAAAACATTTTTTCAACCTTTTTCTATTTTACCCCCGTGGGATATATATTCTACCCGTACACATTTGGAACTCTGCTGGGGTACCCTCACACATATTATTCCCTCATTTAGTTGATATTTTCACAAAAAAGTGAAATTTTCAAAAATCCAAAATGTTGGCTGAAAACGACTAAATATCAAAGACTCATTGGGCGAATCGCTCTGGAACTGAAATCGGAACGCTCACTGACATTTCCCCTCTCTGAAAGTCTGATAAACGCCGGAAAAATGACTAAGTCCAAAAAAAAATTTTTTTCAACTTCTTTCAATTTTACCCCCGTGGGATATATATTCTACCCACACACATTTGGAACTCTCCTGGGGTACCCTCACACATATTATTCCCTCATTTAGTGGATATTTTCACAAAAAAGTGAAATTTTCAAAAATCCAGAAAATTGGCTGAAAATGACTAAATATCAAGGACTTATTGGGCGAATCGCTCTGGAACTGAAATGGTAAAGCTCACTGACATTTGCCCTATCTGAAAGTCTGATAAATGCCCGAAAAATGACTAAGTCCCCAAAAAATTTTTTTAAACTTTTTTCAAATTTACCCCCGTGGGATATATATTCTACCCACACACAACTGGAATGCTCCTGGGGTACCCTCACACATATTATTTCCTCATTTAGTGGATATTTTCACAAAAAAAGTGAAATTTTCCAAAATCCAGAAAATTGGCTGAAAACGACTAAATATCAAGGAATCATTGGGCGAATCGCTCTGGAACTGAAATTGGAATCCTCACTGACATTTCCCCTATCTGAAAGTCTGATAAACGACTGGAATATGACTAAGTCCAAAAAAAAAATGTTTTCAACTTTTTTCAATTTTACCCCCTTGGGATATATATTCTACCTATACACATTTGGAACTCTCCTGGGGTACCCTCACACATATTATTCCCTCATTTAGTTGATATTTTCACAAAAAAGTGAAATTTTAAAAAATCCAAAATATTGGCTGAAAACGACTAAATATCAAGGACTCATTGGACGAATCGCTCTGGAACTGAAATCGGAATGCTCATTGACATTTCACCTATCTGAAAGTCTGATAAACGCCGGAAAAATGACTAAGTCCAAAAAAAAAATTTTTTTCAACTTCCTTCAATTTTACCCCCGTGGGATATATATTCTACCCACACACATTTGGAACTCTCCTGGGGTACCCTCACACATATTATTCCCTCATTTAGTGGATATTTTCACAAAAAAGTGTAATTTTCAAAAATCAAAAATATTGGCTGAAAACGACTAAATATCAAGGACTCATTGAGCGAATCGCTCTGGAACTGAAATCGGAACGCTCACTGACATTTGCCCTTTCTGAAAGTCTGATAAACGCCCGAAAAATGACTAAGTCCAAAAAAAATTTTTTTTCAACTTTTTTCAAATTTACCCCCGTGGGATATATATTCTACCCACACACATTTGGAACTCTCCTCGGGTACCCTCACACATATTATTCCCTCATTTAGTGGATATTTTCACAAAAAAGTGAAATTTTCAAAAATCCAGAAAAGTGGCTGAAAACGACTAAATATCAAAGACTCATTGGGCGAATCGCTCTGGAACTGAAATCGGAACGCTCACTGACATTTCCCCTATCTGAAAGTCTGATAAACGCCAGAAAAATAACTAAGTCCAAAAAAAAAATGTTTTCAACTTTTTTCAATTCTACCCCCGTGGGATATACATTCTACCTATACACATTTGGAACTCTCCTGGGGTACCCTCACACATATTATTCCCTCATTTAGCGGATATTTTCACAAAAAAAGTAAAATTTTCAAAAATCCAGAAAATTGGCTGAAAACGACTAAATATCAAGTACTCATTGGGCGAATCGCTCTGGAACTGAAATCGGAACGCTCACTGACAGTCTGATAAACGCCCGAAAAATGACTAAGTCCAAAAAAAAATTTTTTTCAACTTTTTTCAAATTTACCCCCGTGGGATATATATTCTACCCACACACATTTGGAACTCTCCTGGGGTACCCTCACACATATTATTCCCTCATTTAGCGGATATTTTCACAAAAAAAGTAAAATTTTCAAAAATCCAGAAAATTGGCTGAAAACGACTAAATATCAAGTACTCATTGGGCGAATCGCTCTGGAACTGAAATCGGAACTCTTACTGACATTTGCCCTATCTGAAAGTCTGATTATTATTATATTGGCTGAAAACGACTAAATATCAAGGACTCATTGGACGAATCGCTCTGGAACTGAAATCGGAATGCTCATTGACATTTCCCCTATCTGAAAGTCTGATAAACGCCCGAAAAATGACTAAGTCCAAAAAAAAATTTTTTTCAACTTTTTTCAAATTTACCCCCGTGGGATATATATTCTACCCACACACATTTGGAACTCTCCTGGGGTACCCTCACACATATTATTCCCTCATTTAGCGGATATTTTCACAAAAAAAGTAAAATTTTCAAAAATCCAGAAAATTGGCTGAAAACGACTAAATATCAAGTACTCATTGGGCGAATCGCTCTGGAACTGAAATCGGAACGCTCACTGACATTTCCCCTATCTGAAAGTCTGATAAACGCCAGAAAATTGACTTAGTCCAAAATAAAAAAATTTAAACTTTTTTCAATTTTACCCCCGTGGGATATATATTCTACCCACACACATTTGGAACTCTCCTGGGGTACCCTCACACATATTATTCCCTCATTTAGTGGATATTTTCAAAAAAAAGTGAAATTTTCAAAAATCCAGAAAATTGGCTGAAAACGACTAAATATCAAGGACTCATTGGGCGAATCGCTCTGGAACTGAAATCGGAACGCTCACTAACATTTCACCTATCTGAAAGTCTGATAAACGCCAGAAAATTGACTTAGTCCAAAATAAAAAAATTTCAACTTTTTTCAATTTTACCCCCATGGGATATATACACACATTTGGAACTCTCCTGGGGTATCCTCACACATATTATTCCCTCATTTAGTGGATATTTTCACAAAAAAAGTGAAATTTTCAAAAATCCAAAATATTGGCTGAAAATGACTAAATATCAAGGACTCATTGGGCGAATCGCTCTGGAACTGAAATCCGAACGCTCACTGACATTTCCCTATCTGAAAGTCTGATAAACGCCGGAAAAATGACTAAGTCCAAAAAACATTTTTTTACACTTTTTTCAATTTTATCCCCGTGTTATATATATTCTACCCAAACACATTTGGAACTCTCCTGGGGTACCCTCACACATATTATTCCCTCATTTAGTGGATATTTAAAAAAAAAAGTGAAATTTTCAAAAATCCAGAAAATTGGCTGAAAACGACTAAATATCAAGGACTCATTGGGCAAATCGCTCTGGAACTGAAATCGGAACGCTCACTGACATTTCCCTATCTGAAAGTCTGATAAACGCCCGAAAAATGACTAAGTCCAAAAAAAAAATGTTTTCAACTTTTTTCAATTTTACCCCCGTGGGATATATATTCTACCCACACACATTTGGAACTCTACTGGGGTACCCTCACACATATTATTCCCTCATTTAGTGGATATTTTCACAAAAAAGTGAAATTTTCAAAAATCCAAAATATTAGCTGAAAACGACTAAATATCAAGGACTCATTGGGCGAATCGCTCTGGAACTGAAATCGGAATGCTCACTGACATTTGCCCTATCTGAAAGTCTGATAAACACCCGAAAAATGACTAAGTCCAAAAAAAAATTTTTTTTCAACTTTTTTCAAATTTACCCCCGTGGGATATATATTCTACCCATACACATTTGGAACTCTCCTGGGGTACCCTCACACATATTAATCCCTCATTTAGTGGATATTTTCACAAAAAAAGTGAAAATTTCAAAAATCCAGAAAATTGGCTGAAAACGATGAAATATCAAAGACTCATTGGGCGAATCGCTCTGGAACTGAAATCGGAATGCTCACTGACATTTCCCCTATCTGAAAGTCTGATAAACGCCGGAAAAATGACTAAGTCCAAAAAAAAATTTTTTAAACTTTTTTCAATTTTATCCCCGTGTTATATATATTCTACCAAAACACATTTGGAACTCTCCTGGGGTACCCTCACACATATTATTCCCTCATTTAGTGGATATTTTCACAAAAAAGTGAAATTTTCAAAAATCCAAAATATTGGCTGAAAACGACTAAATATCAAGGACTCATTGGGCGAATCGCTCTGGAACTGAAATCGGAATGCTCATTGACATATGTCCTATCTGAAAGTCTGATAAACGCCCGAAAAATGACTAAGTCCAAAAAAAAAATGTTTTCAACTTTTTTCAATTTTACCCCCGTGGGATATATATTCTACCCACACACATTTGGAACTCTACTGGGGTACCCTCACACATATTATTCCCTCATTTAGTGGATATTTTCACAAAAAAGTGAAATTTTCAAAAATCCAAAATATTGGCTGAAAACAACTAAATATCAAGGACTCATTGGGCGAATCTCTCTGGAACTGAAATCGGAATGCTCACTGACATTTCCCCTATCTGAAAGTCTGATAAACGGCGGAAAAATGACTAAGTCCAAAAAAAAATTTTTTTCAACTTCTTTCAATTTTACCCCCGTGGGATATATATTCTACCCACACATATTTGGAACTCTCCTGGGGTACCCTCACACATATTATTCCCTCATTTAGTGGATATTTTCACAAAAAAGTGAAATTTTCAAAAATCCAGAAAATTGGCTGAAAACGACTAAATATCAAGGACTCATTGGGCGAATCGCTCTGGAACTGAAATCGGAACGCTCACTGACATTTCCCCTATCTGAAAGTCTGATAAACACCAGAAAATTGACTTAGTCCAAAATAAAAAAATTTCAACTTTTTTCAATTTTACCCCCGTGGGATATATATTCTACCCACACACATTTGGTACTCTCCTGGGGTACCCTCACACATATTATTCCCTCATTTAGTGGATATTTTCACAAAATAAGTGAAATTTTCAAAAATCCAGAAAATTGGCTGAAAACGACTAAATATCAAGTACTCATTGGACGAATCGCTCTGGAACTGAAATCGGAATGCTCATTGACATTTCCCCTATCTGAAAGTCTGATAAACGCCGGAAAAATGACAGTCCAAAAAAAAATTTTTTTTCAACTTCTTTCAATTTTACCCCCGTGAGATATATATTCTACCCACACACATTTGGAACTCTCCTGGGGTACCCTCACACATATTATTCCCTCATTTAGTGGATATTTTCACAAAAAAGTGAAATTTTCAAAAATCCAGAAAAGTGGCTGAAAACGACTAAGTATCAAAGACTCATTGGGCGAATCGCTCTGGAACTGAAATCGGAACGCTCACTGACATTTCCCCTATCTGAAAGTCTGATAAACGCCAGAAAAATAGCTAAGTCCAAAAAAAAAATGTTTTCAACTTTTTTCAATTCTACCCCCGTGGGATATACATTCTACCTATACACATTTGGAACTCTCCTGGGGTACCCTCACACATATTATTCCCTCATTTAGCGGATATTTTCACAAAAAAAGTAAAATTTTCAAAAATCCAGAAAATTGGCTGAAAACGACTAAATATCAAGTATTCATTGGGCGAATCGCTCTGGAACTGAAATCGGAACGCTCACTGACAGTCTGATAAACGCCCGAAAAATGACTAAGTCCAAAAAAAAATTTTTTTCAACTTTTTTCAAATTTACCCCCGTGGGATATATATTCTACCCACACACATTTGGAACTCTCCTGGGGTACCCTCACACATATTATTCCCTCATTTAGCGGATATTTTCACAAAAAAAGTAAAATTTTCAAAAATCCAGAAAATTGGCTGAAAACGACTAAATATCAAGTACTCATTGGGCGAATCGCTCTGGAACTGAAATCGGAACTCTTACTGACATTTGCCCTATCTGAAAGTCTGATTATTATTATATTGGCTGAAAACGACTAAATATCAAGGACTCATTGGACGAATCGCTCTGGAACTGAAATCGGAATGCTCATTGACATTTCCCCTATCTGAAAGTCTGATAAACGCCCGAAAAATGACTAAGTCCAAAAAAAAATTTTTTTCAACTTTTTTCAAATTTACCCCCGTGGGATATATATTCTACCCACACACATTTGGAACTCTCCTGGGGTACCCTCACACATATTATTCCCTCATTTAGCGGATATTTTCACAAAAAAATTAAAATTTTCAAAAATCCAGAAAATTGGCTGAAAACGACTAAATATCAAGTACTCATTGGGCGAATCGCTCTGGAACTGAAATCGGAACGCTCACTGACATTTCCCCTATCTGAAAGTCTGATAAACGCCAGAAAATTGACTTAGTCCAAAATAAAAAAATTTAAACTTTTTTCAATTTTACCCCCGTGGGATATATATTCTACCCACACACATTTGGAACTCTCCTGGGGTACCCTCACACATATTATTCCCTCATTTAGTGGATATTTTCACAAAAAAGTGAAATTTTCAAAAATCCAAAATATTGGCTGAAAACGACTAAATATCAAGGACTCATTGGGCGAATCGCTCTGGAACTGAAATCGGAACGCTCACTGACATTGGCCCTATCTGAAAGTCTTATAAACGCCCGAAAAATGACTAAGTCCAAAAAAAAAATTTTTCCAACTTTTTTCAAATTTACCCCTGTGGGATATATATTCTACCCACACACATTTGGAACTCTCCTGGGGTACCCTCACACATATTATTCCCTCATTTAGTGGATATTTTCACAAAAAAAGTGAAACTTTCCAAAATCCAGAAAATTGGCTGAAAACGACTAAATATCAAGAACTCATTGGGCGAATCGCTCTGGAACTGAAATCGGAACGCTCACTGACATTTCCCCTATCTGAAAGTATGATAAACGCCAGAAAATTGACTTAGTCCAAAATAAAAATTTTTTATCTTTTTTCAATTTAAAACCGTGGGATATATATTCTACCCACACACATTTGGAACTCTCCTGGGGTATCCTCACGCATATTATTCCCTCATTTAGTGGATATTTTCACAAAAAAAGTGAAATTTTCAAAAATCCAGAAAATTGGCTGAAAACGACTAAATATCAAGGACTCATTGCGAGAATCGCTCTGGAACTGAAATCGGAACGCTCAATGACATTTCCCTATCTGAAAGTCTGATAAACGCCGGAAAAATGACTAAGTCCAAAAAAAAAAAATTTTCAACTTTTTTCAATTTTACCCCCGTGGGATATATATTCTACCCACACACATTTGGAACTCTCCTGGGGTACCCTCACACATATTATTCCCTCATTTAGTGGATATTTTAAAAAAAAAGTGAAATTTTCAAAAATCCAGAAAATTGGCTGAAAACGACTAAATATCAAGGACTCATTGGGCGAATCGCTCTGGAACTGAAATCGGAATGCTCACTGACATTTCCCCTATCTGAAAGTCTGATAAACGCCAGAAAATTGACTTAGTCCAAAATAAAAAAACTTCAACTTTTTTCAATTTTACCCCCGTGGGATATATATTCTACCCACACACATTTGGTACTCTCCTGGGGTATCCTCACACATATTATTCCCTCATTTAGTGGATATTTTCACAAAAAAAGTGAAATTTTCAAAAATCCAGAAAATTGGCTGAAAACGACTAAATATCAAGGACTCATTGGGCGAATCGCTCTGGAACTGAAATCGGAACGCTCACTGACATTTCCCTATCTGAAAGTCTGATAAACGCCGGAAAAATGACTAAGTCCAAAAAAAATTTTTTTACACTTTTTTCAATTTTATCCCCGTGTTATATATATTCTACCCAAACACATTTGGAACTCTCCTGGGGTACCCTCCCACATATTATTCCCTCATTTAGTGGATATTTAAAAAAAAAAGTGAAATTTTCAAAAATCCAGAAAATTGGCTGAAAACGACTAAATATCAAGGACTCATTGGGCAAATCGCTCTGGAACTGAAATCGGAACGCTCACTGACATTTCCCTATCTGAAAGTCTGATAAACGCCCGAAAAATGACTAAGTCCAAAAAAAAAATGTTTTCAACTTTTTTCAATTTTACCCCCGTGGGATATATATTCTACCCACACACATTTGGAACTCTACTGGGGTACCCTCACACATATTATTCCCTCATTTAGTGGATATTTTCACAAAAAAGTGAAAATTTCAAAAATCCAGAAAATTGGCTGAAAACGATGAAATATCAAAGACTCATTGGGCGAATCGCTCTGGAACTGAAATCGGAATGCTCACTGACATTTCCCCTATCTGAAAGTCTGATAAACGCCGGAAAAATGACTAAGTCCAAAAAAAAATTTTTTAAACTTTTTTCAATTTTATCCCCGTGTTATATATATTCTACCAAAACACATTTGGAACTCTCCTGGGGTACCCTCACACATATTATTCCCTCATTTAGTGGATATTTTCACAAAAAAGTGAAATTTTTAAAAATCCAAAATATTGGCTGAAAACGACTAAATATCAAGGACTCATTGGGCGAATCGCTCTGGAACTGAAATCGGAACGCTCATTGACATATGTCCTATCTGAAAGTCTGATAAACGCCCGAAAAATGACTAAGTCCAAAAAAAAAATGTTTTCAACTTTTTTCAATTTTACCCCCGTGGGATATATATTCTACCCACACACATTTGGAACTCTACTGGGGTACCCTCACACATATTATTCCCTCATTTAGTGGATATTTTCACAAAAAAGTGAAATTTTCAAAAATCCAGAAAATTGGCTGAAAACGACTAAATATCAAGGACTCATTGGGCGAATCGCTCTGGAACTGAAATCGGAACGCTCACTGACATTTCCCCTATCTGAAAGTCTGATAAACGCCAGAAAATTGACTTAGTCCAAAATAAAAAAATTTCAACTTTTTTCAATTTTACCCCCGTGGGATATATATTCTACCCATACACATTTGGAACTCTCCTGGGGTACCCTCACACATATTATTCCCTCATTTAGTGGATATTTTCACAAAAAAAGTGAAAATTTCAAAAATCCAGAAAATTGGCTGAAAACGATGAAATATCAAAGACTCATTGGGCGAATCGCTCTGGAACTGAAATCGGAATGCTCACTGACATTTCCCCTATCTGAAAGTCTGATAAACGCCCGAAAAATGACTAAGTCCAAAAAAAATATTTTTTTCAACTTTTTTTAAATTTACCCCCGTGGGATATATATTCTACCCACACACATTTGGAACTCTCCTGGGGTACCCTCACACATATTATTCCCTCATTTAGTGGATATTTTCACAAAAAAAGTGAAACTTTCCAAAATCCAGAAAATTGGCTGAAAACGACTAAATATCAAGAACTCATTGGGCGAATCGCTCTGGAACTGAAATCGTAACGCTCACTGACATTTCCCCTATCTGAAAGTATGATAAACGCCAGAAAATTGACTTAGTCCAAAATAAAAAAATTTCATCTTTTTTCAATTTAAAACCGTGGGATATATATTCTACCCACACACATTTGGAACTCTCCTGGGGTATCCTCACGCATATTATTCCCTCATTTAGTGGATATTTTCACAAAAAAAGTGAAATTTTCAAAAATCCAGAAAATTGGCTGAAAACGACTAAATATCAAGGACTCATTGCGAGAATCGCTCTGGAACTGAAATCGGAACGCTCAATGACATTTCCCTATCTGAAAGTCTGATAAACGCCGGAAAAATGACTAAGTCCAAAAAAAAAAAATTTTCAACTTTTTTCAATTTTACCCCCGTGGGATATATATTCTACCCACACACATTTGGAACTCTCCTGGGGTACCCTCACACATATTATTCCCTCATTTAGTGGATATTTAAAAAAAAAAGTGAAATTTTCAAAAATCCAGAAAATTGGCTGAAAACGACTAAATATCAAGGACTCATTGGGCGAATCGCTCTGGAACTGAAATCGGAATGCTCACTGACATTTCCCCTATCTGAAAGTCTGATAAACGCCAGAAAATTGACTTAGTCCAAAATAAAAAAACTTCAACTTTTTTCAATTTTACCCCCGTGGGATATATATTCTACCCACACACATTTGGAACTCTCCTGGGGTATCCTCACACATATTATTCCCTCATTTAGTGGATATTTTCACAAAAAAAGTGAAATTTTCAAAAATCCAGAAAATTGGCTGAAAACGACTAAATATCAAGGACTCATTGGGCAAATCGCTCTGGAACTGAAATCGGAACGCTCACTGACATTTCCCTATCTGAAAGTCTGATAAACGCCGGAAAAATGACTAAGTCCAAAAAAAAATTTTTTAAACTTTTTTCAATTTTACCCCCGTGGGATATATATTCTACCCACGTACATTTGTAACTCTACTGTGGTACCCTCACACATATTATTCCCTCTTTTAGTGGATATTTTCACAAAAAAGTGAAATTTTCAAAAATCCAAAATATTGGCTGAAAATGAATAAGTATCAAGGACTCATTGGGCGAATCGCTCTGGAACTGAAATCGGAATGCTCACTGACATTTGCCTTATCTCAAAGTCTGATAAACGCCAGAAAATTGACTTAGTCCAAAATAAAAAAATTTCAACTTTTTTCAATTTTACCCCGGTGGGATATATATTCTACCCACACACATTTGGAACTCTCCTGGGGTATCCTCACACATATTATTCCCTCATTTAGTGGATATTTTCACAAAAAAGTGAAATTTTCAAAAATCCAAAATATTGGCTGAAAACGACTAAATATCAAGGACTCATTGGCGAATCGCTCTGGAACTGAAATCGGAACGCTCACTGACATTTGCCCTATCTGAAAGTCTGATAAACGCCCAAAAAATGAATAAGTCCAAAAAAAAAATGTTTTCAACTTTTTTCAAATTTTACCCCCGTGGGATATGGATTCTACCCACACACATTTGGAACTCTCCTGGGGTACCCTCACACATATTATTTCCTCATTTAGTGGATATTTTCACAAAAAAGTGAAATTTTCAAAAATCCAGAAAATTGGCTGAAAATGACTAAATATCAAGGAATCATTGGGAGAATCGCTCTGGAACTGAAATCGGAATGCTCACTGACATTTCCCCTATGTGAAAGTCTGATAAACGCCGGAAAAATGACTAAGTCCAAAAAAAAATTTTTTCAACTTTTTTCTATTTTACCCCCGTGGGATATATATTCTTCAAACACACATTTGGAACTCTCCTGGGGTACCCTCACACATATTATTCCCTCATTTAGTGGATATTTTCACAAAAAAGTGAAATTTTCAAAAATCCAGAAAATTGGCTGAAAACGACTAAATATCAAGGACTCATTGGGCGAATCACTGTGGAACTGAAATCGGAACGCTCACTGACATTTCCCTATCTGAAAGTCTGATAAACGCCGGAAAAAAATTTTTTTTCGACTTTTTTCAATTTTACCCCCGTGGGATATATATTCTACCCACACACATTTGGAACTCTCCTGGGGTACCCTCACACATATTATTTCCTAATTTAGTGGATATTTTCACAAAAAAAGTGAAATTTTCCAAAATCCAGAAAATTGGCTGAAAACGACAAAATATCAAGGACTCATTCGGCGAATCGCTCTGGAACTGAAATCGGAACGCTCACTGACATATCCCCTATCTGAAAGTCTGATAAACGCCAGAAAATTGACTTAGTCCAAAATAAAAAAATTTCAACTTTTTTCAATTTTACCCCCGTGGGATATATATTCTAACCAAACACATTTGGAACTCTCCTGGGGTACCCTCACACATATTATTCCCTCATTTAGTGGATATTTTCACAAAAAAGTGAAATTTTCAAAAATCCAGAAAATTGGCTGAAAACGACTAAATATCAAGGACACATTGGGCGAATCGCTCTGGAACTGAAATCGGAACGCTCACTGACATTTCCCAATCTGAAAGTCTGATAAACGCCGGAAAAATGACTTAGTCCAAAATAAAAAAACTTCAACTTTTTTCAATTTTACCCCCGTGGGATATATATTCTACCCACACACATTTGGTACTCTCCTGGGGTATCCTCACACATATTATTCCCTCATTTAGTGGATATTTTCACAAAAAAAGTGAAATTTTCAAAAATCCAGAAAATTGGCTGAAAACGACTAAATATCAAGGACTCATTGGGCGAATCGCTCTGGAACTGAAATCGGAACGCTCACTGACATTTCCCTATCTGAAAGTCTGATAAACGCCGGAAAAATGACTAAGTCCAAAAAAAATTTTTTTACACTTTTTTCAATTTTATCCCCGTGTTATATATATTCTACCCAAACACATTTGGAACTCTCCTGGGGTACCCTCCCACATATTATTCCCTCATTTAGTGGATATTTAAAAAAAAAAGTGAAATTTTCAAAAATCCAGAAAATTGGCTGAAAACGACTAAATATCAAGGACTCATTGGGCAAATCGCTCTGGAACTGAAATCGGAACGCTCACTGACATTTCCCTATCTGAAAGTCTGATAAACGCCCGAAAAATGACTAAGTCCAAAAAAAAAATGTTTTCAACTTTTTTCAATTTTACCCCCGTGGGATATATATTCTACCCACACACATTTGGAACTCTACTGGGGTACCCTCACACATATTATTCCCTCATTTAGTGGATATTTTCACAAAAAAGTGAAAATTTCAAAAATCCAGAAAATTGGCTGAAAACGATGAAATATCAAAGACTCATTGGGCGAATCGCTCTGGAACTGAAATCGGAATGCTCACTGACATTTCCCCTATCTGAAAGTCTGATAAACGCCGGAAAAATGACTAAGTCCAAAAAAAAATTTTTTAAACTTTTTTCAATTTTATCCCCGTGTTATATATATTCTACCAAAACACATTTGGAACTCTCCTGGGGTACCCTCACACATATTATTCCCTCATTTAGTGGATATTTTCACAAAAAAGTGAAATTTTTAAAAATCCAAAATATTGGCTGAAAACGACTAAATATCAAGGACTCATTGGGCGAATCGCTCTGGAACTGAAATCGGAACGCTCATTGACATATGTCCTATCTGAAAGTCTGATAAACGCCCGAAAAATGACTAAGTCCAAAAAAAAAATGTTTTCAACTTTTTTCAATTTTACCCCCGTGGGATATATATTCTACCCACACACATTTGGAACTCTACTGGGGTACCCTCACACATATTATTCCCTCATTTAGTGGATATTTTCACAAAAAAGTGAAATTTTCAAAAATCCAGAAAATTGGCTGAAAACGACTAAATATCAAGGACTCATTGGGCGAATCGCTCTGGAACTGAAATCGGAACGCTCACTGACATTTCCCCTATCTGAAAGTCTGATAAACGCCAGAAAATTGACTTAGTCCAAAATAAAAAAATTTCAACTTTTTTCAATTTTACCCCCGTGGGATATATATTCTACCCATACACATTTGGAACTCTCCTGGGGTACCCTCACACATATTATTCCCTCATTTAGTGGATATTTTCACAAAAAAAGTGAAAATTTCAAAAATCCAGAAAATTGGCTGAAAACGATGAAATATCAAAGACTCATTGGGCGAATCGCTCTGGAACTGAAATCGGAATGCTCACTGACATTTCCCCTATCTGAAAGTCTGATAAACGCCCGAAAAATGACTAAGTCCAAAAAAAATATTTTTTTCAACTTTTTTTAAATTTACCCCCGTGGGATATATATTCTACCCACACACATTTGGAACTCTCCTGGGGTACCCTCACACATATTATTCCCTCATTTAGTGGATATTTTCACAAAAAAAGTGAAACTTTCCAAAATCCAGAAAATTGGCTGAAAACGACTAAATATCAAGAACTCATTGGGCGAATCGCTCTGGAACTGAAATCGTAACGCTCACTGACATTTCCCCTATCTGAAAGTATGATAAACGCCAGAAAATTGACTTAGTCCAAAATAAAAAAATTTCATCTTTTTTCAATTTAAAACCGTGGGATATATATTCTACCCACACACATTTGGAACTCTCCTGGGGTATCCTCACGCATATTATTCCCTCATTTAGTGGATATTTTCACAAAAAAAGTGAAATTTTCAAAAATCCAGAAAATTGGCTGAAAACGACTAAATATCAAGGACTCATTGCGAGAATCGCTCTGGAACTGAAATCGGAACGCTCAATGACATTTCCCTATCTGAAAGCCTGATAAACGCCGGAAAAATGACTAAGTCCAAAAAAAAAAAATTTTCAACTTTTTTCAATTTTACCCCCGTGGGATATATATTCTACCCACACACATTTGGAACTCTCCTGGGGTACCCTCACACATATTATTCCCTCATTTAGTGGATATTTAAAAAAAAAAGTGAAATTTTCAAAAATCCAGAAAATTGGCTGAAAACGACTAAATATCAAGGACTCATTGGGCGAATCGCTCTGGAACTGAAATCGGAATGCTCACTGACATTTCCCCTATCTGAAAGTCTGATAAACGCCAGAAAATTGACTTAGTCCAAAATAAAAAAACTTCAACTTTTTTCAATTTTACCCCCGTGGGATATATATTCTACCCACACACATTTGGAACTCTCCTGGGGTATCCTCACACATATTATTCCCTCATTTAGTGGATATTTTCACAAAAAAAGTGAAATTTTCAAAAATCCAGAAAATTGGCTGAAAACGACTAAATATCAAGGACACATTGGGCGAATCGCTCTGGAACTGAAATCGGAACGCTCACTGACATTTCCCAATCTGAAAGTCTGATAAACGCCGGAAAAATGACTAAGTCCAAAAAAAAATTTTTTCAACTTTTTTCAATTTTATCCCCGTGTTATATATATTCTCCCCAAACACATTTGGAACTCTCCTGGGGTACCCTCACACATATTATTCCCTCATTTAGTGGATATTTTCAGAAAAAAAGTGAAATTTTCAAAAATCCAGAAAATTGGCTGAAAACGACTAAATATCAAGGACTCATTGGGCGAATCACTCTGGAACTAAAATCGGAACGCTCACTGACATTTCCCTATCTGAAAGTCTGATAAACGCCAGAAAAAAATTTTTTTAGACTTTTTTCAATTTTACCCCCGTGGGATATATATTCTACCCACACACATTTGGAACTCTCCTGGAGTACCCTCACACATATTATTCCCTCATTTAGTGGATATTTTCACAAAAAAGTGAAATTTTCAAAAATCCAAAATACTGGCTGAAAACGACTAAATATCAAGGACTCATTGGGTGAATCGCTCTGGAACTGAAATCGGAACGCTCACTGACATTTGCCCTATCTGAAAGTCTGATAAATGCCCGAAATATGACTAAGTCCAAAAAAAAATTTTTTTCAACTTCTTTCAATTTTACCCCCGTGGGATATATATTCTACCCACACACATTTGGAACTCTCCTGGGGTACCCTCACACATATTATTTCCTCATTTAGTGGATATTTTCACAAAAAAGTGAAATTTTCAAAAATCCAGAAAATTGGCTGAAAATGACTAAATATCAAGGAATCATTGGGAGAATCGCTCTGGAACTGATATCGGAATGCTCACTGACATTTCCCCTATGTGAAAGTCTGATAAACGCCGGAAAAATGACTAAGTCCAAAAAAAAATTTTTTCAACTTTTTTCTATTTTACCCCCGTGGGATATATATTCTTCAAACACACATTTGGAACTCTCCTGGGGTACCCTCACACATATTATTCCCTCATTTAGTGGATATTTTCACAAAAAAGTGAAATTTTCAAAAATCCAGAAAATTGGCTGAAAACGACTAAATATCTAAGACTCATTGGGCGAATCACTCTGGAACTGAAATCGGAATGCTCACTGACATTTCCCCTATCTGAAAATCTGATAAACGCCGGAAAAATGACTAAGTCCAAAAAAAAAATTTTTTCAACTTTTTTCTATTTTACCCCTGTGGGATATATATTCTACCCACACACATTTGGAACTCTCCTGGGGTACCCTCACACATATTATTCCCTCATTTAGTGGATATTTTCACTAAAAAATTGAAATTTTCAAAAATCCAGAAAATTGGCTGAAAACGACTAAATATCAAGGACTCATTGGGCGAATCACTGTGGAACTGAAATCGGAACGCTCACTGACATTTCCCTATCTGAAAGTCTGATAAACGCCGGAAAAAAATTTTTTTTCGACTTTTTTCAATTTTACCCCCGTGGGATATATATTCTACCCACACACATTTGGAACTCTCCTGGGGTACCCTCACACATATTATTTCCTAATTTAGTGGATATTTTCACAAAAAAAGTGAAATTTTCCAAAATCCAGAAAATTGGCTGAAAACGACAAAATATCAAGGACTCATTCGGCGAATCGCTCTGGAACTGAAATCGGAACGCTCACTGACATATCCCCTATCTGAAAGTCTGATAAACGCCAGAAAATTGACTTAGTCCAAAATAAAAAAATTTCAACTTTTTTCAATTTTACCCCCGTGGGATATATATTCTAACCAAACACATTTGGAACTCTCCTGGGGTACCCTCACACATATTATTCCCTCATTTAGTGGATATTTTCACAAAAAAGTGAAATTTTCAAAAATCCAGAAAATTGGCTGAAAACGACTAAATATCAAGGACACATTGGGCGAATCGCTCTGGAACTGAAATCGGAACGCTCACTGACATTTCCCTATCTGAAAGTCTGATAAACGCCGGAAAAATGACTAAGTCCAAAAAAAAATTTTTTCAACTTTTTTCAATTTTATCCCCGTGTTATATATATTCTCCCCAAACACATTTGGAACTCTCCTGGGGTACCCTCACACATATTATTCCCTCATTTAGTGGATATTTTGACAAAAAAGTGAAATTTTCAAAAATCCAGAAAATTGGCTGAAAACGACTAAATATCTAAGACTCATTGGGCGAATCACTCTGGAACTGAAATCGGAACGCTCACTGACATTTCCCCTATCTGCAAATCTGATAAACGGCGGAAAAATGACTAAGTCCAAAAAAAAAATTTTTTCAACTTTTTTCTATTTTACCCCCGTGGGATATATATTCTACCCACACACATTTGGAACTCTCCTGGGGTACCCTCACACATATTATTCCCTCATTTAGTGGATATTTTCACAAAAAAAGTGAAATTTTCAAAAATCCAGAAAATTGGCTGAAAACGACTAAATATCAAGGACTCATTGGGCGAATCACTCTGGAACTGAAATCGGAACGCTCACTGACATTTCCCTATCTGAAAGTCTGATAAACGCCAGAAAAAAATTTTTTTAGACTTTTTTCAATTTTACCCCCGTGGGATATATATTCTACCCACACACATTTGGAACTCTCCTGGAGTACCCTCACACATATTATTCCCTCATTTAGTGGATATTTTCACAAAAAAGTGAAATTTTCAAAAATCCAAAATACTGGCTGAAAACGACTAAATATCAAGGACTCATTGGGTGAATCGCTCTGGAACTGAAATCGGAACGCTCACTGAGATTTGCCCTATCTGAAAGTCTGATAAATGCCCGAAATATGACTAAGTCCAAAAAAAAATTTTTTTCAACTTCTTTCAATTTTACCCCCGTGGGATATATATTCTACCCACACACATTTGGAACTCTCCTGGGGTACCCTCACACATATTATTTCCTCATTTAGTGGATATTTTCACAAAAAAAGTGAAATTTTCCAAAATCCAGAAAATTGGCTGAAAACGACTAAATATCAAGGACTCATTGGGCGAATCGCTCTGGAACTGAAATCGGAACGCTCACTGACATTTGCCCTATCTGAAAGTCTGATAAACGCCAGAAAAATGACAAGTCCAAAAAAAATTTTTTTTCAACTTTTTTCAATTTTACCCCCGTGGGATATATATTCTACCCACGTACATTTGGAACTCTCCTGTGGTAACCTCACACATATTATTCCCTCATTTTGTGGATATCGCGTCTTCTTGTGCAAAGTGGCTTCGGAGAGAAGTGGCAGTTATTTCAGAGGCCATGGACTAACATTCGTCTTCTTCTTCTCTTTCCACAGGTACATGCTCTGCATAATTCCCCTGCTCCTATGTATGCTGTCATCTAATGCTCTGCTGACCCATCTCTCTGGTACATGCTCTGCATAATTCCCCTGCTCCTATGTATGCTGTCATCTAATGCTCTGCTGACCCATCTCTCTGGTACATGCTCTGCATAATTCCCCTGCTCCTATGTATGCTGTCATCTAATGCTCTGCTGACCCATCTCTCTGGTACATGCTCTGCATAATTCCCCTGCTCCTATGTATGCTGTCATCTAATGCTCTGCTGACCCATCTCTCTGGTACATGCTCTGCATAATTCCCCTGCTCCTATGTATGCTGTCATCTAATGCTCTGCTGACCCATCTCTCTGGTACATGCTCTGCATAATTCCCCTGCTCCTATGTATGCTGTCATCTAATGCTCTGCTGACCCATCTCTCTGGTACATGCTCTGCATAATTCCCCTGCTCCTATGTATGCTGTCATCTAATGCTCTGCTGACCCATCTCTCTGGTACATGCTCTGCATAATTCCCCTGCTTCATCTGTCCCACTCCAATCAATATTCACATATGTTTGTCCTTTCCCCACTATATACCTTATCTGATTTTTAGAGGTGCTAAACTGCAGAGACTTGCGTCCTGGCTCTGTCTTTGATCACCCAGCCATCTCCTGTTGAAATGACCAGCTGTTAATTTATCCACAAGCCGTTCCCACAATGCCCTACACCTGATATAGTTTAATGTGGCCTATATATTTAGACTCTCTGTAAGGGGTGCATGCATGCTGGGGTGTGCACGCGTCTTCTTGTGCAAAGTGGCTTCGGAGAGAAGTGGCAGTTATTTCAGAGGCAGTTAGTCAAGGCAGGAGTCAGGTAACAAACACTTTGACCACTTACTCTCCTTTAACTATGTTTCTGTTAGCTCTCACTTTTTCATCTATAGTCCTCCACTTTCTAATAACCCCTCAAATCCCTACACCAAGTAAGAAACTCTTCATCTCTCCCTCTATCCTCCCCATTCATCTCACCTCCTCCTCCAAATTATTCCTCAACATTCAATCCTGGATCTCCAAACACAGACAGCCACCTCATGCTCTCTCTTGCTCCCACCTGCTAACACTTTCTCTGCTCCTCCTCACTGCTGGAGATATCTCTCCAAATCCTGGTCCTCCTCGCCATATCCCCACAGTTACTTCTACCTCCTATCCACGACCTTCCTCAATCTGTCGCAACCCTTCTAATCTCATACCCATCCAACTAATACCCACCTCCTTAGCTATACTAACAGGAGCTCTATGGAACGCTCGCTCTGTCTGCAACAAACTTTCCTTCATCCACGATCTTTTCATTACAAACAAACTCTCCTTCCTCGCCATCACCGAAACCTGTCTCACCCCCTCTGACACAGCCTCCCCAGCTGCCCTTTCATATGGCGGATTCCACCTTTCCCACACCCCCCGCCCCAATGGCAAACATGGTGGAGGCGTAGGTTTCCTCCTATCAGAACTCTGTGCTTTCACCAAAATCCCACTGCCACCCTCCGTTACACTCCCCTCTTTTGAGGTGCACTGTGTGCGCATCTCTTCCCCCTCCAACCTCCAACTGGCCGTCATTTACCGACCCCCAGGGCAAGCCACCACCTTCTTAGACCATTTCACTACCTGGCTGCTTCACTTCCTTTCCACTGACATCCCCACTATCATAATGGGTGACTTCAACATCCCCATTGACACTCCCCACTCGTCTGTCTCTAAGCTCCTATCCCTCACTTCCTCCTTTGGACTCACTCAATGGTCTTCCACACCCACCCACAAAGATGGCCACACACTGGACCTCATCTTCACCCGCCTCTGTTCCCTATCTAACCTCTCTAACTCACCACTCCCTCTCTCTGAACATAACCTCCTCACATTCTCTACCCTCTCCGGGTGCACAATCCCCACTCCACAAACTCACACACCCTCGCAGAAATCTCAAGCACCTTGACCTACACTCTCTCTCTGAATCCCTCCTTCCTCTCACAGACATAAATTCCTTGCACGATGCAGACGTTGCTGCTGCTTCATATAACACCGCAATAGCTTCAGCTCTAGACTCGATCGCACCTCTCACACACACCACACCTCGCACATTCAACAGGCAACCCTGGCGCACTAAACTTACCAAAGAACTGCGCCGGGCCTCCAGGGTTGCGGAGCGGAGATGGAAAAAGTCTCACTCCATCGAGCACTTCATCGCATTCAAGCAATCCCTCACTAATTTCAAGTCCGCACTCACTACAGCAAAACAAACCTACTTCTCATCTCTCATATCCTCCCTATCTCACAACCCTAAACAGCTATTTAACACTTTCAACTCTCTCCTTCGTCCTCCAGCACCTCCTCCCTCTTCTCTCATCTCAGCCGACGACTTTGCCTCATTCTTCAAACAGAAGATTGACACCATCAGACAAAACTTTGGCCTAAAGTCCACACAACCCCTCCTCATATCTACTCAACCCTCCTCCTCCAAACCCCACTTCTCCACCATTACAAAAGGTCAAGTCTCCTCTTTACTCTCCAAATCACACCTCACCACCTGCGAACTTGACCCAATCCCATCCCACCTCATCACTAAACTCACCACAGTCTTTATCCCAACCCTAACCCACCTCTTCAATCTATCACTAACAACCGGAGTCTTCCCCTCATGTTTCAAACATGCCGCAATCACACCCTTCCTCAAAAAGCCCTCCCTTGACCCTTCCTCTCTGACCAGCTACCGCCCCATATCACTCCTCCCCTTTGCCTCAAAACTTCTAGAACAACATGTCCACCTTGAACTGTCCTCCCACCTCTCCTCCTGCTCCCTCTTCGACCGTCTACAATCTGGCTTCCGACCGCATCACTCGACTGAAACTGCCCTGACCAAAGTCACCAACGACCTACTAAATGCCAAATCCAAGCGACACTACTCCATCCTCCTCCTTCTGGACCTGTCATCTGCCTTTGACACAGTGGACCATTCCCTCTTACTCCAGATTCTCTCATCTCTTGGCATCACGGACTTGGCTCTATCTTGGATCTCCTCATACTTAACAGACAGGACATTCAGCGTCTCCCACTCACGCACCACCTCCTCATCTCGCCACCCCCTATCTGTCGGTGTCCCCCAAGGTTCAGTTCTAGGACCTCTGCTCTTCTCCATCTACACCTTCGGCCTGGGACAGCTCATAGAGTCTCACGGCTTTCAGTATCACCTCTATGCTGACGACACACAGATCTACCTCTCTGGACCCGATATCTCCTCCCTACTAACCAGAATCCCACAATGTCTGTCCGCCATCTCATCCTTCTTCTCCGACAGGTTTCTAAAACTCAACATGGATAAAACAGAGTTCATCATCTTTCCACCCTCTCATTCACATCCCCCATCCGACCTATCCATCAACGGCAATGGCTGTTCACTCTCCCCAGTCCCACAAGCTCGCTGCCTTGGGGTAACCCTGGACTCTGATCTCTCCTTCAAGCCACATATTCAAGCCCTTTCCACCTCCTGCCGACTCCAACTCAAAAACATCTCCCGGATCCGTGCATTCCTCAGCAAAGACTCTGCAAAAACACTAGTGCATGCCCTCATCATATCCCGCCTCGACTACTGCAACCTCCTGCTCCGTGGCATCCCTTCCAACACTCTTGCACCTCTCCAATCTATCCTAAACTCTGCTGCTCGACTAATCCACCTGTCCCCCCGCTATTCCCCGGCCTCTCCTCTCTGTCAATCCCTTCACTGGCTCCCCATTGCCCAGAGAATTCAGTTCAAAACTCTAACCATGGCATACAAAGCCATCCACAACCTGTCTCCCCCATACATCTGTGACCTAGTCTCCCGGTACTTACCTGCACGCAACCTCCGATCCTCACAAGATCTCCTGCTCTACTCCCCTCTTATCTCCTCCTCCCACAATCGTATACAAGATTTCTCCCGTGCTTCCCCCCTACTCTGGAACTCTCTACCCCAACATATCAGACTCTCGCCGACTGTGGAAACCTTCAAAAGGAACCTGAAGACCCACCTCTTCCGACAAGCCTACAACCTGCAGTAAACACCACTGCACGACCAGCTCTACCCTCACCTACTGTATCCTCACCCATCCCTTGTAGACTGTGAGCCCTGGCGGGCAGGGTCCTCGCTCCTCCTGTACCAGTCGCTGACTCGTTTTGTTAAGATTATGTAAATGCTTTTGTTATGTATATCCCTATCACATGTAAAGCGCCATGGAATAAATGGCGCTATAATAATAAATAATAATAATAATAATATTTTCACAAAAAAGTGAAATTTTCAAAAATCCAAAATATTGGCTGAAAACGACTAAATATCAAGGACTCATTGGGCGAATCGCTCTGGAACTGAAATCGGAACGCTCACTGACATTTGCCCTATCTGAAAGTCTGATAAATGCCCGAAAAATGACTAAGTCCAAAAAAAATTTTTTTAAACTTTTTTCAAATTTACCCCCGTGGGATAAATATTCTACCCACACACAATTGGAACTCTCCTGGGGTACCCTCACACATATTATTCCCTCATTTAGTGGATATTTTCACAAAAAAGTGAAATTTTCAAAAATCCAAAATATTGGCTGAAAACGACTAAATATCAAGGATTCAATGGGCGAATCGCTCTGGTACTGAAATCGGAATGCTCACTGACATTTGCCCTATCTGAAAGTCTGATAAACGCCAAAAAATTGACTTAGTCCAAAATAAAAAAATTTCAACTTTTTTCAATTTTACCCCCGTGGGATATATATTCTACCCACACACATTTGGAACTCTCCTGTGGTACCCTCACACATATTATTTCCTCATTTAGTGGATATTTTCACAAAAAAAGTGAAATTTTCAAAAATCCAGAAAATTGGCTGAAAAGGACTAAATATCAAGGACTCATTGGGCGAATCGCTCTGGAACTGAAATCGGAACGCTCACTGACATTTCCCTATCTGAAAGTCTGATAAACGCCGGAAAAATGACTAAGTCCAAAAAAAAAAATTTTTCAACTTTTTTTAATTTTACCCCGTGGGATATATATTCTACCCATACACATTTGGAACTCTCCTGGGGTACCCTCACACATATTATTCCCTCATTTAGTGGATATTTTCACAAAAAAGTGAAATTTTCAAAAATCCAGAAAATTGGCTGAAAACGACTAAATATCAAAGACTCATTGGGCGAATCGCTCTGGAACTGAAATCGGAATGCTCACTGACATTTCCCCTATCTGAAAGTCTGATAAACGCCGGAAAAATGACTAAGTCCAAAAAAAAATTTTTTTCAATTTTACCCCCGTGGGATATATATTCTACGCACACACATTTGGAACTCTCCTGGGGTACCCTCACACATATTATTCCCTCATTTAGTGGATATTTTCAAAAAAAAGTGAAATTTTCAAAAATCCAGAAAATTGGCTGAAAACGACTAAATATCAAGGACTCATTGGGCGAATCGCTCTGGAACTGAAATCGGAACGCTCACTGACATTTCCCCTATCTGAAAGTCTGATAAACGCCAGAAAATTGACTTAGTCCAAAATAAAAAAATTTCAACTTTTTTCAATTTTACCCCCGTGGGATATATATTCTACCAACACACATTTGGAACTCTCCTGGGGTATACTCACACATATTATTCCCTCATTTAGTGGATATTTTCACAAAAAAAGTGAAATTTTCAAAAATCTAGAAGATTGGCTGAAAATGACTAAATATCAAGGACTCATTGGGCGAATCGCTCTGGAACTGAAATCGGAACGCTCACTGACATTTCCCTATCTGAAAGTCTGATAAACGCCGGAAAAATGGCTAAGTCCAAAAAAAAATTTTTTAAACTTTTTTCAATTTTATCCCCGTGTTATATATCTTCTACCCAAACACATTTGGAACTCTCCTGGTGTACCCTCACATATATTATTCCCTCATTTAGTGGATATTTTCACAAAAAAGTGAAATTTTCAAAATCCAAAATATTGGCTGAAAACGACTAAATATCAAGGACTCATTGGGCGAATCGCTCTGGAACTGAAATCGGAATGCTCACTGACATTTGCCCTATCTGAAAGTCTGATAAACGCCCGAAAAATGACTAAGTCCAAAAAAAAAATGTTTTCAACTTTTTTCAATTTTACCCCCGTGGGATATATATTCTACCCACACACATTTGGTACTCTTGTGGGGTACCCTCACACATATTATTTCCTCATTTAGTGGATATTTTCACAAAAAAGTGAAATTTTCAAAAATCCAAAATATTGGCTGAAAACGACTAAATATCAAGGACTAATTGGGCGAATCGCTCTGGAACTGAAATCGGAACGCTCACTGACATTTCCCCTCTCTGAAAGTCTGATAAACGCCGGAAAAATGACTAAGTCCAAAAAAAAAAATTTTTTCAACTTTTTTCAATTTTACCCCCGTGGGATATATATTCTACCCAGACACATTTGGAACTCTCCTGGGGTACCCTCACACATATTATTTAATCATTTAGTGGATATTTTCACAAAAAAAGTGAAATTTTCCAAAATCCAGAAAATTGGCTGAAAACGACTAAATATCAAGGACTCTTTGGGCGAATCGCTCTGGAACTGAAATCGGAACGCTCACTGACATTTCCCCTATCTGAAAGGCTGATAAACACCAGAAAATTGACTTAGTCCAAAATAAAAAAATTTCAACTTTTTTCAATTTTACCCCCGTGGGATATATATTCTACCCACACACATTTGGAACTCTCCTGGGGTATCCTCACACATATTATTCCTTCATTTAGTGGATATTTTCACAAAAAAAGTGAAATTTTCAAAAATCCAGAAAATTGGCTGAAAACGACTAAATATCAAGGACTCATTGGGCGAATCGCTCTGGAACTGAAATCGGAACGCTCACTGACATTTCCCCTCTCTGAAAGTCTGATAAACGCCGGAAAAATGGCTAAGTCCAAAAAAAAATTTTTTCAACTTTTTTCAATTTTATCCCCGTGTTATATATATTCTACCCAAACACATTTGGAACTCTCCTGGTGTACCCTCACACATATTATTCCCTCATTTAGTGGATATTTTCACAAAAAATGTGAAATTTTCAAAAATCCAGAAAAATGGCTGAAAACGACTAAATATCAAGTACTCATTTGGCGAATCGCTCTGGAACTTAAATCGGAATGCTCACTGACATTTCCCTTATCTGAAAGGCTGATAAACGCCGGAAAAATGACTAAGTCCAAAAAAAAATTTTTTAAACTTTTTTCAATTTTACCCCCGTGGTATATATATTCTACCCACGTACATTTGGAACTCTCCTGTGGTACCCTCACACATATTATTCCCTCATTTAGTGGATATTTTCACAAAAAGCGAAATTTTCAAAAATCCAAAATATTGGCTGAAAACGACTAAATTTCAAGGACTCATTGGGCGAATCGCTCTGGAACTGAAATCGGAACGCTCACTGACATTTGCCCTATCTGAAAGTCTGATAAACGCCCGAAAAATGACTAAGTCCAAAAAAAAAATGTTTTCAACTTTTTTCAGTTTTACCCCCGTGGGATATATATTCTACCCAGACACATTTGTAACTCTCCTGGGGTACCCTCACACATATTATTTAATCATTTAGTGGATATTTTCACAAAAAAAGTGAAATTTTCAAAAATCCAGAAAATTGGCTGAAACCGACTAAATATCAAGGACTCATTGGGCGAATCGCTCTGGAACTGAAATCGGAACGCTCACTGACATTTCCCCTCTTTGAAAGTCTGATAAACGCCGGAAAAATGGCTAAGTCCAAAAAAAAATTTTTTCAACTTTTTTCAATTTTATCCCCGTGTTATATATATTCTACCCAAACACATTTGGAACTCTCCTGGTGTACCCTCACACATATTATTCCCTCATTTAGTGGATATTTTCACAAAAAAGTGAAATTTTCAAAATCCAAAATATTGGCTGAAAACGACTAAATATCAAGGACTCATTGGGCGAATCGCTCTGGAACTGAAATCGGAACGCTCACTGACATTTGCCCTATCTGAAAGTCTGATAAACGCCCGAAAAATGACTAAGTCCAAAAAAAAAATGTTTTCAACTTTTTTCAATTTTACCCCCGTGGGATATATATTCTACCCACACACATTTGGGACTCTTGTGGGGTACCCTCACACATATTATTTCCTCATTTAGTGGATATTTTCACAAAAAAGTGAAATTTTCAAAAATCCAAAATATTGGCTGAAAACGACTAAATATCAAAGACTCATTGGGCGAATCGCTCTGGAACTGAAATCGGAACGCTCACTGACATTTCCCCTCTCTGAAAGTCTGATAAACGCCGGAAAAATGACTAAGTCCAAAAAAAAAATTATTTTCAACTTTTTTCAATTTTACCCCCGTGGGATATATATTCTACCCACACACATTTGGAACTCTGCTGGGGTACCCTCACACATATTATTCCCTCATTTAGTGGATATTTTCACAAAAAAGTGAAATTTTCAAAAATCCAGAAAATTGGCTGAAAACGACTAAATATCAAGTACTCATTTGGCGAATCGCTCTGGAACTTAAATCGGAATGCTCACTGACATTTCCCTTACTGAAAGTCTGATAAACGCCTGAAAAATAACTATGTCCAAAAAAAAATTGTTTAAACTTTTTTCAATTTTACCCCCGTGGGATATATATTCTACCCATACACATTTGGAACTCTCCTGGGGTACCCTCACACATATTATTCCCTCATTTAGTGGATATTTTCACAAAAAAGTGAAATTTTCAAAAATCCAAAATATTGGCTGAAAACGACTAAATATCAAGGACTCATTGGGCGAATCGCTCTGGAACTGAAATCGGAACGCTCACTGACATTTTCCCTATCTGAAAGTCTGATAAACGCCCGAAAAATGACTAAGTCCAAAAAAAAATTTTTTTCAACTTTTTTCAAATTTACCCCCGTGGGATATATATTCTACCCACACACATTTGGAACTCTCCTGGGGTACCCTCACACATATTATTCCCTCATTTAGTGGATATTTTCACAAAAAATGTGAAATTTTCAAAAATCCAGAAAATTGGCTGAAAACGACTAAATATCAAGTACTCATTTGGCGAATCGCTCTGGAACTTAAATCGGAATGCTCACTGACATTTCCCTTATCTGAAAGTCTGATAAACGCCGGAAAAATGACTAAGTCCAAAAAAAAATTTTTTAAACTTTTTTCAATTTTACCCCCGTGGTATATATATTCTACCCACGTACATTTTGAACTCTCCTGTGGTACCCTCACACATATTATTCCCTCATTTAGCGGATATTTTCACAAAAAGTGAAATTTTCAAAAATCCAAAATATTGGCAGAAAACGACTAAATATCAAGGACTCATTGGGCGAATCGCTCTGGAACTGAGATCGGAACGCTCACTGACATTTGCCCTATCTGAAAGTCTGATAAACGCACGAAAAATGACTAAGTCCAAAAAAAAAATGTTTTCAACTTTTTTCAATTTTACCCCCGTGGGATATATATTCTACCCAGACACATTTGGAACTCTCCTGGGGTACCCTCACACATATTATTTCCTCATTTAGTGGATATTTTCACAAAAAAAGTGAAATTTTCCAAAATCCAGAAAATTGGCTGAAAACGACTAAATATCAAGGACTCTTTGGGCGAATCGCTCTGGAACTGAAATCGGAATGCTCACTGACATTTCCCTTACTGAAAGTCTGATAAACGCCTGAAAAATAACTATGTCCAAAAAAAAAATTGTTTAAACTTTTTTCAATTTTACCCCCGTGGGATATATATTCTACCCATACACATTTGGAACTCTCCTGGGGTACCCTCACACATATTATTCCCTCATTTAGTGGATATTTTCACAAAAAAGTGAAATTTTCAAAAATCCAGAAAATTGGCTGAAAACGACTAAATATCAAGGACTCATTGGGCGAATCGCTGTGGAACTGAAATCGGAACGCTCACTGACATTTCCCCTCTCTGAAAGTCTGATAAATGCCGGAAAAATGACTAAGTCCAAAAAAAAATTATTTCAACTTCTTTCAAATTTACCCCCGTGGGATATATATTCTACCCACACCCATTTGGAACTCTCCTGGGGTACCCTCACACATATTATTCCCTCATTTAGTGGATATTTTCACAAAAAAGTGAAATTTTCAAAAATCCAAAATGTTGGCTGAAAACGACTAAATATAAAGGACTCATTGGGCGAATCGCTCTGGAACTGAAATCGGAACGCTCACTGACATTTGCCCTATCTGAAAGTCTGATAAACGCCCGAAAAATGACTAAGTCCAAAAAAAAATTTTTTAAACTTTTTTCAATTTTACCCCCGTGGTATATATATTCTACCCATGTACATTTGGAACTCTCCTGTGGTACCCTCACACATATTATTCCCTCATTTAGTGGATATTTTCACAAAAAGTGAAATTTTCAAAAATCCAAAATATTGGCTGAAAACGACTAAATATCAAGGACTCATTGGGCGAATCGCTCTGGAACTGAAATCGGAACGCTCACTGACATTTGCCCTATCTGAAAGTCTGATAAACGCCCGAAAAATGACTAAGTCCAAAAAAAAAAATGTTTTCAACTTTTTTCAATTTTACCCCCGTGGGATATATATTCTACCCAGACACATTTGGAACTCTCCTGGGGTACCCTCACACATATTATTTCCTCATTTAGTGGATATTTTCACAAAAAAGTGAAATTTTCCAAAATCCAGAAAATTGGCTGAAAACGACTAAATATCAAGGACTCTTTGGGCGAATCGCTCTGGAACTGAAATCGGAATGCTCACTGACATTTCCCCTATCTGAAAGTCTGATAAACACCAGAAAATTGACTTAGTCCAAAATAAAAAAATTTCAACTTTTTTCAATTTTACCCCCGTGGGATATATATTCTACCCACACACATTTGGAACTCTCCTGGGGTATCCTCACACATATTATTCCCTCATTTAGTGGATATTTTCACAAAAAAAGTGAAATTTTCAAAAATCCAGAAAATTGGCTGAAAACGACTAAATATCAAGGACTCATTGGGCGAATCGCTCTGGAACTGAAATCGGAACGCTCACTGACATTTGCCCTATCTGAAAGTCTGATAAACGCCCGAAAAATGACTAAGTCCAAAAAAAAAAATGTTTTCAACTTTTTTCAATTTTACCCCCGTGGGATATATATTCTACCCAGACACATTTGGAACTCTCCTGGGGTACCCTCACACATATTATTTCCTCATTTAGTGGATATTTTCACAAAAAAGTGAAATTTTCCAAAATCCAGAAAATTGGCTGAAAACGACTAAATATCAAGGACTCTTTGGGCGAATCGCTCTGGAACTGAAATCGGAATGCTCACTGACATTTCCCCTATCTGAAAGTCTGATAAACACCAGAAAATTGACTTAGTCCAAAATAAAAAAATTTCAACTTTTTTCAATTTTACCCCCGTGGGATATATATTCTACCCACACACATTTGGAACTCTCCTGGGGTATCCTCACACATATTATTCCCTCATTTAGTGGATATTTTCACAAAAAAAGTGAAATTTTCAAAAATCCAGAAAATTGGCTGAAAACGACTAAATATCAAGGACTCATTGGGCGAATCGCTCTGGAACTGAAATCGGAACGCTCACTGACATTTCCCCTATCTGAAAGTCTGATAAACGCCAGAAAAATGACTAAGTCCAAAAAAAAATTTTTTTCAACTTCTATCCATTTTACCACTGTGGGATACATATTCTACCCACACACATTTGGAACTCTCCTGGGGTACCCTCACACATATTATTCCCTCATTTAGTGGATATTTTCACAAAAAAGTGAAATTTTCAAAAATCCAGAAAATTGGCTGAAAACGACTAAATATCAAGTACTCATTTGGCGAATCGCTTTGGAACTTAAATCGGAATGCTCACTGACATTTCCCTTACTGAAAGTCTGATAAACGCCGGAAAAATAACTAAGTCCAAAAAAAAATTGTTTAAACTTTTTTCAATTTTACCCCCGTGGGATATATATTCTACCCATACACATTTGGAACTCTCCTGGGGTACCCTCACACATATTATTCCCTCATTTAGTGGATATTTTCACAAAAAAGTGAAATTTTCAAACATCCAGAAAATTGGCTGAAAACGACTAAATATCAAGGACTCATTGGGCGAATCGCTCTGGAACTGAAATGGGAACGCTCACTGACATTTCCCCTATTTGAAAGTCTGATAAACACCAGAAAATTGACTTAGTCCAAAATAAAAAATGTTCAACTTTTTTCAATTTTACCCCCGTGGGATACATATTCTACCCACACACATTTGGAACTCTCCTGGGGTACCCTCACACATATTATTCCCTCATTTAGTGGATATTTTTTAAAAAAAGTGAAATTTTCAAAAATCCAGAAAATTGGCTGAAAACGACTAAATATCAAGTACTCATTTGGCGAATCGCTCTGGAACTTAAATCGGAATGCTCACTGACATTTCCCTATCTGAAAGTCTGATAAACGCCGGAAAAATAACTAAGTCCAAAAAAAAATTGTTTAAACTTTTTTCAATTTTACCCCCGTGGGATATATATTCTACCCATACACATTTGGAACTCTCCTGGGGTACCCTCACACATATTATTCCCTCATTTAGTGGATATTTTCACAAAAAAGTGAAATTTTCAAAAATCCAGAAAATTGGCTGAAAACGACTAAATATCAAGGACTCATTGGGCGAATCGCTGTGGAACTGAAATCGGAACGCTCACTGACATTTCCCCTCTCTGAAAGTCTGATAAATGATAGAAAAATGACTAAGTCCAAAAAAAAAATTATTTCAACTTCTTTCAATTTTACCCCCGTGGGATATATATTCTACCCACACCCATTTGGAACTCTCCTGGGGTACCCTCACACATATTATTCCCTCATTTAGTGGATATTTTCACAAAAAAGTTAAATTTTCAAAAATCCAAAATATTGGCTGAAAACGACTAAATATCAAGGACTCATTGGGCGAATCGCTCTGGAACTGAAATGGGAACGCTCACTGACATTTCCCCTATCTGAAAGTCTGATAAACGCCAGAAAATTGACTTAGTCCAAAATAAAAAATGTTCAACTTTTTTCAATTTTACCCCCGTGGGATATATATTCTACCCACACACATTTGGAACTCTCCTGGGGTACCCTCACACATATTATTCCCTCATTTAGTGGATATTTTCACAAAAAAGTGAAATTTTCAAAAATATAGAAAATTGGCTGAAAACGACTAAATATCAAAGACTCATTGGGCAAATAGCTCTGGAACTGAAATCGGAATGCTCAGTGACACTTCCCCTATCTGAAAGTCTGATAAACGCCGGAAAAATGACTAAGTCCAAAAAAAAAATTATTTCAACTTCTTTCAATTTTACCCCCGTGGGATATATATTCTACCCACACCCATTTGGAACTCTCCTGGGGTACCCTCACACATATTATTCCCTCATTTAGTGGATATTTTCACAAAAAAGTGAAATTTTCAAAAATCCAAAATATTGGCTGAAAACGACTAAATATCAAGGACTCATTGGGCGAATCGCTCTGGAACTGAAATCGGAACGCTCACTGACATTTTCCCTACCTGAAAGTCTGATAAACGCCCGAAAAATGACTAAGTCCAAAAAAAAATTTTTTTCAACTTTTTTCAAATTTACCCCCGTGGGATATATATTCTACCCACACACATTTGGAACTCTCCTGGGGTACCCTCACACATATTATTCCCTCATTTAGTGGATATTTTCACAAAAAATGTGAAATTTTCAAAAATCCAGAAAATTGGCTGAAAACGACTAAATATCAAGTACTCATTTGGCGAATCGCTCTGGAACTTAAATCGGAATGCTCACTGACATTTCCCTTATCTGAAAGTCTGATAAACGCCGGAAAAATGACTAAGTCCAAAAAAAAATTTTTTAAACTTTTTTCAATTTTACCCCCGTGGTATATATATTCTACCCACGTACATTTTGAACTCTCCTGTGGTACCCTCACACATATTATTCCCTCATTTAGCGGATATTTTCACAAAAAGTGAAATTTTCAAAAATCCAAAATATTGGCTGAAAACGACTAAATATCAAGGACTCATTGGGCGAATCGCTCTGGAACTGAGATCGGAACGCTCACTGACATTTGCCCTATCTGAAAGTCTGATAAACGCACGAAAAATGACTAAGTCCAAAAAAAAAATGTTTTCAACTTTTTTCAATTTTACCCCCGTGGGATATATATTCTACCCAGACACATTTGGAACTCTCCTGGGGTACCCTCACACATATTATTTCCTCATTTAGTGGATATTTTCACAAAAAAAGTGAAATTTTCCAAAATCCAGAAAATTGGCTGAAAACGACTAAATATCAAGGACTCTTTGGGCGAATCGCTCTGGAACTGAAATCGGAATGCTCACTGACATTTCCCTTATTGAAAGTCTGATAAACGCCTGAAAAATAACTATGTCCAAAAAAAAAATTGTTTAAACTTTTTTCAATTTTACCCCCGTGGGATATATATTCTACCCATACACATTTGGAACTCTCCTGGGGTACCCTCACACATATTATTCCCTCATTTAGTGGATATTTTCACAAAAAAGTGAAATTTTCAAAAATTTAGAAAATTGGCTGAAAACGACTAAATATCAAGGACTCATTGGGCGAATCGCTGTGGAACTGAAATCGGAACGCTCACTGACATTTCCCCTCTCTGAAAGTCTGATAAATGCCGGAAAAATGACTAAGTCCAAAAAAAAATTATTTCAACTTCTTTCAAATTTACCCCCGTGGGATATATATTCTACCCACACCCATTTGGAACTCTCCTGGGGTACCCTCACACATATTATTCCCTCATTTAGTGGATATTTTCACAAAAAAGTGAAATTTTCAAAAATCCAAAATGTTGGCTGAAAACGACTAAATATCAAGGACTCATTGGGCGAATCGCTCTGGAACTGAAATCGGAACGCTCACTGACATTTGCCCTATCTGAAAGTCTGATAAACGCCCGAAAAATGACTAAGTCCAAAAAAAAATTTTTTAAACTTTTTTCAATTTTACCCCCGTGGTATATATATTCTACCCACGTACATTTGAAACTCTCCTGTGGTACCCTCACACATATTATTCCCTCATTTAGTGGATATTTTCACAAAAAAGTGAAATTTTGAAAAATGCAGAAAATTGGCTGAAAATTACTAAATATCAAGGACTCATTGGGCGAATCGCTCTGGAACTGAAATGGGAATGCTCACTGACATTTCCCCTATCTGAAAGTCTGATAAACGCCAGAAAATTGACTTAGTCCAAAATAAAAAAATTTCAACTTTTTTCAATTTTACCCCCGTGGGATATATATTCTACCCACACACATTTGGAACTCTCCTGGGGTACCCTCACACATATTATTCCCTCATTTAGTGGATATTTTCACAAAAAAGTGAAATTTTGAAAAATCCAGAAAATTGGCTGAAAACGACTAAATATCAAAGACTCATTGGGCAAATAGCTCTGGAACTGAAATCGGAACGCTCACTGACACTTCCCCTATCTGAAAGTCTGATAAACGCCGGAAAAATGACTAAGTCCAAAAAAAAAAATGTTTCAACTTTTTTCAATTTTACCCCCGTGGGATATATATTCTACCGACACACATTTGGAACTCTCCTGGGGTACCCTCACACATATTATTCCCTCATTTAGTGATATTTTCACAAAAAAGTGAAATTTTCAAAAATCCAGAAAATTGGCTGAAAACGACTAAACATCAAGGATACATTGGGCGAATCGCTCTGGAACTGAAATCGGAACGCTCACTGACATTTGCCCTATCTGAAAGTCTGATAAACTCCCGAAAAATGACTAAGTCCAAAAAAAAAAATGTTTTCAACTTTTTTCAATTTTACCCCCGTGGGATATATATTCTACCCAGACACATTTGGAACTCTCCTGGGGTACCCTCACACATATTATTTCCTCATTTAGTGGATATTTTCACAAAAAAAGTGAAATTTTCCAAAATCCAGAAAATTGGCTGAAAACGACTAAATATCAAGGATTGTTTGGGCGAATCGCTCTGGAACTGAAATCGGAACGCTCACTGACATTTCCCGTATCTGAAAGTCTGATAAACACCAGAAAATTGACTTAGTCCAAAATAAAAAAATTTCAACTTTTTTCAATTTTACCCCCGTGGGATATATATTCTACCCACACACATTTGGAACTCTCCTGGGGTATCCTCACACATATTATTCCCTCATTTAGTGGATATTTTCACAAAAAAAGTGAAATTTTCAAAAATCCAGAAAATTGGCTGAAAACGACCAAATATCAAGGACTCATTGGGCGAATCGCTCTGGAACTGAAATCGGAACGCTCACTGACATTTCCCCCCTCTGAAAGTCTGATAAATGCCGGAAAAATGACTAAGTCCAAAAAAAAAATTATTTCAACTTCTTTCAATTTTACCCCCGTGGGATATATACTCTACCCACACCCATTTCGAACTCTCCTGGGGTACCCTCACACATATTATTCCCTCATTTAGTGGATATTTTCACAAAAAAGTGAAATTTTCAAAAATCCAAAATATTGTCTGAAAACGACTAAATATCAAGGACTCATTGGGCGAATTGCTCTGGAACTGAAATCGGAACGCTCACTGACATTTCCCCTATCTGAAAGTCTGATAAACGCCCGAAAAATTACTAAGTCCATAAAAAAATTTTTTTCAACTTCTTTCCATTTTACCCCCGTGGGATATATATTCTACCCACACACATTTGGAACTCTCCTGGGGTACTCTCACATATATTATTCCCTCATTTAGTGGATATTTTCACAAAAAAGTGAAATTTTCAAAAATCCAGAAAATTGGCTGAAAACGACTAAATATCAAGGACTCATTGGGTGAATCGCTCTGGAACTGAAATCGGAATGCTCACTGACATTTCCCCTATCTGAAAATCTGACAAACGCCGGAAAAATGAGTTAAGTCCAAAAAAAAATGTTTTTCAACTTTTTTCAATTTTACCCCCATGGGATATATATTCTACCCACACACATTTGGTACTCTCCTGGGGTACCCTCACACATATTATTCCCTCATTTAGTGGATATTTTCACAAAAAAGTGAAATTTTCTAAAATCCAGAAAATTGGCTGAAAACGATTAAATATCAAGGACTCATTGGGCAAATCACTCTGGAACTGAAATCGGAAAGCTCACTGACATTTCCCCTATCTGAAAGTCTGATAAACGCCGGAAAAATGACTAAGTCCAAAAAATAATTTTTTTCATCTTTTTTCAATTTTACCCCCGTGGGATATATATTCTACCCACACACATTTGGAACTCTCCTGGGGTACCCTCACACATATTATTCCTTCATTTAGTGGATATTTTCACAAAAAAGTGAAATTTTCAAAAATTCTGAAAATTGGCTGAAAACGAATAAATATCAAGGACTCATTGGGCGAATCACTCTGGAACTCCAATCGGAACGCTCACTGACATTTCACCTATCTGAAAGTCTGATAAACACCGGTAAATTGAGTAAGTCCAAAAAAAAATTTTTTTAAACTTTTTTCAGTTTTAACCCTGTGGGATATATATTCTACCCACACACATTTGGAACTCTCCTGTGGTACCCTCACACATATTAGTCCCTCATTTAGTGGATATTTTCACAAAAAAAGTGAAATTTTCAAAAATTCTGTAATTTGCCTGAAAACGACGAAATATCAAGGACTCAATGGGCGAATCGCTCTGGAACTGAAATCGGAACACTCACTGACATTTCCCCTATCTGAAAGTCTGATAAACGCCCGAAAAATGACCAAGTCCAAAAAAAATTTTTTTTCAACTTTTTTCAATTTTACCCCCGTGGGATATATATTCTACCCACAAACATTTGGAACTCTCCTGGGGTACCCTCACACATATTATTCCCTCATTTAGTGGATATTCTCACAAAAAAGTAAAATTTTCAAAAATTCAGAAAACTGGCTGAAAATGACTATATATCAGGAGCTCATCGGGCAAATCGCTCTGGAACTCAAATCGGAACGCTCACTGTCATTTCCCCTATCTGAAAGTCTGATAAATGGCAGAAAAATGACTAAGTCCAAAAAAAAAAATGTTCTACTTTTTTCATTTTTACCCTCGTGTGATACATATTCTACCCACAAACATTTGGAACTCTCCTGGGGTACCCTCACACATATTATTCCCTCATTTAGTGGATATTTTCACAAAAAAGTGAAATTTTCAAAAATTCTGAAAATTCGCTGAAAATGACTAAATATCAAGGACTCATCAGGCGAATCGCTCTGGAACTGAAATCGGAATGCTCACTGACATTTCCCCTATCTGAAAGTCGGATAAACGCCGGAAAAATGACTAAGTCCTCAAAAATATTTTTTTTCAACTTTTTTCAATTAGACTCCCGTGGGATATATATTCTACCCACACACATTTGGAACTCTCCTGGGGTACCCTCACACATATTATTCCCTCATTTAGTGGATATTTTCACAAAAAAAGTGAAATTTTCAAAAATTTTGAAAATTGGCTGAAAACGAATAAATATCAAGGACTCATTGGGCGAATCGCTCTGGAACTGAAATCGGAACACTCACTGACATTTCCCCTATCTGAAAGTCTGATAAACGTTGGAAAAATGACTAAGTTCAAAAAAAAATTTTTTGCAACTTTTTTCAATTTTACCCCCGTGGGATATATATTCTACCCACAAACATTTGGAACTCTCCTGGGGTACCCTCACACATGTTATTCCCTCATTTAGTGGATATTCTCACAAAAAAGTGAAATTTTCAAAAATTCAGAAAACTGGCTGAAAATGACTAAATATCAAGAGCTCATCGGGCGAATCGCTCTGGAAGTCAAATCGGAACGCTCACTGTCATTTCCCCTATCTGAAAGTCTGATAAATGGCGGAAAAATGACTAAGTCCAAAAAAAATAATGTTCTACTTTTTTCAATTTTACCCTCGTGTGATACATATTCTACCCACAAACATTTGGAACTCTCCTGTGGTACCCTCACACATGTTATTCCCTCATTTAGCGGATGTTCTCACAAAAAAGAGAAATTTTCAAAAATCCAGAAAATTGGCTGAAAACGACTAAATATCAAGGACTCAATGTGCAAATCGCTCTGGAACTGAAATCGGAACGCTCACTGACATTTGCCCTATCTGAAAGTCTGATAAACGCCGGAAAAATGACTAAGTCCAAAAAGGAAATTTTTTCTACTTTTTTCAATTTTCCCCCCGTGGGATATATATTCAACCCAATCACATTTGGAAATCTCCTGGGGTACCCTCACACATATTATTCTCTCATTTAGTGGATATTTTCACAAAAAAGTGACATTTTCAAAAATCCAGAAAATTGGCAGAAAACGACTAAATATCAAGGACTCATTGGCGAATCGCTCTGGAACTAAAAGCGGAATGCTCACTGACATTTCACCTATCTGAAAGTCTGATAAACGCCGGAAAAATGACTAAGTCCAAAAAAAAAATTTTTTCAACTTTTTTCAATTTTACCCCCGTGGGATATATATTCTACCCACACACATTTGGAACTCTCCTGGGGTACCCTCACACATATTATTCCCTCATTTAGTGGATATTTTCACAAAAAAGTGAAATTTTCAAAAATTCTGAAATTTGCCTGAAAACGACGAAATATCAAGGACTCAATGGGCGAATCGCTCTGGAACTGAAATCGGAATACTCACTGACATTTCCCCTATCTGAAAGTCTGATAAATGCCAGAAAAATGACTAAGTCCAAAGAAAAATTTTTTACAACTTTTTTCAATTTTACCCCCGTGGGATATTTATTCTACCCACACACATTTGGAACTCTCCTGGGGTACCCTCACAAATATTATTCCCTCATTTAGTGGATATTTTCACAAAAAAGTGAAATTTTCAAAAATTCTGAAAATTGGCTGAAAACGACTAAATATCAAGGACTCATCGGGCGAATCGCTCTGGAACTGAAATTGGAACGCGCACTGACATTTCCCCTATCTGAAAGTCTGATAAACGCCGGAAAAATGACTAAGTCCTCAAAAAAAATTTTTTTAAACTTTTTTCAATTAGTCTCCCGTGGGATATATATTTTACCCACACACATTTGGAACTCTCCTGGGGTACCCTCACACATATTATTCTCTCATTTAGTGGATATTTTCACAAAAAAGTGAAATTTTCAAAAATTCAGAAAATTGGCTCAAAACGACTAAATATCAAGGACTCATCAGGCGAATGGCTCTGGAACTGAAATCGGAATGCTCACTGACATTTCCCCTATCTAAAAGTCTGATAAACGCCGGAAAAATGACTATGTCCAAACAAAAATTTTTTTCAACCTTTTTCAATTTTACCCCCGTGGGATATATATTCTACCCACACACATTTGGAACTCTCCTGGGATACCCTCACACATATTATTCCCTCATTTAGTGTATATTTTCACAAAAAAGTGAAATTTTCAAAAATTCAGAAAACTAGCTGAAAACGACTAAATATCAAGGACTCATTGGGCGAATCGCTCTGGAACTGAAATCGGAACGCTCACTGACATTTCCCCCCTCTGAAAGTCTGATAAATGCCGGAAAAATGACTAAGTCCAAAAAAAAAATTATTTCAACTTCTTTCAATTTTACCCCCGTGGGATATATACTCTACCCACACCCATTTCGAACTCTCCTGGGGTACCCTCACACATATTATTCCCTCATTTAGTGGATATTTTCACAAAAAAGTGAAATTTTCAAAAATCCAAAATATTGTCTGAAAACGACTAAATATCAAGGACTCATTGGGCGAATTGCTCTGGAACTGAAATCGGAACGCTCACTGACATTTCCCCTATCTGAAAGTCTGATAAACGCCCGAAAAATTACTAAGTCCATAAAAAAATTTTTTTCAACTTCTTTCCATTTTACCCCCGTGGGATATATATTCTACCCACACACATTTGGAACTCTCCTGGGGTACTCTCACATATATTATTCCCTCATTTAGTGGATATTTTCACAAAAAAGTGAAATTTTCAAAAATCCAGAAAATTGGCTGAAAACGACTAAATATCAAGGACTCATTGGGTGAATCGCTCTGGAACTGAAATCGGAATGCTCACTGACATTTCCCCTATCTGAAAATCTGACAAACGCCGGAAAAATGAGTTAAGTCCAAAAAAAAATGTTTTTCAACTTTTTTCAATTTTACCCCCATGGGATATATATTCTACCCACACACATTTGGTACTCTCCTGGGGTACCCTCACACATATTATTCCCTCATTTAGTGGATATTTTCACAAAAAAGTGAAATTTTCTAAAATCCAGAAAATTGGCTGAAAACGATTAAATATCAAGGACTCATTGGGCAAATCACTCTGGAACTGAAATCGGAAAGCTCACTGACATTTCCCCTATCTGAAAGTCTGATAAACGCCGGAAAAATGACTAAGTCCAAAAAATAATTTTTTTCATCTTTTTTCAATTTTACCCCCGTGGGATATATATTCTACCCACACACATTTGGAACTCTCCTGGGGTACCCTCACACATATTATTCCTTCATTTAGTGGATATTTTCACAAAAAAGTGAAATTTTCAAAAATTCTGAAAATTGGCTGAAAACGAATAAATATCAAGGACTCATTGGGCGAATCACTCTGGAACTCCAATCGGAACGCTCACTGACATTTCACCTATCTGAAAGTCTGATAAACACCGGTAAATTGAGTAAGTCCAAAAAAAAATTTTTTTAAACTTTTTTCAGTTTTAACCCTGTGGGATATATATTCTACCCACACACATTTGGAACTCTCCTGTGGTACCCTCACACATATTAGTCCCTCATTTAGTGGATATTTTCACAAAAAAAGTGAAATTTTCAAAAATTCTGTAATTTGCCTGAAAACGACGAAATATCAAGGACTCAATGGGCGAATCGCTCTGGAACTGAAATCGGAACACTCACTGACATTTCCCCTATCTGAAAGTCTGATAAACGCCCGAAAAATGACTAAGTCCAAAAAAAAATTTTTTTCAACTTTTTTCAATTTTACCCCCGTGGGATATATATTCTACCCACAAACATTTGGAACTCTCCTGGGGTACCCTCACACATATTATTCCCTCATTTAGTGGATATTCTCACAAAAAAGTAAAATTTTCAAAAATTCAGAAAACTGGCTGAAAATGACTATATATCAGGAGCTCATCGGGCGAATCGCTCTGGAACTCAAATCGGAACGCTCACTGTCATTTCCCCTATCTGAAAGTCTGATAAATGGCAGAAAAATGACTAAGTCCAAAAAAAAAAATGTTCTACTTTTTTCATTTTTACCCTCGTGTGATACATATTCTACCCACAAACATTTGGAACTCTCCTGGGGTACCCTCACACATATTATTCCCTCATTTAGTGGATATTTTCACAAAAAAGTGAAATTTTCAAAAATTCTGAAAATTCGCTGAAAATGACTAAATATCAAGGACTCATCAGGCGAATCGCTCTGGAACTGAATTCGGAATGCTCACTGACATTTCCCCTATCTGAAAGTCGGATAAACGCCGGAAAAATGACTAAGTCCTCAAAAATATTTTTTTTCAACTTTTTTCAATTAGACTCCCGTGGGATATATATTCTACCCACACACATTTGGAACTCTCCTGGGGTACCCTCACACATATTATTCCCTCATTTAGTGGATATTTTCACAAAAAAAGTGAAATTTTCAAAAATTTTGAAAATTGGCTGAAAACGAATAAATATCAAGGACTCATTGGGCGAATCGCTCTGGAACTGAAATCGGAACACTCACTGACATTTCCCCTATCTGAAAGTCTGATAAACGTTGGAAAAATGACTAAGTTCAAAAAAAAATTTTTTGCAACTTTTTTCAATTTTACCCCCGTGGGATATATATTCTACCCACAAACATTTGGAACTCTCCTGGGGTACCCTCACACATGTTATTCCCTCATTTAGTGGATATTCTCACAAAAAAGTGAAATTTTCAAAAATTCAGAAAACTGGCTGAAAATGACTAAATATCAAGAGCTCATCGGGCGAATCGCTCTGGAAGTCAAATCGGAACGCTCACTGTCATTTCCCCTATCTGAAAGTCTGATAAATGGCGGAAAAATGACTAAGTCCAAAAAAAATAATGTTCTACTTTTTTCAATTTTACCCTCGTGTGATACATATTCTACCCACAAACATTTGGAACTCTCCTGTGGTACCCTCACACATGTTATTCCCTCATTTAGCGGATGTTCTCACAAAAAAGAGAAATTTTCAAAAATCCAGAAAATTGGCTGAAAACGACTAAATATCAAGGACTCAATGTGCAAATCGCTCTGGAACTGAAATCGGAACGCTCACTGACATTTGCCCTATCTGAAAGTCTGATAAACGCCGGAAAAATGACTAAGTCCAAAAAGGAAATTTTTTCTACTTTTTTCAATTTTCCCCCCGTGGGATATATATTCAACCCAATCACATTTGGAAATCTCCTGGGGTACCCTCACACATATTATTCTCTCATTTAGTGGATATTTTCACAAAAAAGTGACATTTTCAAAAATCCAGAAAATTGGCAGAAAACGACTAAATATCAAGGACTCATTGGCGAATCGCTCTGGAACTAAAAGCGGAATGCTCACTGACATTTCACCTATCTGAAAGTCTGATAAACGCCGGAAAAATGACTAAGTCCAAAAAAAAAATTTTTTCAACTTTTTTCAATTTTACCCCCGTGGGATATATATTCTACCCACACACATTTGGAACTCTCCTGGGGTACCCTCACACATATTATTCCCTCATTTAGTGGATATTTTCACAAAAAAGTGAAATTTTCAAAAATTCTGAAATTTGCCTGAAAACGACGAAATATCAAGGACTCAATGGGCGAATCGCTCTGGAACTGAAATCGGAATACTCACTGACATTTCCCCTATCTGAAAGTCTGATAAATGCCAGAAAAATGACTAAGTCCAAAGAAAAATTTTTTACAACTTTTTTCAATTTTACCCCCGTGGGATATTTATTCTACCCACACACATTTGGAACTCTCCTGGGGTACCCTCACAAATATTATTCCCTCATTTAGTGGATATTTTCACAAAAAAGTGAAATTTTCAAAAATTCTGAAAATTGGCTGAAAACGACTAAATATCAAGGACTCATCGGGCGAATCGCTCTGGAACTGAAATTGGAACGCGCACTGACATTTCCCCTATCTGAAAGTCTGATAAACGCCGGAAAAATGACTAAGTCCTCAAAAAAAATTTTTTTAAACTTTTTTCAATTAGTCTCCCGTGGGATATATATTTTACCCACACACATTTGGAACTCTCCTGGGGTACCCTCACACATATTATTCTCTCATTTAGTGGATATTTTCACAAAAAAGTGAAATTTTCAAAAATTCAGAAAATTGGCTCAAAACGACTAAATATCAAGGACTCATCAGGCGAATGGCTCTGGAACTGAAATCGGAATGCTCACTGACATTTCCCCTATCTAAAAGTCTGATAAACGCCGGAAAAATGACTATGTCCAAACAAAAATTTTTTTCAACCTTTTTCAATTTTACCCCCGTGGGATATATATTCTACCCACACACATTTGGAACTCTCCTGGGATACCCTCACACATATTATTCCCTCATTTAGTGTATATTTTCACAAAAAAGTGAAATTTTCAAAAATTCAGAAAACTAGCTGAAAACGACTAAATATCAAGGACTCATCGGGCGAATAGCTCTGGAACTGAAATCGGAACGCTCACTGACATTTCCCCTATCTAAAAGTCTGATAAACGCCGGAAAAATTACTAAGTCCAAAAAAAAAATGTTTTAAACTTTTTTCAATTTTACTCCTGTGGGATATATATTCTACCCACAAACATTTGGAACTCTCCTGGGGAACCCTCACACATGTTATTCCCTCATTTAGTGGATATTCTCACAAAAAAGTGAAATTTTCAAAAATTCAGAAAACTGTCTGAAAATGACTAAATATCAAGAGCTCATCGGGCGAATCGCTCTGGAACTCAAATCGGAACGCTGACTGTCATTTCTCCTATCTGAAAGTCTGATAAATGGCGGAAAAATGACTAAGTCCAAAAAAAAAAAATGTTCTACTTTTTTCAATTTTACCCTCGTGTGATACATATTCTACCCACAAACATTTGGAACTGTCCTGGGGTACCCTCACGCATATTATTCCCTCATTTAGAGGATATTTTCACAAAAAAGTGAAATTTTCAAAAATTCAGAAAATTGCCTGAAAACGACGAAATATCAAGGACTCATCCGGTGAATCGCTCTGGAACTGAAATCGGAACGCTCACTGACATTTCCCCTATCTGAAAGTCTGATAAACGAAGGAAAAATGACTAAGTACAAAAAATTTTTTTTTTCAACTTTTTTCAATATTAACCCTGTGGGATATATATTCTACCCACACACATTTGGAATTCTCCTGAGGTACCCTCACACATATTATTCCCTCATTTAGTGGATATTTTCACAAAAAAGTGTAATTTTCAAAAATCCAGAAAATTGGCTGAAAACGAATAAATATCAAGGACTCATTGGGCGAATCACTCTGGAACTGAAATCGGAACACTCACTGACATTTCCCCTATCTGAAAGTCTGAAAAACGCCAGAAAAATGACTAAGTCGAAAAAACAAATTTTTCAACTTTTTTCAATTTTACCCCCGTGGGATAAATATTCTACCCACACACATTTGGAACTCTCCTGGGGTACCCTCACACATATTATTCCCTCATTTAGTGGATATTTTCACAAAAAAAGTGAAATTTTCAAACATTCTGAAAATTGCCTGAAAACGACGAAATATCAAGGACTCATCCGGTGAATAGCTCTGGAACTGAAATTGGAACGCTCACTGACATTTCCCCTATCTGAAAGTCTGATAAACGTCGGAAAAATGACTAAGTACAAAAAAAAATTTTTTTTAACTTTTTTCAATATTAACCCTGTATGATATATATTCTACTCACACACATTTGGAACTCTCCTGGGGTACCCTCAAACATATTATTCCCTCATTTAGTGGATATTTTCACAAAAAAGTGAAATTTTCAAAAATCCAGAAAATTGGCTGAAAACGACTAAATATCAAGGACTCAATGGGCGAATCGCTCTGGAACTGAAATCGGAACACTCACTGACATTTCCCTTATCTGAAAGTCTGATAAACGGCAGAAAAATGACTAAGTCCAAAAAAAAATTTTTTTCAACTTTTTTCAATTTTACCCCCGTCAGATATATATTCTACCCACACACATTTGGAACTCTCCTGGGGTACCCTCACAAATATTATTCCCTCATTTAGTGGATATTTTCACAAAAAAGTGAAATTTTCTAAAATTTTGAAAATTGGCTGAAAATGAATAAATATCAAGGACTCATTGGGCGAATCGCTCTGGAACTGAAATCGGAACGCTCACTGACATTTCCCCTATCTGAAAGTCTGATAAACGTTGGAAAAATGACTAAGTTAAAAAAAAAAATTTTTTCAACTTTTTTCAATTTTACCCCCGTGGGATATATATTCTACCCACAAACATTTGGAACTCTCCTGGGGTACCCTCACACATGTTATTCCCTCATTTAGTGGATATTCTCACAAAAAAGTGAAATTTTCAAAAATTCAGAAAACTGGCTGAAAATGACTAAATATCAAGAGCTCATTGGGCGAATCGCTCTGGAACTCAAATCGGAACGCTCACTGACATTTCCCCTATCTGAAAGTTTGATAAACATCTGAAAAATGGTTAAGTCCAAAAAAAAAAATTTTTCAACTTTTTTCAATTTTACTCCTGTGGGATATATATTCTACCCACGCACATTTGGAACTCTCCTGAGGTACCCTCACACATATTACTCCCTCATTTAGTGGATATTTTCACAAAAAAGTGAAATTTTCAAAAATTCAGAAAATTGGCTGAAAATGACTAAATATAAAGGACTCATCGGGCGAATCGCTCTGGAACTGAAATCGGAACGCTCACTGACATTTCCCCTATCTGAAATCTGATAAACGCCGGAAAATTGACTAAGTCCAAAAAAATAATTTTTTCAACTTTTTTCAATTTTACTCCCGTGGGAAATGTATTCTACCCATGCACATTTGGCAACTCTCCTGGGGTACACTTACACATATTATTCCCTCATTTAGTGGATATTTACAAAAAAAGTGAAATTTTCAAAAATTCAGAAAATTGGCTGAAAACTACTGAATATCAAGGACTCATCGGGCAAATTGCTCTGGAACTGAAATCGGAACGTTCACTGACATTTCCCCTATCTGAAAGTCTGATAAACGTCGGAAAAATGACTGAGTCGAAAAAAAAATTTTTTTTCAACTTTTTTCAATTTTACCCCCGTGGCATATATATTCTACCCACACACATTTGGAACTCTCCTGGGGTACCCTCACACATATTTTTCCCTCATTTAGCGGATATTTTCACAAAAAAGTGAAATTTTCAAAAATTCAGAAAATTGGCTGAAAACGACTAAATATCAAGGACTCAACGGTAGTGTTGAGCATTCCGATACTGAAATATCGGGTATGGGCCGATATTCGCGGTATCGGAATTCTGATACTTAATTCCGATACTTTTGCAATATCGTATACCGGAATCGGAAGTTCCCATAATGCAATGAGCCATTTTCATTTTATTCAGCCAATGAGGATCCTAAGAAGTGTGGGCACATCCTGTTAGGCATGTAGGCATCTTAACTAATGGCATGGCTGTGATTGGCTGCTGAAATGATGTCATGATGCACTATAATAGCCGCCTCCGCCATTTTGAGCTCACTCTGCTGTGAATTCAGTTAGGGATAGGATGCTGTTGTTCTGAGGGACAGTTTTAGCTACCTATTTGGTCTATTCTGCTTTACCCAAGCTACTTTATAAATCGCTGTGCCTTGCAGTGCTAGTGCACAGTTCTCTGTGCTGTTCACCGCTTTCTGCAAGGTCTTTGTGTGAGTGCAGCTCACCCTGTAGTGTGTGCTTCAGCCACGTCTGGTTGTAGTGCACTCAGTGTGTGTCACTGCCTCATACATTGTCCTTTTTTGCCAATTCATAATTTTTCCTGATATCTCCTATTAGTGTGGTGGTTCCATCCGTATTCAGCTAAATTGGTTCCAAACACACTATATAGGAGTAGATAGAGAAATTTTTTTGGTCTTGCAGCGCTAGTGCACAGTGCTCTGCATCTGTACTGTTCACCGCTGTCTGCAAGGTCTGGTGTGTGAGTGCAGCTCACCCTGTAGTGTGTGCTTCAACCACGTCTGGTTGTAGTGCACTCAGTGTGTGTCACTGCCTCATACATTGTCCCTTTTTGCCAATTCATAATTTTTCCTGATTTCTCCTATTAGTGTGGTGGTTCCATCCGTATTCAGCTAAATTGGTTCCAAACACACTATATAGGAGTAGTTAGAGGAGCCTTTCTGCAGCATTGGGCCCTGCAGCCCCAGCCAGATTAGTATTAGCCTATTTTTTGCAGCCTCATCTATTGCATTGTAGGTTACCTTCCTACATTGTAATAGCTACAAAAAGTTTGTGATACTATCGTTATTACATCTTTAGGCACATCCAGTGTCTTTTTGTGACAAAAAAAACCTAAATAAAGTTCACCAAACACTCCACTTTACAGTTGTGTAGGCCACATTAGCTCATATTAAAGTCTAGTCCACACTTTATAAAATTAGTGTTTCTTATACCTGTTAGCAGCTGTTCAGGAATAAGCACACTAAGCCCTTAGTACTTTTCTGCCTATCTTTATCAGTCTACCAAGATGAAGAAGGAAGGGAGTAAGGCATGTGGTCGGGGGCGTGGGCATGGGCGTGGAGTTTCTGCAGGGAGAGGACGTGAGGATTCTGTGCCTGCAGGGAGAGGACGTGGGGATTCTGTGCCTGCTGCGGGCACCAGTGACTCAGCATCCCCCAGTTTTACCAGGGTACAGTGCTTTATGCGCAGCTTTGTAGGAGCTAGCCGTACCCCACTGCTGCGGGAGGACCAAATTGAAGATGTTGTCGGATGGATGGCAGCTAACGCATCGACTTCAATTAGTTCCAGATCCTCTCAGGTCCTGAGCACTGAAGAGCACCCATCTGTCTCTTCACCACCTGCCAAATTGCCCAGGCAGTCAGAGAGCCCTGGACAGGAGCCATCTCTACTTCTGTTCTCTGAATCTCTTGGCTTGGAAAGAGGGGGCCAGCCAAGCAGAATTCGAGAATTTGAAGAAGAGGTAGTATGCAGTGATGCGCAACCGTTTTGTCTCTCTGAATCTGAAGAGGCGGGTGGGCCAGTGCCTATGGTCAGCAGCACACCTCAGTACGCATCTGATGATGAGACTCAGGTGCCACTTTCTGGTGCGTACTGTGCTGTCGAGACTACCCAGGAGAAGCAGTTGTTTGAAGAGGGTGGTGTAGATGATGAGGTCCTTGACCCATCATGGCGTGAGGGACAGGAAGGTGGTGGGAGCAGCTCTGAGGAAGAGATTCCCCGAACAGCCCAAAAAGGAGGGAGAGGGAGGGGGCAGACTTGGTTGCCTGTAGCCTCCACTTCGGCACCCATTAGGAGCATGGCTCTTCCAAAATCCAAAGCGGGCGCTCCCAAGACTTGCAGTGCCTGGTCCTTTTTTGACACAGTTGCAGATGACATTTGCTTTGTCAAATGCAAGCTGTGTAATCAGAAGGTGAAAAGAGGGAAAAGTGTCAGCAACCTCAATGCCACAAATATGTGGAAACATGTGCGGACCAAGCACGTGGTGGAGTTACAAAAACACACTGAAGACCTAGGCCAACCTACAGCGCCACCTACCACCTCTTCAGCTCGTGTTGTAGCCTCTTCCTCCAGCTCACACACAGCTGGTTCGGCTTCCTCACAGGATCGCCATGGAAGAATCTCTGGCACTGTTGTACAGAGACACAGTGTAATTCCACCCACAGCACCACTTTCCCAGTCATCCTCACACTCCCAGGCCAGTCTACAGCCATCGTTAGCACAGGCATGGGAGAAAAGGCGCCCATACTCGGCAAACCACCCCCGAGCACAGGCTCTGAATGCTGGCATTGCTAAACTACTGGCCGTCTGCACAGTCAACACTTGCTGCCGTGTTATTGGGGTTCAGTAACGTCAGCTGTTCCCCTGCTGTGCGGATGGCAATTTCTCCTGCTCTGTCCACATTCTCACTACTACTGATTTTAAAGTTGCTCCAATTACACCTCTGGCTCCTCTGTTTTCAGTATTATCCCTGAGCTCCAACACCGCCAGTTGGCGCTCGGAAGTGCCATCTGCACAGTCAACACTTGCTGCCGTGTCATTGGGGTTCAGTAACGTCAGCTGTTCCCCTGCTGTGCGGACGGCAATTTCTCCTGCTCTGTCCACATTCTCACTACTACAGATTTTAAAGTTGCTCCAATTACACCTCTGGCTCCTCTGTTTTCAGTATTATCCCTGAGCTCCAACACCGCCAGTTGGCGCTCGGAAGTGCCGTCTGCACAGTCAACACTTGCTACCGTGTTATTGGGGTTCAGTAACGTCAGCTGTTCCCCTGCTGTGCGGACGGCACTTTCTCCTGCTCTGTCCACATCCACTGTACTACTGATTTAAAACCTCCTCCAAATACACCTCTGGCCCCTCTGTTTTCAGTATTATCCCTGAGCTCCAACACCGCCAGTTGGCGCTCGGAAGTGCCGTCTGCACAGTCAGCACTTGCTGCCCTGTGTAACGGGTCTGGGAGGCGGAACCTCTGAGCTACTATACAAGGGGGCGGTCCTTGTAAGGGAACAGGTGGCGACCAGGCAGGCAGTCACAGCAGGTGACCGGGACAGTCTCTGGAAGAACGGGCAGGAGGTCACGGCAAGTGACCGGGGCAGTCTCTGGATGAACGGGCAGATGGTCACGGCAAGTGACCGGGGCAGTCTCTGGATGAACGGGCAGATGGTCACGGAAAGTGACCGGGGCAGTCTCTGGATGAACGGGCAGATGGTGACGGCAAGTGACCGGGGCAGTCTCTGGATGAACGGGCAGATGGTCACGGCAAGTGACCGGGGCAGTCTCTGGGTAAAGGGTTGGTACGACCTGTGGCGGCTGATGGTAGACGTGAGCTCCCAGGTGAGCAGGCGAGAGTCTCTGGATAAACGGGTGGTCACGGCATGTGACGGCGGAGCCTCCAGGAAGACCAACAGACAGGCGGCAGATGAGCGCTCCCAGGTGAGCGGGCAGAAGTCTCTGGACAGGCGGGTGGTCACAGCACGTGACGGCAGAGCCTCCAGGTAGTCTAGGAGACAGGCAGCAGATGAGCGCTCCCAGGTGAGCGGGCAGGAGTCACTGGACAAGCAGGTGGTCACAGCACGTGACGGCAGAGCCTCCAGGTAGGCTAGCAGGCAGGTAGCAGATGTGCGCTCCCAGGTGAGCGGGCAAGCTGGTCCTTAGACAGACTGACAGGAGTTGTAAGGCAGACTGTCGGACCTCAGGCTAGCAGGCAGGTAGCAGAATATCAGACAGGAATAAGACAGCAAGCTGGCAGGAATCTGGCAGGAATCTGGCAGGTAACTGGCAACGGGACCTGAGGGCTGAAGCAGAGTAGTGAACAGTGCAACAACATTGCTCGGGCACCTCCATTTTGGAGGAGGTGCCTTATATATGGTGAAGTCCTCCGGCCATTGGCCGGGGACTCCTTAGGGCGGCGCGCGCGGCCCCTTTAAGAGGGAGGGAGAGCGCGCGCGCGTGCCCTAAGCACAGTGGCCGGGAAGGAGCGCGCGCTGCCAGCAGAGCGGGAGGAGGACGCCGGGCATGGAGCAGAGAGGTGAGGGGAACAGCGTCCCTGCCTAGCAGAGGGCAGGGACGCCGGCGCTACAGTATGTTATTGGGGTTCGGTAACGTCAGCTGTTCCCCTGCTGTGCGGACGGCAATTTCTCCTGCTCTGTCCACATTCTCACTACTACAGATTTTAAAGTTGCTCCAATTACACCTCTGGCTCCTCTGTTTTCAATATTATCCCTGAGCTCCAACACCGCCAGTTGGCGCTTGGAAGTGCCGTCTGCACAGTCAACATTTGCTGCCGTGTTATTGGGGTTCAGTAACGTCAGCTGTTCCCCTGCTGTGTGTCCGGCAAATTCTCCTGCTTTGTCCAAATCCACTGTACTACTGATTTAAAACTTGCTCCAATTACACCTCTGGCTCCACTCTGTTTTTAGTATTTACCCTGGGTTCAAGCACCGCCAGCTGGTTCTCGGTAGTTCCATTTGCTCTTGTACCTTCTACTACCCATCCGGGTTCCAGTACCGTCAGCTGGTTCTCGGCAGTGCCTTTGGATTAGTTGCCTCCTTCTCGGTATCCAAGTTCCACCAACGTCTGCTGGTTCTTGGTAGTGCTTTCTGGCACAGGTACCTCCTGCTTAGTAACCGAGTTCCAGTACCGTCAGCTGGTCTTCGGCAGTTCCATTGGCTCTTGTACCTTCTGCTACCCATCTGGGTTCCAGTACCGTCAGCTGGTCCTCGGTAGTTCCATTTGCTCTTGTACCTTCTACTACCCATCCGGGTTCCAGTACCGTCAGCTGGTTCTCGGCAGTGAATTTGGCACGGGTACTCCCTCCTGCCCAGCCTGGTTCCAGCACGCCAGCTGTTTCTGGGTAGTGTCAACGTCACTTTGCCTCCAATGCGTTGTCCTGTCGTGTTGCGGTTGGGTTAGCCGACTCTATGGTGCCTGCAGTTTAGGTGACTCCTATGTGGGCTGCGGGATCTGGCAATGAAGGCTGGTTCCATAGTGCCAATAGGACAAGCACCCCCTGTAGGACTGTGGGTTTTGGTAACTGCGGCCGGCTCGCGGCCTTGAACTTTTTTTTACATGGGTACCTTCTGCTACCCATCCGGGTTCCAGTACCGTCAGCTGGTTCTCGGCAGTGCCTTTGGATTAGGTGCCTCCTTCTCGGTATCCAAGTTCCACCAACGTCTGCTGGTCCTTGGTAGTGCTTTCTGGCACAGGTACCTCCTGCTTAGTAACCGAGTTCCAATACCGTCAGCTGGTCTTCGGCAGTTCCATTGACTCTTGTACCTTCTACTACCCATCCGGGTTCCAGTACCGTCAGCTGGTTCTCGGCAGTGTCTTTGGCACGGGTACTCCCTCCTGCCCAGTCTGGTTCCAGCACGCCAGCTGTTTCCGGGTAGTGTCAACGTCACTTTGCCTCCAATGCGTTGTCCTGTCGTGTTGCAGTCGGGTTAGCCGACTCTATGGTGCCTGCAGTTTAGGTGACTCCTATGTGGGCTGCGGGATCAGGCAATGAAGGCTGGTTCCATAGTGCCAATAGGACAAGCACCCCCTGTAGGACTGTTGGTTTTGGTAACTGCGGCCGGCTCGCGGCCTTGAACTTTTTTTTACATGGGTACCTTCTGCTACCCATCGGGGTTCCAGTACCGTCAGCTGGTTCTCGGCAGTGCCTTTGGATTAGGTGCCTCCTTCTCGGTATCCAAGTTCCACCAATGTCTGCTGGTCCTTGGTAGTGATTTCTGGCACAGGTACCTCCTGCTTAGTAACCGAGTTCCAGTACCGTCAGCTGGTCTTCGGCAGTTCCATTGGCTCTTGTACCTTCTGCTACCCATCCGGGTTCCAGTACCGTCAGCTGGTCCTCGGTAGTTCCATTTGCTCTTGTACCTTCTACTACCCATCCGGGTTCCAGTGCCGTCAGCTGGTTCTCGGCAGTGACTTTGGCACGGGTACTCCCTCCTGCCCAGCCTGGTTCCAGCACGCCAGCTGTTTCCGGGTAGTGTCAACGTCACTTTGCCTCCAATGCGGTTTCCTGTCGTGTTGCGGTCGGGTTAGCCGACTCTATGGTGCCTGCAGTTTAGGTGACTCCTATGTGGGCTGCGGGATCTGGCAATGAAGGCTGGTTCCATAGTGCCAATAGGACAAGCACCCGCTGTAGGACTGTGGGTTTTGGTAACTGCGGCCGGCTCGCGGCCTTGAACTTTTTTTTACATGGGTACCTTCTGCTACCCATCGGGGTTCCAGTACCGTCAGCTGGTTCTCGGCAGTGCCTTTGGATTAGGTGCCTCCTTCTCGGTATCCAAGTTCCACCAACGTCTACTGGTCCTTGGTAGTGCTTTCTGGCACAGGTACCTCCTGCTTAGTAACCGAGTTCCAGTACCGTCAGCTGGTCTTCTGCAGTTCCATTGGCTCTTGTACCTTCTGCTACCCATCCGGGTTCCAGTACCGTCAGCTGGTCCTCGGTAGTTCCATTTGCTCTTGTACCTTCTACTACCCATCCGGGTTCCAGTGCCGTCAGCTGGTTCTCGGCAGTGACTTTGGCACGGGTACTCCCTCCTGCCCAGCCTGGTTCCAGCACGCCAGCTGTTTCCGGGTAGTGTCAACGTCACTTTGCCTCCAATGCGTTGTCCTGTCGTGTTGCGATCGGGTTAGCCGACTCTATGGTGCCTGCAGTTTAGGTGACTCCTATGTGGGCTGCGGGATCTGGCAATGAAGGCTGGTTCCATAGTGCCAATAGGACAAGCACCCCCTGTAGGACTGTTGGTTTTGGTAACTGCGGCCGGCTCGCGGCCTTGAACTTTTTTTTACATGGGTACCTTCTGCTACCCATCCGGGTCCAGTACCGTCAGCTGGTTCTCGGCAGTGCCTTTGGATTAGGTGCCTCCTTCTCGGTATCCAAGTTCCACCAACGTCTGCTGGTCCTTGGTAGTGCTTTCTGGCACAGGAACCTCCTGCTTAGTAACTGAGTTCCAGTACCGTCAGCTGGTCTTCGGCAGTTCCATTGGCTCTTGTACCTTCTGCTACCCATCCGGGTTCCAGTACCGTCAGCTGGTCCTCGGTAGTTCCATTTGCTCTTGTACCTTCTACTACCCATCCGGGTTCCGGTACCGTCAGCTGGTTCTCGGCAGTGAATTTGGCACGGGTACTCCCTCCTGCCCAGCCTGGTTCCAGCACGCCAGCTGTTTCCGGGTAGTGTCAACGTCACTTTGCCTCCAATGCGTTGTCCTGTCGTGTTGCGGTCGGGTTAGCCGACTCTATGGTGCCTGCAGTTTAGGTGACTCCTATGTGGGCTGCGGGATCTGGCAATGAAGGCTGGTTCCATAGTGCCTATAGGACAAGCACCCCCTGTAGGACTGTGGGTTTTGGTAACTGCGGCCGGCTCGCGGCCTTGAACTTTTTTTTACATGGGTACCTTCTGCTACCCATCGGGGTTCCAGTACCGTCAGCTGGTTCTCAGCAGTGCCTTTGGATTAGGTGCCTGCTTCTTGGTATCCAAGTTCCACCAACGTCTGCTGGTCCTTGGTAGTGCTTTCTGGCACAGGTACCTCCTGCTTAGTAACCGAGTTCCAGTATTGTCAGCTGGTCTTCGGCAGTTCCATTGGCTCTTGTACCTTCTGCTACCCATCCGGGTTCCAGTACCGTCAGCTGGTTCTCGGTAGTTCCTCAGCTTTCTTGTACCTTCTGCTACATTTCCAAGTTCAAGCTTTTTGAAATGGTTCTTAGTAATCATTCTGGATCTCCCTGACGAGGACCCTGAAGACGAGGACCCTGAAGACCAACCCTAAGAAGACGAGGACCCCGAAGACAACGACCCTGAAGACGAGGACCCTGAAGACCACCCCGAAGAAGACGAGGACCCTGAAGACCACCCCGAAGAAGACGAGGACCCCGAAGACGAGGACCCAGAAGACCAACCCGAAGAAGACGAGGACCCCGAAGATGAGGACCCCTGAAGACGACGACCCTGAAGACCACCCCGAAGAAGACCAAGAAGATGACCCTGAAGAAGTTGACCAAGAGGATAAAGAAGAGAAGACAAGCACCAAGATACAGAAGAGCAAGAGACAGAAAACCAAGAAGCAGAAATACAAGAAGCTGCAGAACAAAAAGTGGAAGAACATTAAGCATAAGACTAAAAATCAGAGCAAAAGATAATATCTAAATTATAAGCAGAAGATGATTAAGCAGTGTATGGGGGTGAGTCCGTTCCTCCTCGTGGTGCCCCTGGAAAAGACCTGCTGCTGCAGGCCAAACTGAACGCGGACAAATCCTGTTGTAAATCTTATGTGACGGGCAGAACGAAAGGTGTAATGTCCAACCTTTTATAGATAACAACTACAGGAATGCCTGCCACAAATAAGAATATGATGAAGAAGAAGAATATGAAGAAGATGAAGAAGTAGAATATGAAGAATGTAAAAAAAAAGAATAATACGAAGAAGGTGAAGAAGAAGAAGATGAAGAAGGAGAAGAAGAAGAGGATGAAAAAGATGCTGAGGATGATGAAGGAGAAAGTGTGGGAGAAGTAAAAAAGAAGGTGAAGAGCATGGAAGTAGTGAAACATAAATATCTGACAAAATATAAAAATACTTAACATAGTCAATATTTCCGTATCTCAGAACGTCTTAAAAAAAATATTAATTCCTGCTATTCCATTTGATTGGGCTAAACCTCTATGCCTTTATTGTCTCCCCCACCTCCCCCAATACATTCTACATTATTCTTAGTAGAATTAACCTACAAGGAAAGAAAGGGTTTATTTTCATTCCGATATTTCTGTCCCATTGACTTGCATTGGTTTCCGGTATCGGAATCGGCAATATCCGATACTTTTTCGGTATCGGTCCGATCCAATCCGATCCGATATTTCCCGATATCGGAAGGGATCGCTCAACACTACTCATCGGGCGAATCGCTCTGGAACTGAAATCGGAATGCTATCTGACATTTCCCCTATCTAAAAGTCTGATAAACGCCGGAAAAATGACTACGTCCAAAAAAAATTTTTCCAAATTTTTTCAATTTTACCCCCGTGGGATATATATTCTACCCACGCACATTTGGAACTCTCCTGGGTTACCCTCACACATATTATTCCCTCATTTAGCGGATATTTTCACAAAAAAGTGAAAATTTTCAAAAATTCTGAAAATTGGCTGAAAACGACTAAATGTCAAGGACTCATCGGGCGAATCGCTCTGGAACTGAAATCGGAACACTCACTGAAATTTCCCTTATCTGAAAGTCTGATAAACACCCGAAAAATGTCTAAGTTCAAAAAAAAATTTTTTTCAACTTTTTTCAATTTTACCCCCGTATGATATATATTCCACCCACAAACATTTGGAACTCTCCAGGGGTACCCTCACACATGTTATTCCCTCATTTAGCGGATATTCTCACAAAAAAGTGAAATTTTAAAAAATTCTGAAAATTGGCTGAAAACGACTAAATATCAAGGACTCAGCGGGCGAATCGCTCTGGAACTGAAATCGGAACGCTCACTGACATTTCCCCTATTTGAAAGTCTGATAAATGGCGGAAAAATGACTAAATCCAAAAAAAAAATTTTTCAACTTTTTTCAATTTTACCCCCGTGGGATATATATTCTACCCACGCACATTTGTAACTCTCCTAGTGTACCCTCACACATATTATTCCCACATTTAGTGGATATTTTCACAAGAAATTGAAATTTTCAAAAATTCAGAAAATTGGCTGAAAACGACTAAATATCAAGGACTCATGGGGCGAATCACTCTGGAACTGAAATTGGATCGCTCACTGACATTTCCCCTATCTAAAAGTCTGATAAAAGCCGGAAAAATGATTAAGTCCAAAAAAAAACTTTTTTCCAACTTTTTTCAATATTATCCCCATGGGATATATATTCTACCCACAAACATTTGGAACTCTCCGGGGGTACCCTCACACATGTTATTCCCTCATTTAGTGGATATTCTCACAAAAAAGTGAAATTTTCAATAATTCAGAAAATTGGCTGAAAATGACTAAATATCAAGGACTCATCGGGCGAATCACTATGGAACTGAAATCGGAATGCTCACTGACATTTCCCCTATCTGAAAGTGTGATAAATGCTGGAAAAATTACTAAGTCCAAAAAAAAATTTTTTCAACTTTTTTCAATTTTACTCCCATGGGATATATATTCTACCCACACACATTTGGAACTCTCCTGGGGTACCCTCTCACATATTATTCCCTCATTTAGTGGATATTTTCAGAAAAAAGTGAAATTTTCAAAAATTCTGAAAATTGACTGAAAACGACTGAATATCAGGGACTCATCGGGCGAATCGCTCTGGAACTGAAATCGGAACGCTCACTAACATTTCCCCCATCTGAAAGTCTGATAAATGCCGGAAAAATGACTAAGTCCAAAAAAAAATTTTTTCAACTTTTTTCAATTTTACCCCCGTGAGATATACATTCTACCCACACACATTTATAACTCTCCTGGGGTACCCTCACACTTATTATTCCCTCATTTAGTGGATATTTTCACAAAAAAGTGAAATTTTCAAAAATTCAGAAAATTGGCTGAAAACGACTAAATATCAAGGACTTATCGGGCGAATCGCTCTGGAACTGAAATCGGAAATCTTACTTACATTTCCCCTATCTGAAAGTCTGATAAACGCCGGAAAAATGACTAAGTCCAAAAAAAACCTTTTTCCCTACTTTTTTCAATTTTATTCCCGTGGGATATATATTCTACCCACAAACATTTGGAACTCTCCAGGGGTATCCTCACACATGTTATTCCCTCATTTAGCGGATATTCTCACAAAAAAGTGAAATTTTAAAAAATTCAGAAAATTGGCTGAAAACGACTAAATATCATGGACTCATCGGGCGAATCGCTCTGGAACTGAGATCGGAATGCTCACTGACATTTCCCCTATCTAAAAGTCTGATAAACGCCGGAAAAATGACTAAGTCCAAAAAAAAACATTTTTCCAACTTTTTTCAATTTTACTCCTGTGGGATATATATTCTACCCTCACACATTTTGAACTCTCCTGGGGTACCCTCACACATATTATTCCCTCATTTAGCAGATATTTTCACAAAAAAGTGAAATTTTCAAAAATTCAGAAAATTGGCTGAAAACGAATAAATATCAAGGACTCATCGGGCGAACCGCTCTAGAACTGAAATCGGAACGCTCACTGACATTTTCCTTATCTAAAAGACTGATAAACGTCGGAAAAATGACAGTCCAAAAAAGACCTTTTTTCCAACTTTTTTCAATTTTACTCCCATGGGATATATATTCTACCCACGCACATTTGGAACTCTCCTGGGGTACCCTCACACATATTATTTCCTCATTTAGAGGATATTTTCGCAAAAAAGTGAAATTTTCAAAAATTCAGAAAATTGGCTGAAAACGACTAAATGTCAAGCACTCATGGGGCGAATCACTCTGGAACTGAAATCGGAATGCTCACTGACATTTCCCCTATCTGAAAGTGTGATAAATGCTGGAAAAATTACTAAGTCCAAAAAAAAAATTTTTTCAACTTTTTTCAATTTTACTCCCATGGGATATATATTCTACCCACAAACATTTGGAACTCTCCAGGGGTATCCTCACACATGTTATTCCCTCATTTAGCGGATATTCTCACAAAAAAGTGAAATTTTAAAAAATTCAGAAAATTGGCTGAAAACGACTGAATATCATGGACTCATCGGGCGAATCGCTCTGGAACTGAGATCGGAATGCTCACTGACATTTCCCCTATCTAAAAGTCTGATAAACGCCGGAAAAATGACTAAGTCCAAAAAAATAATTTTTTCAACTTTTTTCAATTTTACTCCCGTGGGAAATGTATTCTACCCATGCACATTTGGCAACTCTCCTGGGGTACCCTCACACATATTATTCCCTCATTTAATGGATATTTACAAAAAAAGTGAAATTTTAAAAAATTCAGAAAATTGGCTGAAAACGACTGAATATCAAGGACTCATCGGGCGAATCGCTCTGGAACTGAAATCGGAATGCTCACTGACATTTCCCCTATCTAAAAGTCTGATAAACGCCGGAAAAATGACTACGTCCAAAAAAAATTTTTCCAAATTTTTTCAATTTTACCCCCGTGGGATATATATTCTACCCACGCACATTTGGAACTCTCCTGGGTTACCCTCACACATATTATTCCCTCATTTAGCGGATATTTTCACAAAAAAGTGAAAATTTTCAAAAATTCTGAAAATTGGCTGAAAACGACTAAATGTCAAGGACTCATCGGGCGAATCGCTCTGGAACTGAAATCGGAACGCTCACTGACATTTCCCTTATCTGAAAGTCTGATAAAAACCCGAAAAATGTCTAAGTTCAAAAAAAAATTTTTTTCAACTTTTTTCAATTTTACCCCCGTATGATATATATTCCACCCACAAACATTTGGAACTCTCCAGGGGTACCCTCACACATGTTATTCCCTCATTTAGCGGATATTCTCACAAAAAAGTGAAATTTTAAAAAATTCTGAAAATTGGCTGAAAACGACTAAATATCAAGGACTCAGCGGGCGAATCGCTCTGGAACTGAAATCGGAACGCTCACTGACATTTCCCCTATTTGAAAGTCTGATAAATGGCGGAAAAATGACTAAATCCAAAAAAAAAATTTTTCAACTTTTTTCAATTTTACCCCCGTGGGATATATATTCTACCCACGCACATTTGTAACTCTCCTAGTGTACCCTCACACATATTATTCCCACATTTAGTGGATATTTTCACAAGAAATTGAAATTTTCAAAAATTCAGAAAATTGGCTGAAAACGACTAAATATCAAGGACTCATGGGGCGAATCACTCTGGAACTGAAATTGGATCGCTCACTGACATTTCCCCTATCTAAAAGTCTGATAAAAGCCGGAAAAATGATTAAGTCCAAAAAAAAACTTTTTTCCAACTTTTTTCAATATTATCCCCATGGGATATATATTCTACCCACAAACATTTGGAACTCTCCGGGGGTACCCTCACACATGTTATTCCCTCATTTAGTGGATATTCTCACAAAAAAGTGAAATTTTCAATAATTCAGAAAATTGGCTGAAAATGACTAAATATCAAGGACTCATCGGGCGAATCACTATGGAACTGAAATCGGAATGCTCACTGACATTTCCCCTATCTGAAAGTGTGATAAATGCTGGAAAAATTACTAAGTCCAAAAAAAAATTTTTTCAACTTTTTTCAATTTTACTCCCATGGGATATATATTCTACCCACACACATTTGGAACTCTCCTGGGGTACCCTCTCACATATTATTCCCTCATTTAGTGGATATTTTCAGAAAAAAGTGAAATTTTCAAAAATTCTGAAAATTGACTGAAAACGACTGAATATCAGGGACTCATCGGGCGAATCGCTCTGGAACTGAAATCGGAACGCTCACTAACATTTCCCCCATCTGAAAGTCTGATAAATGCCGGAAAAATGACTAAGTCCAAAAAAAAATTTTTTCAACTTTTTTCAATTTTACCCCCGTGAGATATACATTCTACCCACACACATTTATAACTCTCCTGGGGTACCCTCACACTTATTATTCCCTCATTTAGTGGATATTTTCACAAAAAAGTGAAATTTTCAAAAATTCAGAAAATTGGCTGAAAACGACTAAATATCAAGGACTTATCGGGCGAATCGCTCTGGAACTGAAATCGGAAATCTTACTTACATTTCCCCTATCTGAAAGTCTGATAAACGCCGGAAAAATGACTAAGTCCAAAAAAAACCTTTTTCCCTACTTTTTTCAATTTTATTCCCGTGGGATATATATTCTACCCACAAACATTTGGAACTCTCCAGGGGTATCCTCACACATGTTATTCCCTCATTTAGCGGATATTCTCACAAAAAAGTGAAATTTTAAAAAATTCAGAAAATTGGCTGAAAACGACTAAATATCATGGACTCATCGGGCGAATCGCTCTGGAACTGAGATCGGAATGCTCACTGACATTTCCCCTATCTAAAAGTCTGATAAACGCCGGAAAAATGACTAAGTCCAAAAAAAAACATTTTTCCAACTTTTTTCAATTTTACTCCTGTGGGATATATATTCTACCCTCACACATTTTGAACTCTCCTGGGGTACCCTCACACATATTATTCCCTCATTTAGCAGATATTTTCACAAAAAAGTGAAATTTTCAAAAATTCAGAAAATTGGCTGAAAACGAATAAATATCAAGGACTCATCGGGCGAACCGCTCTAGAACTGAAATCGGAACGCTCACTGACATTTTCCTTATCTAAAAGACTGATAAACGTCGGAAAAATGACAGTCCAAAAAAGACCTTTTTTCCAACTTTTTTCAATTTTACTCCCATGGGATATATATTCTACCCACGCACATTTGGAACTCTCCTGGGGTACCCTCACACATATTATTTCCTCATTTAGAGGATATTTTCGCAAAAAAGTGAAATTTTCAAAAATTCAGAAAATTGGCTGAAAACGACTAAATGTCAAGCACTCATGGGGCGAATCACTCTGGAACTGAAATCGGAATGCTCACTGACATTTCCCCTATCTGAAAGTGTGATAAATGCTGGAAAAATTACTAAGTCCAAAAAAAAAATTTTTTCAACTTTTTTCAATTTTACTCCCATGGGATATATATTCTACCCACAAACATTTGGAACTCTCCAGGGGTATCCTCACACATGTTATTCCCTCATTTAGCGGATATTCTCACAAAAAAGTGAAATTTTAAAAAATTCAGAAAATTGGCTGAAAACGACTGAATATCATGGACTCATCGGGCGAATCGCTCTGGAACTGAGATCGGAATGCTCACTGACATTTCCCCTATCTAAAAGTCTGATAAACGCCGGAAAAATGACTAAGTCCAAAAAAATAATTTTTTCAACTTTTTTCAATTTTACTCCCGTGGGAAATGTATTCTACCCATGCACATTTGGCAACTCTCCTGGGGTACCCTCACACATATTATTCCCTCATTTAATGGATATTTACAAAAAAAGTGAAATTTTAAAAAATTCAGAAAATTGGCTGAAAACGACTGAATATCAAGGACTCATCGGGCGAATCGCTCTGGAACTGAAATCGGAATGCTCACTGACATTTCCCCTATCTAAAAGTCTGATAAACGCCGGAAAAATGACTACGTCCAAAAAAAATTTTTCCAAATTTTTTCAATTTTACCCCCGTGGGATATATATTCTACCCACGCACATTTGGAACTCTCCTGGGTTACCCTCACACATATTATTCCCTCATTTAGCGGATATTTTCACAAAAAAGTGAAAATTTTCAAAAATTCTGAAAATTGGCTGAAAACGACTAAATGTCAAGGACTCATCGGGCGAATCGCTCTGGAACTGAAATCGGAACGCTCACTGACATTTCCCTTATCTGAAAGTCTGATAAAAACCCGAAAAATGTCTAAGTTCAAAAAAAAATTTTTTTCAACTTTTTTCAATTTTACCCCCGTATGATATATATTCCACCCACAAACATTTGGAACTCTCCAGGGGTACCCTCACACATGTTATTCCCTCATTTAGCGGATATTCTCACAAAAAAGTGAAATTTTAAAAAATTCTGAAAATTGGCTGAAAACGACTAAATATCAAGGACTCAGCGGGCGAATCGCTCTGGAACTGAAATCGGAACGCTCACTGACATTTCCCCTATTTGAAAGTCTGATAAATGGCGGAAAAATGACTAAATCCAAAAAAAAAATTTTTCAACTTTTTTCAATTTTACCCCCGTGGGATATATATTCTACCCACGCACATTTGTAACTCTCCTAGTGTACCCTCACACATATTATTCCCACATTTAGTGGATATTTTCACAAGAAATTGAAATTTTCAAAAATTCAGAAAATTGGCTGAAAACGACTAAATATCAAGGACTCATGGGGCGAATCACTCTGGAACTGAAATTGGATCGCTCACTGACATTTCCCCTATCTAAAAGTCTGATAAAAGCCGGAAAAATGATTAAGTCCAAAAAAAAACTTTTTTCCAACTTTTTTCAATATTATCCCCATGGGATATATATTCTACCCACAAACATTTGGAACTCTCCGGGGGTACCCTCACACATGTTATTCCCTCATTTAGTGGATATTCTCACAAAAAAGTGAAATTTTCAATAATTCAGAAAATTGGCTGAAAATGACTAAATATCAAGGACTCATCGGGCGAATCACTATGGAACTGAAATCGGAATGCTCACTGACATTTCCCCTATCTGAAAGTGTGATAAATGCTGGAAAAATTACTAAGTCCAAAAAAAAATTTTTTCAACTTTTTTCAATTTTACTCCCATGGGATATATATTCTACCCACACACATTTGGAACTCTCCTGGGGTACCCTCTCACATATTATTCCCTCATTTAGTGGATATTTTCAGAAAAAAGTGAAATTTTCAAAAATTCTGAAAATTGACTGAAAACAACTGAATATCAGGGACTCATCGGGCGAATCGCTCTGGAACTGAAATCGGAACGCTCACTAACATTTCCCCCATCTGAAAGTCTGATAAATGCCGGAAAAATGACTAAGTCCAAAAAAAAATTTTTTCAACTTTTTTCAATTTTACCCCCGTGAGATATACATTCTACCCACACACATTTATAACTCTCCTGGGGTACCCTCACACTTATTATTCCCTCATTTAGTGGATATTTTCACAAAAAAGTGAAATTTTCAAAAATTCAGAAAATTGGCTGAAAACGACCAAATATCAAGGACTTATCGGGCGAATCGCTCTGGAACTGAAATCGGAAATCTTACTTACATTTCCCCTATCTGAAAGTCTGATAAACGCCGGAAAAATGACTAAGTCCAAAAAAAACCTTTTTCCCTACTTTTTTCAATTTTATTCCCGTGGGATATATATTCTACCCACAAACATTTGGAACTCTCCAGGGGTATCCTCACACATGTTATTCCCTCATTTAGCGGATATTCTCACAAAAAAGTGAAATTTTAAAAAATTCAGAAAATTGGCTGAAAACGACTAAATATCATGGACTCATCGGGCGAATCGCTCTGGAACTGAGATCGGAATGCTCACTGACATTTCCCCTATCTAAAAGTCTGATAAACGCCGGAAAAATGACTAAGTCCAAAAAAAAACATTTTTCCAACTTTTTTCAATTTTACTCCTGGGGGATATATATTCTACCCTCACACATTTTGAACTCTCCTGGGGTACCCTCACACATATTATTCCCTCATTTAGCAGATATTTTCACAAAAAAGTGAAATTTTCAAAAATTCAGAAAATTGCCTGAAAACGAATAAATATCAAGGACTCATCGGGCGAACCGCTCTGGAACTGAAATCGGAACGCTCACTGACATTTCCCTTATCTAAAAGACTGATAAACGTCGGAAAAATGACAGTCCAAAAAAAACCTTTTTTCCAACTTTTTTCAATTTTACTCCCATGGGATATATATTCTACCCACGCACATTTGGAACTCTCCAGGGGTATCCTCACACATGTTATTCCCTCATTTAGCGGATATTCTCACAAAAAAGTGAAATTTTAAAAAATTCAGAAAATTGGCTGAAAACGACTAAATATCATGGACTCATCGGGCGAATCGCTCTGGAACTGAGATCGGAATGCTCACTGACATTTCCCCTATCTAAAAGTCTGATAAACGCCGGAAAAATGACTAAGTCCAAAAAAATAATTTTTTCAACTTTTTTCAATTTTACTCCCGTGGGAAATGTATTCTACCCATGCACATTTGGCAACTCTCCTGGGGTACCCTCACACATATTATTCCCTCATTTAATGGATATTTACAAAAAAAGTGAAATTTTAAAAAATTCAGAAAATTGGCTGAAAACGACTGAATATCAAGGACTCATCGGGCGAATCGCTCTGGAACTGAAATCGGAATGCTCACTGACATTTCCCCTATCTAAAAGTCTGATAAACGCCGGAAAAATGACTACGTCCAAAAAAAATTTTTCCAAATTTTTTCAATTTTACCCCCGTGGGATATATATTCTACCCACGCACATTTGGAACTCTCCTGGGTTACCTTCACACATATTATTCCCTCATTTAGCGGATATTTTCACAAAAAAGTGAAAATTTTCAAAAATTCTGAAAATTGGCTGAAAACGACTAAATGTCAAGGACTCATCGGGCGAATCGCTCTGGAACTGAAATCGGAACGCTCACTGACATTTCCCTTATCTAAAAGTCTGATACACACCCGAAAAATGTCTAAGTTCAAAAAAAAATTTTTTTCAACTTTTTTCAATTTTACCCCCGTATGATATATATTCCACCCACAAACATTTGGAACTCTCCAGGGGTACCCTCACACATGTTATTCCCTCATTTAGCGGATATTCTCACAAAAAAGTGAAATTTTAAAAAATTCTGAAAATTGGCTGAAAACGACTAAATATCAAGGACTCAGCGGGCGAATCGCTCTGGAACTGAAATCGGAATGCTCACTGACATTTCCCCTATTTGAAAGTCTGATAAATGGCGGAAAAATGACTAAATCCAAAAAAAAAATTTTTCAACTTTTTTCAATTTTACCCCCGTGGGATATATATTCTACCCACGCACATTTGTAACTCTCCTAGTGTACCCTCACACATATTATTCCCACATTTAGTGGATATTTTCACAAGAAATTGAAATTTTCAAAAATTCAGAAAATTGGCTGAAAACGACTAAATATCAAGGACTCATGGGGCGAATCACTCTGGAACTGAAATTGGATCGCTCACTGACATTTCCCCTATCTAAAAGTCTGATAAAAGCCGGAAAAATGATTAAGTCCAAAAAAAACTTTTTTCCAACTTTTTTCAATATTATCCCCATGGGATATATATTCTACCCACAAACATTTGGAACTCTCCAGGGGTATCCTCACACATGTTATTCCCTCATTTAGCGGATATTCTCACAAAAAAGTGAAATTTTAAAAAATTCAGAAAATTGGCTGAAAACGACTGAATATCATGGACTCATCGGGCGAATCGCTCTGGAACTGAGATCGGAATGCTCACTGACATTTCCCCTATCTAAAAGTCTGATAAACGCCGGAAAAATGACTAAGTCCAAAAAAATAATTTTTTCAACTTTTTTCAATTTTACTCCCGTGGGAAATGTATTCTACCCATGCACATTTGGCAACTCTCCTGGGGTACCCTCACACATATTATTCCCTCATTTAAGGGATATTTACAAAAAAAGTGAAATTTTAAAAAATTCAGAAAATTGGCTGAAAACGACTGAATATCAAGGACTCATCGGGCGAATCGCTCTGGAACTGAAATCGGAATGCTCACTGACATTTCCCCTATCTAAAAGTCTGATAAACGCCGGAAAAATGACTACGTCCAAAAAAAATTTTTCCAAATTTTTTCAATTTTACCCCCGTGGGATATATATTCTACCCACGCACATTTGGAACTCTCCTGGGTTACCCTCACACATATTATTCCCTCATTTAGCGGATATTTTCACAAAAAAGTGAAAATTTTCAAAAATTCTGAAAATTGGCTGAAAACGACTAAATGTCAAGGACTCATCGGGCGAATCGCTCTGGAACTGAAATCGGAACGCTCACTGACATTTCCCTTATCTGAAAGTCTGATAAAAACCCGAAAAATGTCTAAGTTCAAAAAAAAATTTTTTTCAACTTTTTTCAATTTTACCCCCGTATGATATATATTCCACCCACAAACATTTGGAACTCTCCAGGGGTACCCTCACACATGTTATTCCCTCATTTAGCGGATATTCTCACAAAAAAGTGAAATTTTAAAAAATTCTGAAAATTGGCTGAAAACGACTAAATATCAAGGACTCAGCGGGCGAATCGCTCTGGAACTGAAATCGGAACGCTCACTGACATTTCCCCTATTTGAAAGTCTGATAAATGGCGGAAAAATGACTAAATCCAAAAAAAAAATTTTTCAACTTTTTTCAATTTTACACCCGTGGGATATATATTCTACCCACGCACATTTGTAACTCTCCTAGTGTACCCTCACACATATTATTCCCACATTTAGTGGATATTTTCACAAGAAATTGAAATTTTCAAAAATTCAGAAAATTGGCTGAAAACGACTAAATATCAAGGACTCATGGGGCGAATCACTCTGGAACTGAAATTGGATCGCTCACTGACATTTCCCCTATCTAAAAGTCTGATAAAAGCCGGAAAAATGATTAAGTCCAAAAAAAAACTTTTTTCCAACTTTTTTCAATATTATCCCCATGGGATATATATTCTACCCACAAACATTTGGAACTCTCCGGGGGTACCCTCACACATGTTATTCCCTCATTTAGTGGATATTCTCACAAAAAAGTGAAATTTTCAATAATTCAGAAAATTGGCTGAAAATGACTAAATATCAAGGACTCATCGGGCGAATCACTATGGAACTGAAATCGGAATGCTCACTGACATTTCCCCTATCTGAAAGTGTGATAAATGCTGGAAAAATTACTAAGTCCAAAAAAAAATTTTTTCAACTTTTTTCAATTTTACTCCCATGGGATATATATTCTACCCACACACATTTGGAACTCTCCTGGGGTACCCTCTCACATATTATTCCCTCATTTAGTGGATATTTTCAGAAAAAAGTGAAATTTTCAAAAATTCTGAAAATTGACTGAAAACAACTGAATATCAGGGACTCATCGGGCGAATCGCTCTGGAACTGAAATTGGAACGCTCACTAACATTTCCCCCATCTGAAAGTCTGATAAATGCCGGAAAAATGACTAAGTCCAAAAAAAAATTTTTTCAACTTTTTTCAATTTTACCCCCGTGAGATATACATTCTACCCACACACATTTATAACTCTCCTGGGGTACCCTCACACTTATTATTCCCTCATTTAGTGGATATTTTCACAAAAAAGTGAAATTTTCAAAAATTCAGAAAATTGGCTGAAAACGACTAAATATCAAGGACTTATCGGGCGAATCGCTCTGGAACTGAAATCGGAAATCTTACTTACATTTCCCCTATCTGAAAGTCTGATAAACGCCGGAAAAATGACTAAGTCCAAAAAAAACCTTTTTCCCTACTTTTTTCAATTTTATTCCCGTGGGATATATATTCTACCCACAAACATTTGGAACTCTCCAGGGGTACCCTCACACATGTTATTCCCTCATTTAGCGGATATTCTCACAAAAAAGTGAAATTTTAAAAAATTCTGAAAATTGGCTGAAAACGACTAAATATCAAGGACTCAGCGGGCGAATCGCTCTGGAACTGAAATCGGAATGCTCACTGACATTTCCCCTATTTGAAAGTCTGATAAATGGCGGAAAAATGACTAAATCCAAAAAAAAAATTTTTCAACTTTTTTCAATTTTACCCCCGTGGGATATATATTCTACCCACGCACATTTGTAACTCTCCTAGTGTACCCTCACACATATTATTCCCACATTTAGTGGATATTTTCACAAGAAATTGAAATTTTCAAAAATTCAGAAAATTGGCTGAAAACGACTAAATATCAAGGACTCATGGGGCGAATCACTCTGGAACTGAAATTGGATCGCTCACTGACATTTCCCCTATCTAAAAGTCTGATAAAAGCCGGAAAAATGATTAAGTCCAAAAAAAACTTTTTTCCAACTTTTTTCAATATTATCCCCATGGGATATATATTCTACCCACAAACATTTGGAACTCTCCAGGGGTATCCTCACACATGTTATTCCCTCATTTAGCGGATATTCTCACAAAAAAGTGAAATTTTAAAAAATTCAGAAAATTGGCTGAAAACGACTGAATATCATGGACTCATCGGGCGAATCGCTCTGGAACTGAGATCGGAATGCTCACTGACATTTCCCCTATCTAAAAGTCTGATAAACGCCGGAAAAATGACTAAGTCCAAAAAAATAATTTTTTCAACTTTTTTCAATTTTACTCCCGTGGGAAATGTATTCTACCCATGCACATTTGGCAACTCTCCTGGGGTACCCTCACACATATTATTCCCTCATTTAATGGATATTTACAAAAAAAGTGAAATTTTAAAAAATTCAGAAAATTGGCTGAAAACGACTGAATATCAAGGACTCATCGGGCGAATCGCTCTGGAACTGAAATCGGAATGCTCACTGACATTTCCCCTATCTAAAAGTCTGATAAACGCCGGAAAAATGACTACGTCCAAAAAAAAATTTTTCCAAATTTTTTCAATTTTACCCCCGTGGGATATATATTCTACCCACGCACATTTGGAACTCTCCTGGGTTACCCTCACACATATTATTCCCTCATTTAGCGGATATTTTCACAAAAAAGTGAAAATTTTCAAAAATTCTGAAAATTGGCTGAAAACGACTAAATGTCAAGGACTCATCGGGCGAATCGCTCTGGAACTGAAATCGGAACGCTCACTGACATTTCCCTTATCTGAAAGTCTGATAAAAACCCGAAAAATGTCTAAGTTCAAAAAAAAATTTTTTTCAACTTTTTTCAATTTTACCCCCGTATGATATATATTCCACCCACAAACATTTGGAACTCTCCAGGGGTACCCTCACACATGTTATTCCCTCATTTAGCGGATATTCTCACAAAAAAGTGAAATTTTAAAAAATTCTGAAAATTGGCTGAAAACGACTAAATATCAAGGACTCAGCGGGCGAATCGCTCTGGAACTGAAATCGGAACGCTCACTGACATTTCCCCTATTTGAAAGTCTGATAAATGGCGGAAAAATGACTAAATCCAAAAAAAAAATTTTTCAACTTTTTTCAATTTTACACCCGTGGGATATATATTCTACCCACGCACATTTGTAACTCTCCTAGTGTACCCTCACACATATTATTCCCACATTTAGTGGATATTTTCACAAGAAATTGAAATTTTCAAAAATTCAGAAAATTGGCTGAAAACGACTAAATATCAAGGACTCATGGGGCGAATCACTCTGGAACTGAAATTGGATCGCTCACTGACATTTCCCCTATCTAAAAGTCTGATAAAAGCCGGAAAAATGATTAAGTCCAAAAAAAAACTTTTTTCCAACTTTTTTCAATATTATCCCCATGGGATATATATTCTACCCACAAACATTTGGAACTCTCCGGGGGTACCCTCACACATGTTATTCCCTCATTTAGTGGATATTCTCACAAAAAAGTGAAATTTTCAATAATTCAGAAAATTGGCTGAAAATGACTAAATATCAAGGACTCATCGGGCGAATCACTCTGGAACTGAAATCGGAATGCTCACTGACATTTCCCCTATCTAAAAGTCTGATAAACGCCGGAAAAATGACTACGTCCAAAAAAAATTTTTCCAAATTTTTTCAATTTTACCCCCGTGGGATATATATTCTACCCACGCACATTTGGAACTCTCCTGGGTTACCTTCACACATATTATTCCCTCATTTAGCGGATATTTTCACAAAAAAGTGAAAATTTTCAAAAATTCTGAAAATTGGCTGAAAACGACTAAATGTCAAGGACTCATCGGGCGAATCGCTCTGGAACTGAAATCGGAACGCTCACTGACATTTCCCTTATCTAAAAGTCTGATACACACCCGAAAAATGTCTAAGTTCAAAAAAAAATTTTTTTCAACTTTTTTCAATTTTACCCCCGTATGATATATATTCCACCCACAAACATTTGGAACTCTCCAGGGGTACCCTCACACATGTTATTCCCTCATTTAGCGGATATTCTCACAAAAAAGTGAAATTTTAAAAAATTCTGAAAATTGGCTGAAAACGACTAAATATCAAGGACTCAGCGGGCGAATCGCTCTGGAACTGAAATCGGAATGCTCACTGACATTTCCCCTATTTGAAAGTCTGATAAATGGCGGAAAAATGACTAAATCCAAAAAAAAAATTTTTCAACTTTTTTCAATTTTACCCCCGTGGGATATATATTCTACCCACGCACATTTGTAACTCTCCTAGTGTACCCTCACACATATTATTCCCACATTTAGTGGATATTTTCACAAGAAATTGAAATTTTCAAAAATTCAGAAAATTGGCTGAAAACGACTAAATATCAAGGACTCATGGGGCGAATCACTCTGGAACTGAAATTGGATCGCTCACTGACATTTCCCCTATCTAAAAGTCTGATAAAAGCCGGAAAAATGATTAAGTCCAAAAAAAACTTTTTTCCAACTTTTTTCAATATTATCCCCATGGGATATATATTCTACCCACAAACATTTGGAACTCTCCAGGGGTATCCTCACACATGTTATTCCCTCATTTAGCGGATATTCTCACAAAAAAGTGAAATTTTAAAAAATTCAGAAAATTGGCTGAAAACGACTGAATATCATGGACTCATCGGGCGAATCGCTCTGGAACTGAGATCGGAATGCTCACTGACATTTCCCCTATCTAAAAGTCTGATAAACGCCGGAAAAATGACTAAGTCCAAAAAAATAATTTTTTCAACTTTTTTCAATTTTACTCCCGTGGGAAATGTATTCTACCCATGCACATTTGGCAACTCTCCTGGGGTACCCTCACACATATTATTCCCTCATTTAATGGATATTTACAAAAAAAGTGAAATTTTAAAAAATTCAGAAAATTGGCTGAAAACGACTGAATATCAAGGACTCATCGGGCGAATCGCTCTGGAACTGAAATCGGAATGCTCACTGACATTTCCCCTATCTAAAAGTCTGATAAACGCCGGAAAAATGACTACGTCCAAAAAAAAATTTTTCCAAATTTTTTCAATTTTACCCCCGTGGGATATATATTCTACCCACGCACATTTGGAACTCTCCTGGGTTACCCTCACACATATTATTCCCTCATTTAGCGGATATTTTCACAAAAAAGTGAAAATTTTCAAAAATTCTGAAAATTGGCTGAAAACGACTAAATGTCAAGGACTCATCGGGCGAATCGCTCTGGAACTGAAATCGGAACGCTCACTGACATTTCCCTTATCTGAAAGTCTGATAAAAACCCGAAAAATGTCTAAGTTCAAAAAAAAATTTTTTTCAACTTTTTTCAATTTTACCCCCGTATGATATATATTCCACCCACAAACATTTGGAACTCTCCAGGGGTACCCTCACACATGTTATTCCCTCATTTAGCGGATATTCTCACAAAAAAGTGAAATTTTAAAAAATTCTGAAAATTGGCTGAAAACGACTAAATATCAAGGACTCAGCGGGCGAATCGCTCTGGAACTGAAATCGGAACGCTCACTGACATTTCCCCTATTTGAAAGTCTGATAAATGGCGGAAAAATGACTAAATCCAAAAAAAAAATTTTTCAACTTTTTTCAATTTTACACCCGTGGGATATATATTCTACCCACGCACATTTGTAACTCTCCTAGTGTACCCTCACACATATTATTCCCACATTTAGTGGATATTTTCACAAGAAATTGAAATTTTCAAAAATTCAGAAAATTGGCTGAAAACGACTAAATATCAAGGACTCATGGGGCGAATCACTCTGGAACTGAAATTGGATCGCTCACTGACATTTCCCCTATCTAAAAGTCTGATAAAAGCCGGAAAAATGATTAAGTCCAAAAAAAAACTTTTTTCCAACTTTTTTCAATATTATCCCCATGGGATATATATTCTACCCACAAACATTTGGAACTCTCCGGGGGTACCCTCACACATGTTATTCCCTCATTTAGTGGATATTCTCACAAAAAAGTGAAATTTTCAATAATTCAGAAAATTGGCTGAAAATGACTAAATATCAAGGACTCATCGGGCGAATCACTCTGGAACTGAAATCGGAATGCTCACTGACATTTCCCCTATCTAAAAGTCTGATAAACGCCGGAAAAATGACTACGTCCAAAAAAAATTTTTCCAAATTTTTTCAATTTTACCCCCGTGGGATATATATTCTACCCACGCACATTTGGAACTCTCCTGGGTTACCTTCACACATATTATTCCCTCATTTAGCGGATATTTTCACAAAAAAGTGAAAATTTTCAAAAATTCTGAAAATTGGCTGAAAACGACTAAATGTCAAGGACTCATCGGGCGAATTGCTCTGGAACTGAAATCGGAACGCTCACTGACATTTCCCTTATCTAAAAGTCTGATACACACCCGAAAAATGTCTAAGTTCAAAAAAAAATTTTTTTCAACTTTTTTCAATTTTACCCCCGTATGATATATATTCCACCCACAAACATTTGGAACTCTCCAGGGGTACCCTCACACATGTTATTCCCTCATTTAGCGGATATTCTCACAAAAAAGTGAAATTTTAAAAAATTCTGAAAATTGGCTGAAAACGACTAAATATCAAGGACTCAGCGGGCGAATCGCTCTGGAACTGAAATCGGAATGCTCACTGACATTTCCCCTATTTGAAAGTCTGATAAATGGCGGAAAAATGACTAAATCCAAAAAAAAAATTTTTCAACTTTTTTCAATTTTACCCCCGTGGGATATATATTCTACCCACGCACATTTGTAACTCTCCTAGTGTACCCTCACACATATTATTCCCACATTTAGTGGATATTTTCACAAGAAATTGAAATTTTCAAAAATTCAGAAAATTGGCTGAAAACGACTAAATATCAAGGACTCATGGGGCGAATCACTCTGGAACTGAAATTGGATCGCTCACTGACATTTCCCCTATCTAAAAGTCTGATAAAAGCCGGAAAAATGATTAAGTCCAAAAAAAACTTTTTTCCAACTTTTTTCAATATTATCCCCATGGGATATATATTCTACCCACAAACATTTGGAACTCTCCAGGGGTATCCTCACACATGTTATTCCCTCATTTAGCGGATATTCTCACAAAAAAGTGAAATTTTAAAAAATTCAGAAAATTGGCTGAAAACGACTGAATATCATGGACTCATCGGGCGAATCGCTCTGGAACTGAGATCGGAATGCTCACTGACATTTCCCCTATCTAAAAGTCTGATAAACGCCGGAAAAATGACTAAGTCCAAAAAAATAATTTTTTCAACTTTTTTCAATTTTACTCCCGTGGGAAATGTATTCTACCCATGCACATTTGGCAACTCTCCTGGGGTACCCTCACACATATTATTCCCTCATTTAATGGATATTTACAAAAAAAGTGAAATTTTAAAAAATTCAGAAAATTGGCTGAAAACGACTGAATATCAAGGACTCATCGGGCGAATCGCTCTGGAACTGAAATCGGAATGCTCACTGACATTTCCCCTATCTAAAAGTCTGATAAACGCCGGAAAAATGACTACGTCCAAAAAAAATTTTTCCAAATTTTTTCAATTTTACCCCCGTGGGATATATATTCTACCCACGCACATTTGGAACTCTCCTGGGTTACCCTCACACATATTATTCCCTCATTTAGCGGATATTTTCACAAAAAAGTGAAAATTTTCAAAAATTCTGAAAATTGGCTGAAAACGACTAAATGTCAAGGACTCATCGGGCGAATCGCTCTGGAACTGAAATCGGAACGCTCACTGACATTTCCCTTATCTGAAAGTCTGATAAAAACCCGAAAAATGTCTAAGTTCAAAAAAAAATTTTTTTCAACTTTTTTCAATTTTACCCCCGTATGATATATATTCCACCCACAAACATTTGGAACTCTCCAGGGGTACCCTCACACATGTTATTCCCTCATTTAGCGGATATTCTCACAAAAAAGTGAAATTTTAAAAAATTCTGAAAATTGGCTGAAAACGACTAAATATCAAGGACTCAGCGGGCGAATCGCTCTGGAACTGAAATCGGAACGCTCACTGACATTTCCCCTATTTGAAAGTCTGATAAATGGCGGAAAAATGACTAAATCCAAAAAAAAAATTTTTCAACTTTTTTCAATTTTACACCCGTGGGATATATATTCTACCCACGCACATTTGTAACTCTCCTAGTGTACCCTCACACATATTATTCCCACATTTAGTGGATATTTTCACAAGAAATTGAAATTTTCAAAAATTCAGAAAATTGGCTGAAAACGACTAAATATCAAGGACTCATGGGGCGAATCACTCTGGAACTGAAATTGGATCGCTCACTGACATTTCCCCTATCTAAAAGTCTGATAAAAGCCGGAAAAATGATTAAGTCCAAAAAAAAACTTTTTTCCAACTTTTTTCAATATTATCCCCATGGGATATATATTCTACCCACAAACATTTGGAACTCTCCGGGGGTACCCTCACACATGTTATTCCCTCATTTAGTGGATATTCTCACAAAAAAGTGAAATTTTCAATAATTCAGAAAATTGGCTGAAAATGACTAAATATCAAGGACTCATCGGGCGAATCACTATGGAACTGAAATCGGAATGCTCACTGACATTTCCCCTATCTGAAAGTGTGATAAATGCTGGAAAAATTACTAAGTCCAAAAAAAAATTTTTTCAACTTTTTTCAATTTTACTCCCATGGGATATATATTCTACCCACACACATTTGGAACTCTCCTGGGGTACCCTCTCACATATTATTCCCTCATTTAGTGGATATTTTCAGAAAAAAGTGAAATTTTCAAAAATTCTGAAAATTGACTGAAAACAACTGAATATCAGGGACTCATCGGGCGAATCGCTCTGGAACTGAAATTGGAACGCTCACTAACATTTCCCCCATCTGAAAGTCTGATAAATGCCGGAAAAATGACTAAGTCCAAAAAAAAATTTTTTCAACTTTTTTCAATTTTACCCCCGTGAGATATACATTCTACCCACACACATTTATAACTCTCCTGGGGTACCCTCACACTTATTATTCCCTCATTTAGTGGATATTTTCACAAAAAAGTGAAATTTTCAAAAATTCAGAAAATTGGCTGAAAACGACTAAATATCAAGGACTTATCGGGCGAATCGCTCTGGAACTGAAATCGGAAATCTTACTTACATTTCCCCTATCTGAAAGTCTGATAAACGCCGGAAAAATGACTAAGTCCAAAAAAAACCTTTTTCCCTACTTTTTTCAATTTTATTCCCGTGGGATATATATTCTACCCACAAACATTTGGAACTCTCCAGGGGTATCCTCACACATGTTATTCCCTCATTTAGCGGATATTCTCACAAAAAAGTGAAATTTTAAAAAATTCAGAAAATTGGCTGAAAACGACTAAATATCATGGACTCATCGGGCGAATCGCTCTGGAACTGAGATCGGAATGCTCACTGACATTTCCCCTATCTAAAAGTCTGATAAACGCCGGAAAAATGACTAAGTCCAAAAAAAAACATTTTTCCAACTTTTTTCAATTTTACTCCTGGGGGATATATATTCTACCCTCACACATTTTGAACTCTCCTGGGGTACCCTCACACATATTATTCCCTCATTTAGCAGATATTTTCACAAAAAAGTGAAATTTTCAAAAATTCAGAAAATTGCCTGAAAACGAATAAATATCAAGGACTCATCGGGCGAACCGCTCTGGAACTGAAATCGGAACGCTCACTGACATTTCCCTTATCTAAAAGACTGATAAACGTCGGAAAAATGACAGTCCAAAAAAGACCTTTTTTCCAACTTTTTTCAATTTTACTCCCATGGGATATATATTCTACCCACGCACATTTGGAACTCTCCAGGGGTATCCTCACACATGTTATTCCCTCATTTAGCGGATATTCTCACAAAAAAGTGAAATTTTAAAAAATTCAGAAAATTGGCTGAAAACGACTAAATATCATGGACTCATCGGGCGAATCGCTCTGGAACTGAGATCGGAATGCTCACTGACATTTCCCCTATCTAAAAGTCTGATAAACGCCGGAAAAATGACTAAGTCCAAAAAAATAATTTTTTCAACTTTTTTCAATTTTACTCCCGTGGGAAATGTATTCTACCCATGCACATTTGGCAACTCTCCTGGGGTACCCTCACACATATTATTCCCTCATTTAATGGATATTTACAAAAAAAGTGAAATTTTAAAAAATTCAGAAAATTGGCTGAAAACGACTGAATATCAAGGACTCATCGGGCGAATCGCTCTGGAACTGAAATCGGAATGCTCACTGACATTTCCCCTATCTAAAAGTCTGATAAACGCCGGAAAAATGACTACGTCCAAAAAAAATTTTTCCAAATTTTTTCAATTTTACCCCCGTGGGATATATATTCTACCCACGCACATTTGGAACTCTCCTGGGTTACCTTCACACATATTATTCCCTCATTTAGCGGATATTTTCACAAAAAAGTGAAAATTTTCAAAAATTCTGAAAATTGGCTGAAAACGACTAAATGTCAAGGACTCATCGGGCGAATCGCTCTGGAACTGAAATCGGAACGCTCACTGACATTTCCCTTATCTAAAAGTCTGATACACACCCGAAAAATGTCTAAGTTCAAAAAAAAATTTTTTTCAACTTTTTTCAATTTTACCCCCGTATGATATATATTCCACCCACAAACATTTGGAACTCTCCAGGGGTACCCTCACACATGTTATTCCCTCATTTAGCGGATATTCTCACAAAAAAGTGAAATTTTAAAAAATTCTGAAAATTGGCTGAAAACGACTAAATATCAAGGACTCAGCGGGCGAATCGCTCTGGAACTGAAATCGGAATGCTCACTGACATTTCCCCTATTTGAAAGTCTGATAAATGGCGGAAAAATGACTAAATCCCAAAAAAAAATTTTTCAACTTTTTTCAATTTTACCCCCGTGGGATATATATTCTACCCACGCACATTTGTAACTCTCCTAGTGTACCCTCACACATATTATTCCCACATTTAGTGGATATTTTCACAAGAAATTGAAATTTTCAAAAATTCAGAAAATTGGCTGAAAACGACTAAATATCAAGGACTCATGGGGCGAATCACTCTGGAACTGAAATTGGATCGCTCACTGACATTTCCCCTATCTAAAAGTCTGATAAAAGCCGGAAAAATGATTAAGTCCAAAAAAAACTTTTTTCCAACTTTTTTCAATATTATCCCCATGGGATATATATTCTACCCACAAACATTTGGAACTCTCCGGGGGTACCCTCACACATGTTATTCCCTCATTTAGTGGATATTCTCACAAAAAAGTGAAATTTTCAATAATTCAGAAAATTGGCTGAAAATGACTAAATATCAAGGACTCATCGGGCGAATCACTATGGAACTGAAATCGGAATGCTCACTGACATTTCCCCTATCTGAAAGTGTGATAAATGCTGGAAAAATTACTAAGTCCAAAAAAAAATTTTTTCAACTTTTTTCAATTTTACTCCCATGGGATATATATTCTACCCACACACATTTGGAACTCTCCTGGGGTACCCTCTCACATATTATTCCCTCATTTAGTGGATATTTTCAGAAAAAAGTGAAATTTTCAAAAATTCTGAAAATTGACTGAAAACAACTGAATATCAGGGACTCATCGGGCGAATCGCTCTGGAACTGAAATCGGAACGCTCACTAACATTTCCCCCATCTGAAAGTCTGATAAATGCCGGAAAAATGACTAAGTCCAAAAAAAAATTTTTTCAACTTTTTTCAATTTTACCCCCGTGAGATATACATTCTACCCACACACATTTATAACTCTCCTCGGGTACCCTCACACTTATTATTCCCTCATTTAGTGGATATTTTCACAAAAAAGTGAAATTTTCAAAAATTCAGAAAATTGGCTGAAAACGACTAAATATCAAGGACTTATCGGGCGAATCGCTCTGGAACTGAAATCGGAAATCTTACTTACATTTCCCCTATCTGAAAGTCTGATAAACGCCGGAAAAATGACTAAGTCCAAAAAAAACCTTTTTCCCTACTTTTTTCAATTTTATTCCCGTGGGATATATATTCTACCCACAAACATTTGGAACTCTCCAGGGGTATCCTCACACATGTTATTCCCTCATTTAGCGGATATTCTCACAAAAAAGTGAAATTTTAAAAAATTCAGAAAATTGGCTGAAAACGACTAAATATCATGGACTCATCGGGCGAATCGCTCTGGAACTGAGATCGGAATGCTCACTGACATTTCCCCTATCTAAAAGTCTGATAAACGGCGGATAAATGACTAAGTCCAAAAAAAAACATTTTTCCAACTTTTTTCAATTTTACTCCTGTGGGATATATATTCTATCCTCACACATTTTGAACTCTCCTGGGGTACCCTCACACATATTATTCCCTCATTTAGCAGATATTTTCACAAAAAAGTGAAATTTTCAAAAATTCAGAAAATTGGCTGAAAACGAATAAATATCAAGGACTCATCGGGCGAACCGCTCTGGAACTGAAATCGGAACGCTCACTGACATTTCCCTTATCTAAAAGACTGATAAACGTCGGAAAAATGACAGTCCAAAAAAGACCTTTTTTCCAACTTTTTTCAATTTTACTCCCATGGGATATATATTCTACCCACGCACATTTGGAACTCTCCTGGGGTACCCTCACACATATTATTTCCTCATTTAGAGGATATTTTCGCAAAAAAGTGAAATTTTCAAAAATTCAGAAAATTGGCTGAAAACGACTAAATGTCAAGGACTCATGGGGCGAATCACTCTGGAACTGAAATCGGAATGCTCACTGACATTTCCCCTATCTGAAAGTGTGATAAATGCTGGAAAAATTACTAAGTCCAAAAAAAAAATTTTTTCAACTTTTTTCAATTTTACTCCCATGGGATATATATTCTACCCACACACATTTGGAACTCTCCTGGCGTACCCTCTCATATTATTCCCTCATTTAGTGGATATTTTCAGAAAAAAGTGAAATTTTCAAAAATTCTGAAAATTGACTGAAAACGACTGAATATCAAGGACTCATCGGGCGAATCGCTCTGGAACTGAAATCGGAACGCTCACTAACATTTCCCCCATCTGAAAGTCTGATAAATGGCGGAAAAATGACTAAGTCCAAAAAAAAATTTTTTCAACTTTTTTCAATTTTACCCCCGTGAGATATATATTCTACCCACACACATTTATAACTCTCCTGGGGTATCCTCACACTTATTATTCCCTCATTTAGTGGATATTTTCACAAAAAAGTGAAATTTTCAAAAATTCAGAAAATTGGCTGAAAACGACTAAATATCAAGGACTTATCGGGCGAATCGCTCTGGAACTGAAATCGGAAATCTTACTTACATTTCCCCTATCTGAAAGTCTGATAAACGCCGGAAAAATGACTAAGTCCAAAAAAAACCTTTTTCCCTACTTTTTTCAATTTTATTCCCGTGGGATATATATTCTACCCACAAACATTTGGAACTCTCCAGGGGTATCCTCACACATGTTATTCCCTCATTTAGCGGATATTCTCACAAAAAAGTGAAATTTTAAAAAATTCAGAAAATTGGCTGAAAACGACTAAATATCATGGACTCATCGGGCGAATCGCTCTGGAACTGAGATCGGAATGCTCACTGACATTTCCCCTATCTAAAAGTCTGATAAACGCCGGAAAAATGACTAAGTCCAAAAAAAAACATTTTTCCAACTTTTTTCAATTTTACTCCTGTGGGATATATATTCTACCCTCACACATTTTGAACTCTCCTGGGGTACCCTCACACATTTTATTTCCTCATTTAGAGGATATTTTCGCAAAAAAGTGAAATTTTCAAAAATTCAGAAAATTGGCTGAAAACGACTAAATGTCAAGGACTCATGGGGCGAATCACTCTGGAACTGAAATCGGAATGCTCACTGACATTTCCAATATCTGAAAGTGTGATAAATGCTGGAAAAATTACTAAGTCCAAAAAAAAAATTTTTTCAACTTTTTTCAATTTTACTCCCATGGGATATATATTCTACCCACACACATTTGGAACTCTACTGGGGTACCCTCTCACATATTATTCCCTCATTTAGTGGATATTTTCAGAAAAAAGTGAAATTTTCAAAAATTCTGAAAATTGACTGAAAACGACTGAATATCAAGGACTCATCGGGCGAATCGCTCTGGAACTGAAATCGGAACGCTCACTAACATTTCCCCCATCTGAAAGTCTGATAAATGCCGGAAAAATGACTAAGTCCAAAAAAAACTTTTTTTTCAACTTTTTTCAACTTTACCCCCGTGGGAAATATATTCTATCCACGCACATATGGCAACTCTCCTGGGGTACCCTCACACATATTACTCCCTCATTTAGTGGATATTTTCACAAAAAAAGTGAAATTTTCAAAAATTCTGAAAATTCCCTGAAAACGACTAAATATCAAGGACTCTGTAGTGCCGGCGTCCCTGCCCTCTGCTAGGCAGGGACGCTGCTCCCCTCACCGCTCTGCTCCGTGCCCGGCGTCCCTCTCCCGCTCTGCTGTCAGCGCGCGCTCCTTCCCGGCGTCCTCCTACCGCTCTGCTCTCAGCGGGCGCTCCTTCCCGGCCCCTGTGCTTAGGGCACGCGCGCGCGCGCTCCCCTCCTCTTAAAGGGGCCGCGCGCGCCGTCCTAAGGAGTCCCCGGCCAATGGCCGGAGGACTTCAGTATATATAAGGCACCTCCTCCCAAATGGAGGTGCCCGAGCAATGTTGTTTGCACCAGTGTCTCACCTGTGCTTCAGCCCTCAGGTCCCGTTGCCAGTTACCTGCCAGTTACCTGCCAGATTCCTGCCTGACTACTTGTTACCTGCCTGCTAGTCTGAGGTCCGACGGTCTGCCTTACCATTCCTGTCAGTCTGTCTAAGGACCAGCCTGTCCGCTCACCTGGGAGCGCACATCAGCTACCTGCCTGTTTGCCTGAGGTCCGACGGTCTGCCTTCCAAACTCCTGTCAGTCTGTCTATGGACCAGCTTGCCCGCTCACCTGGGAGCGCTCATCTGCTACCTGCCTGCTAGCCTACCTGGAGGCTCCGCCGTCACGTGCTGTGACCACCTGCCTGTCCAGTGACTTCTGTCCGCTCACCTGGGAGCGCTCATCTGCCGCCTGTCTGTTGGTCTTCCTGGAGGCTCCGCCGTCACATGCTGTGACCACCCGTTCATCCAGAGACTCTCGCCTGCTCACCTGGGAGCTCCCGTCTATCTTCAGCCGCCACAGGTCGTACCAACCCTTTACCTAGAGTCTGCCCCGGTCACTTGCCGTGACCACCAGCCCGTTCATCCAGAGACTGCCTCGGTCACTTGCCGTGACCTCCAGCCCGTTCACTCAGAGACTGTCCCGTTCTCCTGCTGTGACTGCCTGCCTGGTCGCCACCCGCTCCCTTACAAGGACTGCCCCCTTGTATAGTAGCTCAGAGGTTCCGCCTCCCAGACCCGTTACAGTTTGCTCGGGCCATGGAACCCGGTGGCACCCAAGCTCCCTCGCTCTCGGACCTGTGTCATGAACTGTCCCGTCAAAGGTCCCAACAGGAGTCCATCCTGGGTCACCTGCGGAATGTCAATACTCGCCTGGACACTCTGACTGCTCCACCAACAACCTCCGCCAGTGCCATGTCTCGCAATCCGGCAGCTCCGCAGCCCACTAACACCATGATATCCTACTCCGGACCCCGGCTTTCTGCACCTCCTCGCTTCGGAGGCGACTCCGCCCAGGCTCGGGGCTTCATTAATCAGTGCACCCTGCACTTTGAACTATTGTCCTACCAGTTTAACTCCGACCGAGCCAAAATTGCATTCATCATGTCCCATCTCACCGGGGAGGCTCTGGCCTGGCTAAATCCTCTATGGGAGAGAGGAGACCCCCTGGTGTCCAACTTGCCTGCTTTTCTCACGGCTTTCCGGAAAGTCTTCGACGAACCTGGACGGAAGACCTCATCCGCATCATCATTGCTACGCCTCCGTCAGGAGAGTCTCACCGTGGGCCAATATGCCATACGGTTCCGTACCCTTGCCTCGGAGCTGGCCTGGGATAACGACGCTCTGGTTTCCGTCTTCTGGGAGGGTCTGTCCAGCCGTATTAAAGATGAACTTGCCGGTCGGGACATTCCTCCCACTCTCGATGACTTAATAACTCTTGCCACCCGGATTGACCTACGGTTCCAGGAGCGTGCCGGAGAGGTCACCCGTGAGAGGAGGTTATCACGTCTAGCTCCTACTTTCCAGAAACCCGTCACTCCTTCTGTCTCAAACCAGGTACACTCTCCTGAGCCTATGCAGGTCGACCAGACCAAGATGGTCAAAACCCGTCAGGACTTACGCCGTGCTGAGGGGACCTGCTTCTACTGTGGCAGTAAGGAGCACCGGATCCGTGCCTGCCCGGAGAGGTCGGGAAACGCCTGTGTCTAGGCTCGCTCAGAGAGGTCCACCTAGACAAGAATAAATCCTCTCCATCCCTGCTGTTGTCAGTTTCAATCGTCTACGGGGAGAACCGTTATTTCGAACTAGCCCAACTTGACTCTGGAGCAGCCGGGAATCTTATTTCACAGTCCCTGGTAGAGAAATACCGCATCCCCACCAAACCTCTGGCTGTACCCTTGTCTGTCGCTGCCGTGGATGGGGGCCTCTTACCTCGCCCCATCCAACTCATCACCGAATCCATTACTCTGCAGGTGGGAATGCTGCATTCTGAAAGTATCTCCTTTCATGTTCTGCCTGGACTCTCTCACGCCCTCTTGCTAGGTCTGCCTTGGCTCCAGAGACATGCACCCGTGCTTGACTGGCAAACCGGAGAAGTCCTTCGCTGGGGACAAGACTGTCATAAGACCTGCCTGGTTCCCGTCCATCCCGTCCGTCCCTCTCCTACCCCAGCTAATCTACCTGGACTTCCGATTCCCTATTGGTCTTATGCTGATGTCTTTAATAAAAAGGAGGCAGAGACATTACCCCCTCATAGACCGTACGACTGCCCCATCGACCTGTTACCCGGTACTACTCCTCCCCGTGGGCGTATTTATCCATTATCCGCTGCTGAGACCCGGTCGATGTCCGAATATATTGAGGAGAATCTGGCCAGGGGATTCATCCGGAAATCTACCTCCCCGGCGGGAGCAGGCTTCTTTTTCGTCAAAAAGAAGGACGGCTCTCTCCGTCCCTGTATAGACTATAGAGGCCTAAACCAGATCACTGTGAAGAATAAGTACCCCCTTCCGCTCATTCCAGAATTATTTGATCGTCTGAGGGGGGCTAGAATCTTCACCAAACTGGACCTCCGTGGGGCGTACAACCTGGTTCGTATCCGTCAGGGGGATGAATGGAAGACGGCATTCAACACCCGGGACGGCCACTATGAATACCTGGTAATGCCCTTTGGTCTCTGTAACGCTCCTGCCGTCTTTCAAGAGTTGGTCAATGACATCTTCCGGGACCTTCTCTACTCCTGCGTAGTGGTGTACCTGGACGACATCTTGGTCTTCTCTCCGGATCTCCAGACTCACCGGAGGGACGTTCGTCAGGTCCTGCTCAGGCTCAGGCAGAATCACCTCTTCGCTAAATACGAGAAGTGCCTCTTTGAGCAGACCTCGCTTCCGTTTTTGGGCTACATTATTTCTCAGACCGGCCTACGAATGGATCCAGAGAAACTGTCTGCCATCGAGAAATGGCCCCGACCGGAGGGGTTGAAGGCCATTCAGCGGTTCCTGGGCTTCGCCAACTACTACCGCCTCTTCATACCACACTTCTCTTCCCGGACTGCCCCAATTTCCGCGCTCACCCGTAAGGGTACTAATCCCAAAGAGTGGCCGCCCGAAGCAGAAGAAGCCTTTCTTTCCTTAAAACAGGCCTTCTCTTCCGCCCCAGTGCTGCATCGCCCGGACGGCAACAAGCAGTTCTTCCTGGAAGTGGACGCCTCCTCCTCTGGAGCTGGAGCGGTACTTACTCAAAAATCTTCTTCCGGGAGGATGGTAACTTGCGGCTTCTTCTCTAAACTCTTCTCCTCCTCAGAGCGCAACTATTCCATAGGAGATCGAGAGTTATTGGCCATCAAACTGGCATTGGAGGAGTGGCGTTACCTGCTTGAGGGGGCTCTTCACCCGGTAATAATTTACACTGACCACAAGAACTTGGCTTACCTCCAGCATGCCCAGAGACTTAACCCGCGCCAAGCCCGGTGGTCCTTGTTTTTTGCTCGTTTTGATTTTGTCCTTCATTTTCGCCCGGCTGACAAAAACATCAAGGCGGACGCCTTGTCTCGATCCTTTCTGGTGTCTGATCTCGAGGAAGATCCGAAACACATCATCGATCCCGCCAGAGTAATGCAGGTGGCTCCCGTGAGTCTAAATCGTCTCCCTCCCGGAAAGACGTTCGTATCAGTACCTGATCGGTAGAAGATCCTTCACTGGGGTCACTCGTCTAAACTGGCTGGCCACGCTGGTCAGAAGAAGACCCTCCAGCTTATTTCCCGGCACTACTGGTGGCCTACCCTGCACAAGGATGTAATAGACTTTGTTTCTGCCTGTGTGTCCTGCGCCCGCAACAAGGTTCCGAGACATCTGCCAGCCGGTCGCCTCCTTCCGCTCCCAGTACCTGCTGCCCCCTGGCAGCATATTGCAATGGACTTCATAACTGACCTCCCACTCTCTGCCGGTTGTACGGTCATTTGGGTGGTCGCTGACCGCTTCTCCAAGATGGCTCATTTCGTTCCCCTGCCAGGCCTCCCGTCTGCACCCGAGCTAGCTAGAGACTTTATTCGTCACATCTTCCGTCTTCATGGCCTGCCTCTCCACATCGTGTCGGATCGTGGGGTACAGTTCACCTCACGCTTCTGGAGAGCCACTTGTAAACTACTAGACGTCACCCTGGACTTCTCTTCCGCTTACCACCCACAATCCAATGGTCAAGTGGAGCGGATTAATCAGAACCTGACCAGTTACCTCCGGCACTTCGTTAATGCCCACCATTTTGACTGGGTGGATCTCCTACCATGGGCCGAGTTCTCTTACAATAATCACGAGAGCGAATCCTCCTCCAAATCCCCGTTTTTTGTAGTCTTTGGTCAGCATCCTCGGATTCCTTTTCCTGTCTCCACCTCGGTGGACAACCCGGCTGCGGAATCTCTCGTTAGCAAATTTTCCTCCATCTGGGAGAGTACCCGATCCGCACTCCTTCAGTCGTCCGAACGGATGAAAAGACACGCTGACAAAAAACGCCTGGATCCTCCACAATTTCGTCCAGGAGATAAGGTCTGGCTCTCATCTAAATATGTTCGACTCAAGATACCTTCTTACAAGTTAGGGCCTCGGTTCATCGGACCTCTGGAGGTCATCAGTCAGATCAACCCGGTGGCCTATAAATTGAAACTCCCGGCCAACTTACGGATCCCTAACTCCTTCCATGTATCTCTCCTCAAACCTGTGGTACTTAACTCTTTTTCCAAGTCTACAGGTACGCCTCCTGCTCCGGTTTCTGCTGAGGACGAGTTTGAGGTAGAGAACATTCTTGCCACCAAAAGGGTAAGAGGAAAGACCTTTTTTCTGGTAGATTGGAAGGGGTTTGGTCCTGAGGAGAGAACGTGGGAGCCCCGGGAGAACATCCATGCCCCTCTCATCCTAGCTAAATTTCTGTCTGGCCTAAAAAAGGGGGGGCCTAAAGGGGGGGTACTGTAGTGCCGGCGTCCCTGCCCTCTGCTAGGCAGGGACGCTGCTCCCCTCACCGCTCTGCTCCGTGCCCGGCGTCCCTCTCCCGCTCTGCTGTCAGTGCGCGCTCCTTCCCGGCGTCCTCCTCCCGCTCTGCTCTCAGCGCGCGCTCCTTCCCGGCCCCTGTGCTTAGGGCGCGCGCGCGCGCGCTCCCCTCCTCTTAAAGGGGCCGCGCGCGCCGTCCTAAGGAGTCCCCGGCCAATGGCCGGAGGACTTCATCATATATAAGGCACCTCCTCCGAAATGGAGGTGCCCGAGCAATGTTGTTTGCACCAGTGTCTCACCTGTGCTTCAGCCCTCAGGTCCCGTTGCCAGTTACCTGCCAGTTACCTGCCAGATTCCTGCCTGACTACTTGTTAGCTGCCTGCTAGTCTGAGGTCCGACGATCTGCCTTACCATTCCTGTCAGTCTGTCTAAGGACCAGCCTGTCCGCTCACCTGGGAGCGCACATCAGCTACCTGCCTGTTTGCCTGAGGTCCGACGGTCTGCCTTCCAAACTCCTGTCAGTCTGTCTACGGACCAGCTTGCCCGCACACCTGGGAGCACTCATCTGCTACCTGCCTGCTAGCCTACCTGGAGGCTCCGTCGTCACGTGCTGTGACCACCTGCCTGTCCAGTGACTTCTGTCCGCTCACCTGGGAGCGCTCATCTGCCGCCTGTCTGTTGGTCTTCCTGGAGGCTCCGCCGTCACATGCTGTGACCACCCGTTCATCCAGAGACTCTCGCCTGCTCACCTGGGAGCTCCCGTCTATCTTCAGCCGCCACAGGTCGTACCAACCCTTTACCTAGAGTCTGCCCCGGTCACTTGCCGTGACCACCAGCCCGTTCATCCATAGACTGCCTCGGTCACTTGCCGTGACCTCCAGCCCGTTCACTCAGAGACTGTCCCGTTCTCCTGCTGTGACTGCCTGCCTGGTCGCCACCCACTCCCTTACAAGGACTGCCCCCTTGTATAGTAGCTCAGAGGTTCCGCCTCCCAGACCCGTTACAGTTTGCTCGGGCCATGGAACCCGGTGGCACCCAAGCTCCCTCGCTCTCGGACCTGTGTCATGAACTGTCCCGTCAAAGGTCCCAACAGGAGTCCATCCTGGGTCACCTGCGGAATGTCAATACTCGCCTGGACACTCTGACTGCTCCACCAACAACCTCCGCCAGTGCCATGTCTCGCAATCCGGCAGCTCCGCAGCCCACTAACACCATGATATCCTACTCCGGACCCCGGCTTTCTGCACCTCCTCGCTTCGGAGGCGACTCCGCCCAGGCTCGGGGCTTCATTAATCAGTGCACCCTGCACTTTGAACTATTGTCCTACCAGTTTAACTCCGACCGAGCCAAAATTGCATTCATCATGTCCCATCTCACCGGGGAGGCTCTGGCCTGGCTAAATCCTCTATGGGAGAGAGGAGACCCCCTGGTATCCAACTTGCCTGCTTTTCTCACGGCTTTCCGGAAAGTCTTCGACGAACCCGGACGGAAGACCTCATCCGCATCATCATTGCTACGAGGCCGTCAGGAGAGTCTCACCGTGGGCCAATATGCCATACGGTTCCGTACCCTTGCCTCGGAGCTGGCCTGGGATAACGACGCTCTGGTTTCCGTCTTCTGGGAGGGTCTGTCCGGCCGTATTAAAGATGAACTTGCCGGTCGGGACATTCCTACCACTCTCGATGACTTAATAACTCTTGCCACCCGGATTGACCTACGGTTCCAGGAGCGTGCCGGAGAGGTCACCCGTGAGAGGAGGTTATCACGTCTAGCTCCTACTTTCCAGAAACCCGTCACTCCTTCTGTCTCAAACCAGGTACACTCTCCTGAGCCTATGCAGGTCGACCAGACCAAGATGGTCAAAACCCGTCAGGACTTACGCCGTGCTGAGGGGACCTGCTTCTACTGTGGCAGTAAGGAGCACCGGATCCATGCCTGCCCGGAGAGGTCGGGAAACGCCTGTGTCTAGGCTCGCTCAGAGAGGTCCACCTAGACAAGAATAAATCCTCTCCATCCCTGCTGTTGTCAGTTTCAATCGTCTACGGGGAGAACCGTTATTTCGAACTAGCCCAACTTGACTCTGGAGCAGCCGGGAATCTTATTTCACAGTCCCTGGTAGAGAAATACCGCATCCCCACCAAACCTCTGGCTGTACCCTTGTCTGTCGCTGCCGTGGATGGGGGCCTCTTACCTCGCCCCATCCAACTCATCACCGAATCCATTACTCTGCAGGTGGGAATGCTGCATTCTGAAAGTATCTCCTTTCATGTTCTGCCTGGACTCTCTCACGCCCTCTTGCTAGGTCTGCCTTGGCTCCAGAGACATGCACCCGTGCTTGACTGGCAAACCGGAGAAGTCCTTCGCTGGGGACAAGACTGTCATAAGACCTGCCTGGTTCCCGTCCATCCCGTCCGTCCCTCTCCTACCCCAGCTAATCTACCTGGACTTCCGATTCCCTATTGGTCTTATGCTGATGTCTTTAATAAAAAGGAGGCAGAGACATTACCCCCTCATAGACCGTACGACTGCCCCATCGACCTGTTACCCGGTACTACTCCTCCCCGTGGGCGTATTTATCCATTATCCGCTGCTGAGACCCGGTCGATGTCCGAATATATTGAGGAGAATCTGGCCAGGGGATTCATCCGGAAATCTACCTCCCCGGCGGGAGCAGGCTTCTTTTTCGTCAAAAAGAAGGACGGCTCTCTCCGTCCCTGTATAGACTATAGAGGCCTAAACCAGATCACTGTGAAGAATAAGTACCCCCTTCCGCTCATTCCAGAATTATTTGATCGTCTGAGGGGGGCTAGAATCTTCACCAAACTGGACCTCCGTGGGGCATACAACCTGGTTCGTATCCGTCAGGGGGATGAATGGAAGACGGCATTCAACACCCGGGACGGCCACTATGAATACCTGGTAATGCCCTTTGGTCTCTGTAACGCTCCTGCCGTCTTTCAAGAGTTGGTCAATGACATCTTCCGGGACCTTCTCTACTCCTGCGTAGTGGTGTACCTGGACGACATCTTGGTCTTCTCTCCGGATCTCCAGACTCACCGGAGGGACGTTCGTCAGGTCCTGCTCAGGCTCAGGCAGAATCACCTCTTCGCTAAATACGAGAAGTGCCTCTTTGAGCAGACCTCGCTTCCGTTTTTGGGCTACATTATTTCTCAGACCGGCCTACGAATGGATCCAGAGAAACTGTCTGCCATCGAGAAATGGCCCCGACCGGAGGGGTTGAAGGCCATTCAGCGGTTCCTGGGCTTCGCCAACTACTACCGCCTCTTCATACCACACTTCTCTTCCCGGACTGCCCCAATTTCCGCGCTCACCCGTAAGGGTACTAATCCCAAAGAGTGGCCGCCCGAAGCAGAAGAAGCCTTTCTTTCCTTAAAACAGGCCTTCTCTTCCGCCCCAGTGCTGCATCGCCCGGACGGCAACAAGCAGTTCTTCCTGGAAGTGGACGCCTCCTCCTCTGGAGCTGGAGCGGTACTTACTCAAAAATCTTCTTCCGGGATGATGGTAACTTGCGGCTTCTTCTCTAAACTCTTCTCCTCCTCAGAGCGCAACTATTCCATAGGAGATCGAGAGTTATTGGCCATCAAACTGGCATTGGAGGAGTGGCGTTACCTGCTTGAGGGGGCTCTTCACCCGGTAATAATTTACACTGACCACAAGAACTTGGCTTACCTCCAGCATGCCCAGAGACTTAACCCGCGCCAAGCCCGGTGGTCCTTGTTTTTTGCTCGTTTTGATTTTGTCCTTCATTTTCGCCCGGCTGACAAAAACGTCAAGGCGGACGCCTTGTCTCGATCCTTTCTGGTGTCTGATCTCGAGGAAGATCCGAAACACATCATCGATCCCGCCAGAGTAATGCAGGTGGCTCCCGTGAGTCTAAATCGTCTCCCTCCCGGAAAGACGTTCGTATCAGTACCTGATCGGGAGAAGATCCTTCACTGGGGTCACTCGTCTAAACTGGCTGGCCATGCTGGTCAGAAGAAGACCCTCCAGCTTATTTCCCGGCACTACTGGTGGCCTACCCTGCACAAGGATGTAATAGACTTTGTTTCTGCCTGTGTGTCCTGCGCCCGCAACAAGGTTCCGAGACATCTGCCAGCCGGTCGCCTCCTTCTGCTCCCAGTACCTGCTGCCCCCTGGCAGCATATTGCAATGGACTTCATAACTGACCTCCCACTCTCTGCCGGTTGTACGGTCATTTGGGTGGTCGCTGACCGCTTCTCCAAGATGGCTCATTTCGTTCCCCTGCCAGGCCTCCCGTCTGCACCCGAGCTAGCTAGAGACTTTATTCGTCACATCTTCCGTCTTCATGGCCTGCCTCTCCACATCGTGTCGGATCGTGGGGTACAGTTCACCTCACGCTTCTGGAGAGCCACTTGTAAACTACTAGACGTCACCCTGGACTTCTCTTCCGCTTACCACCCACAATCCAATGGTCAAGTGGAGCGGATTAATCAGAACCTGACCAGTTACCTCCGGCACTTCGTTAATGCCCACCATTTTGACTGGGTGGATCTCCTACCATGGGCCGAGTTCTCTTACAATAATCACGAGAGCGAATCCTCCTCCAAATCCCCGTTTTTTGTAGTCTTTGGTCAGCATCCTCGGATTCCTGTTCCTGTCTCCACCTCGGTGGACAACCCGGCTGCGGAATCTCTCGTTAGCAAATTTTCCTCCATCTGGGAGAGTACCCGATCCGCACTCCTTCAGTCGTCCGAACGGATGAAAAGACACGCTGACAAAAAACGCCTGGATCCTCCACAATTTCGTCCAGGAGATAAGGTCTGGCTCTCATCTAAATATGTTCGACTCAAGATACCTTCTTACAAGTTAGGGCCTCGGTTCATCGGACCTCTGGAGGTCATCAGTCAGATCAACCCGGTGGCCTATAAATTGAAACTCCCGGCCAACTTACGGATCCCTAACTCCTTCCATGTATCCCTCCTCAAACCTGTGGTACTTAACTCTTTTTCCAAGTCTACAGGTACGCCTCCTGCTCCGGTTTCTGCTGAGGACGAGTTTGAGGTAGAGAACATTCTTGCCACCAAAAGGGTAAGAGGAAAGACCTTTTTTCTGGTAGATTGGAAGGGGTTTGGTCCTGAGGAGAGAACGTGGGAGCCCCGGGAGAACATCCATGCCCCTCTCATCCTAGCTAAATTTCTGTCTGGCCTAAAAAAGGGGGGGCCTAAAGGGGGGGGTACTGTAGTGCCGGCGTCCCTGCCCTCTGCTAGGCAGGGACGCTGCTCCCCTCACCGCTCTGCTCCGTGCCCGGCGTCCCTCTCCCGCTCTGCTGTCAGCGCGCGCTCCTTCCCGGCGTCCTCCTCCCGCTCTGCTCTCAGCGCGCGCTCCTTCCCGGCCCCTGTGCTTAGGGCGCGCGCGCGCGCGCTCCCCTCCTCTTACAGGGGCCGCGCGCGCCGTCCTAAGGAGTCCCCGGCCAATGGCCGGAGGACTTCATCATATATAAGGCACCTCCTCCCAAATGGAGGTGCCCGAGCAATGTTGTTTGCACCAGTGTCTCACCTGTGCTTCAGCCCTCAGGTCCCGTTGCCAGTTACCTGCCAGTTACCTGCCAGATTCCTGCCTGACTACTTGTTACCTGCCTGCTAGTCTGAGGTCCGACGGTCTACCTTACCATTCCTGTCTGTCTGTCTAAGGACCAGCCTGTCTGCTCACCTGGGAGCGCACATCAGCTACCTGCCTGTTTGCCCGAGGTCCGACGGACTGCCTTCCAAACTCCTGTCAGTCTGTCTATGGACCAGCTTGCCCGCTCACCTGGGAGCGCTCATCTGCTACCTGCCTGCTAGCCTACCTGGAGGCTCCGCCGTCATGTGCTGTGACCACCTGCCTGTCCAGTGACTTCTGTCCGCTCACCTGGGAGCGCTCATCTTCCGCCTGTCTGTTGGTCTTCCTGGAGGCTCCGCCGTCACATGCTGTGACCACCCGTTCATCCAGAGACTCTCGCCTGCTCACCTGGGAGCTCCCGTCTATCTTCAGCCGCCACAGGTCGTACCAACCCTTTACCTAGAGTCTGCCCCGGTCACTTGCCGTGACCACCATCCCGTTCATCCAGAGACTGCCTCGGTCACTTGCCGTGACCTCCAGCCCGTTCACTCAGAGACTGTCCCGTTCTCCTGCTGTGACTGCCTGCCTGGTCGCCACCCGCTCCCTTACAAGGACTGCCCCCTTGTATAGTAGCTCAGAGGTTCCGCCTCCCAGACCCGTTACAGACTCATCGGGCGAATCGCTCTGGAACTGAAATCGGAATGCTCACTGACATTTCCCCTATCTGAAAGTCTGATAAATGCCGGAAAAATGACTAAGTCTAAAAAAAAATTTTTTTCAATTTTACCCCCGTGGGATATATATTCTACCCACAAACATTTGGAACTCTCCAGGGGTACCCTCACACATGTTATTCCCTCATTTAGCGGATATTCTCACAAAAAAGTGAAATTTTCAAAAATTCAAAAAATTGGCTGAAAACGACTAAATATCAAGTACTCATCGGGTGACTCTCTCTGGAACTGAAATCGAAATGCTCACTGACGTTTCCCCTATCTCAAAGTCTGATAAATGCTGGAAAAATTACTAAGTCCAAATAAAAATTTTTTTAAACTTTTTTCAATTTTACTCCCGTGGGATATATATTCTACCCACGCACATTTGGAACTCTCCCGGGCCTTACCTCTCGCATATTATTCCCTCATTTAGTGGATATTTTCACAAAAAAGAGAAATTTTCAAAAATTCAGAAAATTGGCTGAAAACGACTAAATATCAAGGACTCATTGGGCGAATCACTCTGGAACTGAAATCGGAACTCTCACTGACATTTCCCCTAACTGAAAGTCTGATAAATGTCGAAAAAATTACTAAGTCCAAAAAAAATTGTTTTTCAACTTTTTTCAATTTTACCCCCGTGGGATATATATTCTACCCACACACATTTGGAACTCTCCTGGTTTACCCTCACACATATTATTCCCTCATTTAGCGGATATTTTCACAAAAAAGTGAAATATTCAAAAATTCAGAAAATTGGCTGAAAATGACTAAATATCAAGCACTCATCGTTCAAATCACTCTGAAACTGAAATCGGAACGCTCACTGACATTTCCCTTATCTGAAAGTCTGATAAACGGTGGAAAAATGAATAAGTCCAAAAAAAATTTTTTTTTAACTTTTTTCAATTTTACCCCAGTTGGGTATAAATTCTACCCACGCACATTTGGAACTCTCCTGGGGTACCCTCACATATATTATACTCTCATTTAGTGGATATTTTCACAAAAAATTGAAATTTTCAAAAGTTCAGAAAATTGGCTGAAAACGACTAAATATCAAGGACTCATCGGGTGAATGGCTCTGGAACTGAAATCGGAAAGCTCAGTGACATTTCCCTTATCTGAAAGTCTGATAAACGGTGGAAAAATGAATAAGTCCAAAAAAAAAATTGTTTCAACTTTTTTCAATTTTACCCCCGTGGGATATATATTCTACCCACAAACATTTGGAACTCTCCTGGGCTACCCTCACACATATTATTCCCTCATTTAGCGGATATTTTCACAAAAAAGTGAAATTTTTAAAAATTCAGAAAAATGGCTGAAAACTATTAAATATGAAGTACTCATGGGGCCAATCACTCTGGAACTGAAATCGGAACTCTCACTGACATTTCCCCTATCTGAAAGACTTATAAACTCCGGAAAAATGACTAAGTCCAAAAAAAATTATTTTTCCAACTTTTTTCAATTTGACTCCTGTGGGATATATATTCTACCCACGCACATTTGGAACTCTCCTGGGCTACCCTCACACATATTATTCCCTCATTTAGTGGATATTTTCACAAAAAAGTGTAATTTTCAAAAATTCAGAAAATTGGCTGAAAACGACTAAATATCAAGGACTCATCGGGCGAATCGCTCTGGAACTGAAATCGGAATGCTTACTGACATTTCCCCTACCTGAAAGTCTGATAAACACAGGAAAAATGACTAAGTCCAAAAAAATTTTTTCTTCAACTTTTTTCAATTTAACCCCCTGTGGTATATATATTCTACCCACACACATTTGGAACTCTCCTGGTTTACCCTCACACATATTATTCCCTCATTTATGGAAATTTTCACAAAAAAGTGAAATACTCAAAAATTCAGAAAATTGGCTGAAAATGACTAAATATCAAGCACTCATCGTTCGAATCACTCTGGAACTGAAATCAGAACGCTCACTGACATTTCCCCTCTCTGAAAGTCTGATAAACGCAGGAAAAATGACTAAGTCCAAAAAAATAATTTTTTCAACTCTTTTCAATCAGACTCCCATGGAATATATATTCTACCCATGCACATTTGGAACTCTCCTGGGGTACCCTCACACATACTATTCCCTCATTTAGTGGATATTTTCACAAAAAAGTGAAATTTTCAAAAATTCAGAAAATTGGCTGAGAACGACTAAATATCAAGGACTCATCGGGTGAATCGCTTTGGAACTGAAATTGGAACTCTCACTGACATTTCCCCTATCTGAAAGTCTGATAAATGTCGGAAAAATAACTAAGTCCAAAAAAAAATTTTTTGCAACTTTTTTCAATTTTACCCCCGTGGGATATATGTTCTACCCACAAACATTAGGAACTCTCCAGGGGTACCCTCACACATGTTATTCCCTCATTTAGCGGATATTCTCACAAAAAAGGGAAATTTTCAAAAATTCAGAAAATTGGCTGAAAACGACTAAATATCAAGGTCTCATCGGGCGAATCACTTTGGAACTGAAATCGGAATGCTCACTGACATTTCCCCCATCTAGAAGTCTGATAAATGCTGGAAAAATGACTAAGTCCAAAAAAAAACATTTTTCCAACTTTTTTCAATTTTACTCCCGTGGGATATATATTCTACCCACGCACATTTGGAACTCTCCCGGGCCTTACCTCTCGCATATTATTCCCTCATTTAGTGGATATTTTCACAAAAAAGAGAAATTTTCAAAAATTCAGAAAATTGGCTGAAAACGACTAAATATCAAGGACTCATTGGGCGAATCACTCTGGAACTGAAATCGGAACTCTCACTGACATTTCCCCTAACTGAAAGTCTGATAAATGTCGAAAAAATTACTAAGTCCAAAAAAAATTGTTTTTCAACTTTTTTCAATTTTACCCCCGTGGGATATATATTCTACCCACACACATTTGGAACTCTCCTGGTTTACCCTCACACATATTATTCCCTCATTTAGCGGATATTTTCACAAAAAAGTGAAATATTCAAAAATTCAGAAAATTGGCTGAAAATGACTAAATATCAAGCACTCATCGTTCAAATCACTCTGAAACTGAAATCGGAACGCTCACTGACATTTCCCTTATCTGAAAGTCTGATAAACGGTGGAAAAATGAATAAGTCCAAAAAAAATTTTTTTTTAACTTTTTTCAATTTTACCCCAGTTGGGTATAAATTCTACCCACGCACATTTGGAACTCTCCTGGGGTACCCTCACATATATTATACTCTCATTTAGTGGATATTTTCACAAAAAATTGAAATTTTCAAAAGTTCAGAAAATTGGCTGAAAACGACTAAATATCAAGGACTCATCGGGTGAATGGCTCTGGAACTGAAATCGGAAAGCTCAGTGACATTTCCCTTATCTGAAAGTCTGATAAACGGTGGAAAAATGAATAAGTCCAAAAAAAAAATTGTTTCAACTTTTTTCAATTTTACCCCCGTGGGATATATATTCTACCCACAAACATTTGGAACTCTCCTGGGCTACCCTCACACATATTATTCCCTCATTTAGCGGATATTTTCACAAAAAAGTGAAATTTTTAAAAATTCAGAAAAATGGCTGAAAACTATTAAATATGAAGTACTCATGGGGCCAATCACTCTGGAACTGAAATCGGAACTCTCACTGACATTTCCCCTATCTGAAAGACTTATAAACTCCGGAAAAATGACTAAGTCCAAAAAAAATTATTTTTCCAACTTTTTTCAATTTGACTCCTGTGGGATATATATTCTACCCACGCACATTTGGAACTCTCCTGGGCTACCCTCACACATATTATTCCCTCATTTAGTGGATATTTTCACAAAAAAGTGTAATTTTCAAAAATTCAGAAAATTGGCTGAAAACGACTAAATATCAAGGACTCATCGGGCGAATCGCTCTGGAACTGAAATCGGAATGCTTACTGACATTTCCCCTACCTGAAAGTCTGATAAACACAGGAAAAATGACTAAGTCCAAAAAAATTTTTTCTTCAACTTTTTTCAATTTAACCCCCTGTGGTATATATATTCTACCCACACACATTTGGAACTCTCCTGGTTTACCCTCACACATATTATTCCCTCATTTATGGAAATTTTCACAAAAAAGTGAAATACTCAAAAATTCAGAAAATTGGCTGAAAATGACTAAATATCAAGCACTCATCGTTCGAATCACTCTGGAACTGAAATCAGAACGCTCACTGACATTTCCCCTCTCTGAAAGTCTGATAAACGCAGGAAAAATGACTAAGTCCAAAAAAATAATTTTTTCAACTCTTTTCAATCAGACTCCCATGGAATATATATTCTACCCATGCACATTTGGAACTCTCCTGGGGTACCCTCACACATACTATTCCCTCATTTAGTGGATATTTTCACAAAAAAGTGAAATTTTCAAAAATTCAGAAAATTGGCTGAGAACGACTAAATATCAAGGACTCATCGGGTGAATCGCTTTGGAACTGAAATTGGAACTCTCACTGACATTTCCCCTATCTGAAAGTCTGATAAATGTCGGAAAAATAACTAAGTCCAAAAAAAAATTTTTTGCAACTTTTTTCAATTTTACCCCCGTGGGATATATGTTCTACCCACAAACATTAGGAACTCTCCAGGGGTACCCTCACACATGTTATTCCCTCATTTAGCGGATATTCTCACAAAAAAGGGAAATTTTCAAAAATTCAGAAAATTGGCTGAAAACGACTAAATATCAAGGTCTCATCGGGCGAATCACTTTGGAACTGAAATCGGAATGCTCACTGACATTTCCCCCATCTAGAAGTCTGATAAATGCTGGAAAAATGACTAAGTCCAAAAAAAAACATTTTTCCAACTTTTTTCAATTTTACTCCCGTGGGATATATATTCTACCCACGCACATTTGGAACTCTCCTAGGGTACCCTCACACATATTATTCCCTCATTTAGTGGATATTTTCACAAAAAAAGTGAAATTTTCAAAAATTCAGAAAATTGGCTGAAAACGACTAAATATCAAGTACTCATGGGGCGAATCACTTGGAACTGAAATCGGAACGCTCACTGACATTTCCCCTATCTGAAAGTCTGATAAACGCCGGAAAAATGAGTAAGTCCAAAAAAAAAATTTTTTCAACTTTTTTCAATTTTACCCCCGTGGGATATATATTCTACCCACAACCATTTGGAACTCTCCTGGTTTACCCTCACACATATTATTCCCTCATTTAGCAGATATTTTCACAAAAAAGTGAAATATTCAAAAATTCAGAAAATTGGCTGAAAATGATTAAATATCAAGCACTCTTCGTTCGAATCACTCTGGAAATGAAATCGGAACGCTCACTGACATTTCCCTTATCTGAAAGTCTGATAAAAGGCGGAAAAATGAATAAGTCGAAAAAAAAATTTTTTTCAACTTTTTTCAATTTCACCCCAGTTGGGTATAAATTCTACCCACACACATTTGGAACTCTCCTGGGGTACCCTCACATATATTATACCCTCATTTAGTGGATATTTTCACAAAAAAAGTGAAATTTTCAAAAATTCAGAAAATTGGCTGAGAACGACTAAATATCAAGGACTCATCGGGCGAATCGCTCTGGAACTGAAATCGGAATGCTTACTGACATTTCCCCTACCTGAAAGTCTGATAAACACCGGAAAAATGACTAAGTCCAAAAAAATATTTTTTTCAATTTTTTTCAATTTTACCCCCGTGGGATATCTATTCTACCCACGCACATTTGGAACTCTCCTAGGGTACCCTCACACATATTATTCCCTCATTTAGCGGATATTTTCACAAAAAAAGTGAAATTTTCAAAAATTCTGAAAATGGGCTGAAAACGACTAAACATAAAGGACTCATCGGGTGAATCGCTCTGGAACTGAAATCGGAACACTCACTGATATTTCCCCTGTCTAAAAGTCTAAATTATTTTTTTTTAACTTTTAGCAATTTTACTCCTGTGGGATATATATTCTACCCACACACATTTGGAACTCTTCTGGGGAACCCTCACACATATTATTCCCTCATTTAGTGGATATTTTCACAAAAAAGTGAAATTTTCAAAAATGCAAAAAATTGGCTGAAAACGTCTAAATATCAAGGACTCATCGGGCGAATCGCTCTGGAACTGAAATCGAAATGCTCACTGACGTTTCACTTTTCTGAAAGTCTGATAAACGCCGGAAAAATGACTAAGTCTAAAAAAATTTAAACTTTTTTCAATTTTACCCCCGTGGGATATATATTCTACCAACACACATTTGAAACTCTCCTGGGGTACTCTCACACAAATTATTCCCTCATTTAGTGGACATTTTCACAAAAAATTAAAATTTTCCAAAATTCAGAAAATGGGCTGAAAACGACTAAATATCAAGGACTCATCGGGCAAATCGCTCTGGAACTGAAATCGGAATGCTCACTGACATTTCCGCTATCTGAAAGTCTGATGAACGCTGGGAAAATGACTAAGTCCCCAAAAAAAATTTTTTAAACTTTTTTAAATTTTACTCCCATGATATATATATTCTACGCACGCACATTTGGAACCCTCCCGGGCTACCCTCACACATATTATTCCCTGATTTAGTGGATATTATCACAAAAACGTGAAATTTATAAAATTTCAGAAAATTGGCTGAAAACGACTAAATATCAAGGACTCATCAGGCGAATCGCTCTGGAACTGAAATCGGAATGCTCACTGACATTTCCCCTATCTGAAAGTCTGATAAACGCCGGAAAAATGACTAAGTCTAAACCAAAATTTATTTAAACTTTTTTCAATTAGACTCCCGCAGAGTATATATTCTACCCACACACATTTGGTACTCTCCTGGGGTGCCCTCACACATATTATTCCCTCATATAGTGGACATTTTCACAAAAAAGTGAAATTTTCAAAAATTCAGAAAATTGGCTGAAAACGACTAAATATCCATGACTCATCGGGCGAATCGCTCTGGAACTGAAATCGGAATGCTCACTGACATTTCCCCTATCTGAAAGTCTGATATACACCGGAAAAATGACTAAGTCCAAAAATAACATTTTTTCAACTTTTTTCAATTTTACTCCCGTAGGATATATATTCTACCCACGCACATTTGGATCTCTCCCGGGCTTCCCTCTCGCATATAATTCCCTCATTTAGTGGATATTTTCACAAAAAAGTGAAATTTTCAAAAATTCTGAAAATTGGCTGAAAACGACTAAATATCAAGGACTCATCAGGCGAATCGCTCTGTAACTGAAATTGGAACGCTCACTGACATTTCCCCTATCTGAAAGTCTGATAAACGCTGGAAAAATTACTAAGTCCAAAAAAAAAATTTTTTCAACTTTTTTCAATTTTACCCCCGTGGGATATATATGCTACCCACACACATTTGGAACTCTCCTGGGGTATCTTCACACATATTATTACCTCATTTAGTGGATATTTTCACAAAAAAGTGAAATTTTCAAAAATTCAGAAAATTGGCTGAAAACTACTAAATTTGAAGGACTCATCGGGCGAATCGCTCTGGAACTGAAATCGGAATGCTCATTGACATTTCCCCTATCTAAAAGTCTGATAAATGCCGGAAAAATGACTAAGTCTAAACAAAAATTTTTTTCAACTTTTTTCAATTAGACTCCCGTGGGATATATATTCTACCCACACACATTTGGAACTCTCCTGGGGTACCCTCACACATATTATTCCCTCATTTAGTGGACATTTTCACAAAAAAGTGAAATTTTCAAAAATTCAAAAAATTGGCTGAAAACGACTAAATATCAAGTACTCATCAGGTGACTCTCTCTGGAACTGAAATCGGAATTCTCACTGACGTTTCCCCAATCTGAAAGTCTGATAAACGCTGGAAAAATTACTAAGTCCAAAAATAAAATTTTTTCATCTTTTTTCAATTTTACTCCTGTGGGATATATATTCTACCCACGCGCATATGGAACTCTTCTGGGGAACCCTCACCCATATTATTCCCTCATTTAGTGGATATTTTCACAAAAAAGTGAAATTTTCAAAAATTCAAAAAATTGGCTGAAAACGACTAAATATCAAGTACTCATCAATTGACTCTCTCTGGAACTGAAATCGGAATTCTCACTGACGTTTCTCCTATCTGAAAGACTGATAAACGATGGAAAAATTACTAGGTCCAAAAAAAAATTTTTTTAAAACTTTTTCCAATTTTACCCCCGTGGGATATATATTCTACCCACACGCATTTGGAACTCTCCCGGGCTTCCCTCTCGCATATTATTCCCTCATTTAGTGGATATTTTCACAAAAAAGTGAAATTTTCAAAAATTCAGAAAATTGGCTGAAAACGACTAAATATCAAGGACTCATCAGGCGAATCGCTCTGGAACTGAAATCGGAATGCTCACTGACATTTCCACTATCTGAAAGTCTGATAAACGCTGGAAAAATGACTAAGTCCAAAAAAAAATTTTTTCAACTTTTTTCAATTTTACCCCCGTGGGATATATATTCTACCCACACACATTTGCAACTCTCCTGGGGTACCTTCACACATATTATTACCTCATTTAGTGGATATTTTCACAAAAAAGTGAAATTTTCACAAATTCAGAAAATTGGCTGAAAACGACTAAATATCAAGGACTCATCGGACGAATAGCTCTGGAACTGAAATTGGAATGCTCAGGCTATGTGCCCACGTTGCAGAAATGAAGCAGAAAATTTCTGCTTCATTTCTGCAAGTCCTCTCCCGGAAAAACGCATGCGGAATTCCGCACGCGTTTATCGCGCGTTTTTCTCGCGTTTATCGTGCTTTTTCCACATGCGGAATTGCCTTGCGTTTTTTATGCATTGGACAAAGGCAATTCCGCTTGCAGAAACGCAAAATTATTTGGCATGCTGCGGATTTTTGAACGCAGCATAAACGCTGCGGAAAAATCCGCAGCATGTGCATAGAACTTGCGGAATCCCATTGGGGACCATGGGGTGCAGATTACCAAGCGTTTTACAAGCGTTTCCGCTGTGGAAATTCCTAATCAAAAACGCTTGTAATCCGCAACGTGGGCACGCAGCCTCAATGACATTTCCCCCATCTGAAAGTCTGATTAACGGCGAAAAAATGACTAAGTCCAAAAAAAAAATGTTTTCAACTTTTATCAATTTTACCCCCGTGGGATATAATATATTCTACCCACACACATTTGGAACTCTCCTGGGGTACCCGCACACAAATTATTACATCATTTAGTGGATATTTTCACAAACAAGTGAAATTTTCAAAAATTCTGAAAATTGGCTGAAAACGACTAAATATCAAGGACTCATCGGGCGAACCGCTCTGGAACTGAAATCGGAATGCTCACTGACATTTCCCCTATCTCAAAGTCTGATAAACGCCGGAAAAATGACTAAGTCCAAAAAAAAAAATTTTTTCAACTTCTTTCAATTTTACTCCCGTGGGATATATATTCTACCCACGCACATTTGGAACTCTCCTGGGGTACCCTCACACATATTATTCCCTCATTTAGTGGATATTTTCAACAAAAAGTGACATTTTCAAAAATTCAGAAAATTGGCTTAAAACGACTAAATATCAAGGACTCATCGGGCGAATTGCTCTGGAAATGAAATCGGAATGCTCACTGACATTTCCACTATCTAAAAGTTTGATAAACGTCGGAAAAATGGCTAAATCCAAAAAACAAAATTTTTCAACTTTTTTCAATTTTACTCCCGTGGGATATATATTCTACCCACGCACATTTGGAATTCTCCTGGGGTACCCTCACACATATTATTCCCTCATTTAGTGGATATTTTCACAATAAAGTGAAATTTTCAAAAATTCAGAAAATTGGCTGAAAACTACTAAATATCAAGGACTCATCGGGTGACTCTCTCTGGAACTGAAATCAGAATGCTCACTGACGTTTCCCCTATCTGAAAGTCTGATAAACGCTGGAAAAATTACTAAGTCCAAAAATAAAATTTTTTCAACTTTTTTCAATTTTACTCCCGTGGGATATATATTCTACCCACGCATATTTGGAACTCTCCCGGGCTTCCCTCTCGCATATTATTCCCTCATTTAGTGGATATTTTCACAAAAAAGTGAAATTTTCAAAAATTCAGAAAATTGGCTGAAAACGACTAAGTATCAAGGGCTCATCGGGCGAATCGCTCTGGAACTGAAATTGGAATGCTCACTGACATTTCCACTATCTGAAAGTCTGATAAATGCCGGAAAAATGACTAAGTCCAAAAAAAAATTTTTTCAACTTTTTTCAATTTTACCCCCGTGGGATATATATTCTACCCACACACATTTGAAACTCTCCTGGGGTACCTTCACACATATTATTACCTCATTTAGTGGATATTTTCACAAAAAGTGAAATTTTCACAAATTCAGAAAATTGTCTGAAAACGACTAAATATCAAGGACTCATCGGGCGAATCGCTCTGGAACTGAAATTGGAATGCTCAGGCTATGTGCCCACGTTGCAGAAATGAAGCAGAAAATTTCTGCTTCATTTCTGCAAGTCCTCTCCCGGAAAAATGCATGCGGAATTCCGAACGCGTTTATCGCGCGTTTTTCTCGCGTTTATCGTGCTTTTTCCACATGCGGAATTGCCTTGCGTTTTTTATGCATTGGACAAAGGCAATTCCGCTTGCAGAAACGCAAAATTATTTGGCATGCTGCGGATTTTTGAACGCAGCATAAACGCTGCGGAAAAATCCGCAGCATGTGCATAGAACTTGCGGAATCCCATTGGGGACCATGGGGTGCGGATTACCAAGCGTTTTACAAGCGTTTTCGCTGTGGAAATTCCTAATCAAAAACGCTTGTAATCCGCAACGTGGGCACGCAGCCTCACTGACATTTCCCCCATCTGAAAGTCTGATTAACGGCGAAAAAATGACTAAGTCCAAAAAAAAAATTTTTTAAACTTTTTTCAATTTTCCCCCCGTGGGATATATATTCTACCCACACACATTTGGAACTCTCCTGGGGTACCCACACACATATTATTCCCTAATTTAGAGGATATTTTCACAAACAAGTGAAATTTTCAAAAATTCAGAAAATTGGCTGAAAACGACGAAATATCAAGGACTCATCGGACGAATCGCTCTGGAACTGATATTGGAATGCTCACTGACATTTCCCCTATCTGAAAGTCTGAGAAACGGCGGAAAAATGACTAAGTCCAAAAAAAATTTTTTTCAACTTTTTTCAATTTTACCCCCGTGGGATATGTATTCTACCCACACACATTTGGAACTCTCCTGGGGTACTCGCACACATATTATTACTAGTGTTGAGCGAGCATGCTCGACACTGCTCGGTACTCGCCCGAGCATGACTCTACTCGGGATGTTTGGAGAGCAACGAGCATTTCCGGGTTACTCGGGCGTGAGCTCGGGTCTCCGCCCTGCATGTTTGGCGCTCTTTACAGAGCCAATGAACATGCAGGGATTGCCAGCCAGTCACTGTAATGCTGCAGCCATGTTGGTTGTGGGCATTACAGTGATTGGCTGGCCGCACAGCGTCACCTCGAGTATTTAAAACCGGGCGCCGCCATCTTGGACACAGTCGCTCCGGATTAGACAGTGTAGGGACAGCGCTGCTGATTTAGGGAGAGATATAAAGTGTGAAATAGTTAGTGCAGGGTCTGTAAAGGCTGCCAGAACAAACAAACAGTCCTTTTCAGGACTAATATCCATCCCAAATACCAGGCAGGCAGGCTGTATAGGAGACACAGTGGTTATACCAGCAAACGCTGCATTACAATCCTGTGTGCTCCTGTTGCAGAAATTGCTGGACTTAGCACCAGGTGTCGGGGGCCAGGAAAAATCCTTTTTTTTTCATCTAAATCCTCCTTTTTTTTTCCTCCTTCACACTGTACAAATACCCGTCTTATTAACCTTTTGTTGTGTCCCCCCCCCCCAAAAAATGCGTGTCTCTGATTTTTCAGACACAATTATAACTGTTGAAAATAGTTTGGTGTAATCTAGAGAAACAGAAGTGTTGTTTTGCACTTCCACGGTTCAAACCTCTGTATCATCCATTTTGGGCCATTTGTATCTAAAAAAAAAACAGTTTGAGTTTGTCGCTCCCTGTTCAACCGCAAATATCTCTATTTAAAAAAGTGTGGTATACCCCAGTAAACAATAACTGTGGTTCTGCCATCCCACGGTAAAAAATCTCTATTATTCAGCTTTTGGTAGTTTTTTCCGTAATGAAACACAGTAGTGTCTCCTGACTGTTGTGACACAAAAATATATCTGTTGAAAATAGTTTTGTGTAGGCCCGACATCCCAGTGTGGTTTCGCAGTTCCACGGGTCAAATCGTGTACTATCCAGTTTTGGGCCTTTGGTATCTAAAAAAAAAGCAGTTTGAGTGTGTCGCTCACTGTTCAGCCGCAAATATCTCTATTTAAAAAAGTGTGGTATACCCCAGTAAACAATAACTGTGGTTTTGCCATCCCACGGTAAAAAATCTCTATTATTCAGCTTTTGGTAGCTTTTTCCGTAAAGAAAAACAGTAGTGTCTCCTGACTGTTGTGACACAAAAATATATCTGTTGAAAATAGTCTTGTGTAGGCCCGACATCCCAGTGTGGTTTCGCAGTTCCACGGGTCAAATCGCTGTACTATCCAGTTTTGGGCCTTTGGTATCTAAAAAAAAAAGCAGTTTGAGTGAGTCGCTCACTGTTCAGTTGCAAATATCTCTATTTAAAAAAGTGTTTTATACCCCAGTAAACAATAACTGTGGTTTTGCCATCCCACGGTAAAAAATCTCTATTATTCAGCTTTTGGTAGTTTTTTCCGTAAAGAAAAACAGTAGTGTCTCCTGACTGTTGTGACACAAAAATATATCTGTTGAAAATAGTCTTGTGTAGGCCCGATATCCCAGTGTGGTTTCGCAGTTCCATGGGTCAAATCGCTGTACTATCCAGTTTTGGGCCTTTGGTATCTAAAAAAAAAGCAGTTTGAGTGTGTCGCTCACTGATCAGCCGCAAATATCTCTATTTAAAAAAGTGTGGTATACCCCAGTAAACAATAACTGTGGTTTTGCCATCCCACGATAAAAAATCTCTATTATTCAGCTTTTGGTAGTTTTTTCCGTAAAGAAAAACAGTAGTGTCTCCTGACTGTCGTGACACAAAAATATATCTGTTGAAAATAGTCTTGTGTAGGCCCGACATCCCATTGTGGTTTCGCAGTTCCACGGGTCAAATCGCTGTACTATTCAGTTTTGGGCCTTTGGTATCTAAAAAAAAAGCAGTTTGAGTGTGTCGCTCACTGTTCAGCTGCAAATATCTCTATTTAAAAAAGTGTGGTATACCCCAGTAAACAATAACTGTGGCTTTGCCATCCCACGGTAAAAAATCTCTATTATTCAGCTTTTTGTAGATTTTTCCGTAAAGAAAAACAGTAGTGTCTCCTTACTGTTGTCACACAAAAATATATCTGTTGAAAATAGTCTTGTGTAGGCCCGACATCCCAGTGTGGTTTCGCAGTTCCATGGGTCAAATCGCTGTACTATCCAGTTTTGGGCCTTTGGTATCTAAAAAAAAAGCAGTTTGAGTGTGTCGCTCACGGTTCAGCCGCAAATATCTCTATTTAAAAAAGTGTGGTATACCCCAGTAAACAATAACTGTGGTTTTGCCATCCCACGGTAAAAAATCTCTATTATTCAGCTTTTGGTAGTTTTTTCCGTAAAGAAAAACAGTAGTGTCTCCTGACTGTTGTGACACAAAAATATATCTGTTGAAAATAGTCTTGTGTAGGCCCGATATCCCAGTGTGGTTTCGCAGTTCCATGGGTCAAATCGCTGTACTATCCAGTTTTGGGCCTTTGGTATCTAAAAAAAAAGCAGTTTGAGTGTGTCGCTCACTGTTCAGCCGCAAATATCTCTATTTAAAAAAGTGTGGTATACCCCAGTAAACAATAACTGTGGTTTTGCCATCCCACGGTAAAAAATCTCTATTATTCAGCTTTTGGTAGTTTTTTCCGTAAAGAAAAACAGTAGTGTCTCCTGACTGTCGTGACACAAAAATATATCTGTTGAAAATAGTCTTGTGTAGGCCCGACATCCCAGTGTGGTTATGCAGTTCTACGGGTCAAATCGCTGTACTATCCAGTTTTGAGCCTTTGGTATCTAAAAAAAAAGCAGTTTGAGTGTGTCGCTCACTATTCAGCCGCAATATCTATATTTAAAAAAGTGTGGTATACCCCAGTAAACAATAACTGTGGTTTTGCCATCCCACGGTAAAAAATCTCTATTATTCAGCTTTTGGTTGTTTTTTCCGTAAAGAGAAACAGTAGTGTCTCCTGACTGTTGTGACACAAAAATATATCTGTTGAAAATAGTCTTGTGTAGGCCCGACATCCCAGTGTGGTTTCGCAGTTCCACGGGTCAAATCGCTGTACTATCCAGTTTTGGGCCTTTGGTATCTAAAAAAAAAGCAGTTTGAGTGTGTCGCTCACTGTTCAGCCGCAAATATCTCTATTTAAATAACTGTGGTTTTCCTCTTCCACGGTTCTAATCTACTCTTTATTACCCTTTTTCCATTGATAGTGCAAGTGTAAGCAATTTTACTTCATTTACAATGGGCAAGGCGCGTGGCAAGGGACGTGGAAGTGGATGTTCTGGTGATGGTTTGTGCAGAAGATGGGGCCGTGGCCAAGGTGAAAATGTGCCACAACCAACAGCCACATCTTCTCGCTCCCACTTCTTGACCGAATTACTAGGGAAGCACAGAACAACACCAGTATTGAGAACTGATCAGTGTGAACAGGTTATTAATTGGATAGCAGATAATACTTCCAGTTACCTGGGCACCACCACCTCCGGTCTGTCTTCCACACGGTCAACTCTTAGTAGCCGTGAGTCTCGACCGCATGCTCCTCCTCACCCTGTTGCTCCTTCCTCCCACCATGCCGAGTGTCGTCAGACAGCAAGTGATCCCACACTTGGACACTCTGAAGAGCTGTTCACTGGTCCATTTCCATATTTCGGCCCCTCGCCTGATACGCTTGAAGTGGTGGAAGAGGAGATCCCATGTTGCGATGCCCATATATTTGATCAGTCACGGCCACAGGAAGTCGACGTTGGCAATCTGTCACAAGAGGTGGACGATGACGAGACACACTTGCCAGGAAGTGAGGAGGAGGATCGTGGTGCCCAAGTGGAAGAGGAGGAGGTGGTGGATGATCTAGTAACTGACCCAACGTGGAAGGAGGACATGCAGAGTGAGGCCAGCAGCACACAGGGGGAGGGAGGCAGAGTGCCCCAACAGGCAGGAAGAAGCAGTGTGGTGGCTGCAGACAGAAGGCAGGCAACCGTTCCCCGTAACACCAACACGAGGGACGTTGCCAGTACAAGCGGTAGGTCTTCCAGAGTCTGGAATTTTTTTAAAGACTCTGCTGATAACCCCAAAAAGGCCATATGTTCCACCTGCCATGCCAGCATCAGCAGGGGTGACAAAACCACCAGCCTGACCACCACCAGCATGATCAGGCACATGGCTGCAAAGCACCCGACTTTGTGGGGCGAAACCCAGGGTCCACGACCAGTGTCAGCGGGTGTCAACACTGCTTCTTCCACTGTTGTGCGTGCAATAGAACCCCTGTTGTGTGTGCAAGGCAATCCCCTGTCCATACTGCATGTAAAGATGCCCCCTCCTCTCAGTCTTCACTTGTTATGGCAGTTTCTCAAGAAACAGCATCAACGTCCACGTCCACGTCCCACCGCAGCGTTCATTTGTCCATATCCCAGACCTTTGAACAAAAGCGGAAATTCGCAGCTAACGCCCCACAGGCCACAGTCCTAAATTCGCACATTTCACGACTGCTTGCATTGGAAATGCTGCCTTTTAGGCTGGTGGAGACGGAATCCTTCCACAATCTTATGGCGGTGACCGTCCCTCTGTACTCGGTCCCCAGCCGACACTATTTTGCCCGGTGTGCCATCCCCGCACTACAGAATCACGTGTCCCAAAGCATCTGCCATGCCCTCAACAACACAGTTACTGGGAGAGTCCACCTGACAACGGACACGTGGACAAGTGCTTGTGGCCAGGGACGGTACATCTCTCTGACGGCACACTGGGTAAACATAGTGGAAGCCAGGACCCAGTCGGACCTTGGGACGCAACACATCCTCCCCACACCGAGGATTGCGGGCCCTATGTCAGTCAGAGTTGCCCCCACAGTGTACAGCTCCTGCGCATCCTCCTCCTCCTCATGCTCAGCCTCCATCTCAGATATCACCACATCAGTTACAAGCTGGAAGCATTGCAGTACTGCCTCCGCCAAGCGGCAACAGGCTGTGCTGAAACTCATAAGCTTAGGTGATAAACCTCACACTGCTTGTGAGTTGTGGACAGCTGTGAAAGAGCAGGCAGATCTGTGGCTGAGACCGCTGAACCTACATCCCGGAATGGTCGTGTGTGACAATGGCCGTAACCTGGTGGCTGCTCTGAGGCGAGGTGAGATCACACACGTACCATGCCTGGCTCATGTGCTTAACCTCGGGGTTCAGCGGTTTCTTAAATCGTACCCCGAGTTGCCAGATCTGCTCGTGAAAGTACGCCGCCTGTCAGCTCATTTTCGCAAGTGGGCTACAGCTTCCGCCGCCCTTGCTGTGTTGCAGCAGCGTTTGCAGCTTCCGGCACACCGACTGGTGTGTGATGTCCCCACACGTTGGAACTCTACCCTCCACATGTTGCAAAGGATTTGTGAGCAGAAGAGAGCAGTTGTGGAGTACCAGCTGCAACAAGGCCGTCGATGTTCAGGTCAGACTCCACACATAAGACCTCAGGAGTGGACCTGGATGTCTGACATATGTACCATCCTGACAAACTTTGAGGAGGCCACCAAGATGGTGAGTGGCGATGACGCCATCATTAGTGTCAGCATCCCACTTGTCTGTCTCTTGCAACGCTCTCTGCAGAGAATTAAAGAGGAGGCATTGCAGCCAGAGTATGATGAGATGGATCAAGAAGCCGTAGCGGGCAATTACACACAGCCCAGCCTCATCTCATCCCAACGTGCATTGGGGGACAATGAGAGAGAGGAGGAGGAGGAAGAACAGGAGCTGCTATCATGCATTGTAGACGGTAGTACCTGTACAAGTGTCATACCGTCGGTTCAGCGTGGGTGGCCTGAGGACAGGGGGGAGGAGGAAGAGGAGGAGGAGGAGAGCATGGTCAGTCGTCATCTTGGTGAGGACATGGAAGTCTTGCCCGTTACCAGTCTGGCACGTATGGCTGACTTTATGTTACGCTGCCTTAACCGTGACCCTCGCATTGTCAAAATGTTGGGTGACAGTCATTACTGGTTGGTGACACTTGTAGACCCCCGCTACAAGGAGAACTTTCACTCTCTTATTCCTGAGGTGGAGAGGTCTACAAAAATGGGGCAGTACCAGAAGGCCCTTGCTGCAGAACTCTTAAAAAAATTCCCATCTGAACACGCTTGCAGCAGAGGTCACAGTTCGTTGCCCAACCAAGGCGTACAGGCGCGAGAGATGCAACTCCAATCCAGCAGAGGCAGGGGAACACTGTCAACGTTCTGGGACAGTTTTCTGACACCCGCCCAGCTTACAGGCCCTGAGGCGCGGGGTACTCTCACAATGAGTGGAAAGTTTCAAAAGATTGTGAGGGAGTACAATGCTGACCGTACCAGCGTCCTCTGTGATTCCTCTGTGCCTTTTAATTATTGGGTATCCAAGCTGGACACTTGGAATGAACTCGCTCTGTACACCTTGGAGGTCCTGGCCTGCCCTGCCGCTAGCGTGTTATCGGAGCGTGTTTTTAGTGCCGCTGGGGGAATTATAACTGATAAGCGCACTCGCCTGTCAACTGACAATGCTGACCAGATAACCCTTATCAAAATGAACAAGGGCTGGATTGGGCCAGACTTCTCATCACCACCAAATGACAGCAGAGTAACATAAATTCAAATCCACTGTGTTATTTCGGGAGGTGTATTCACATGCACCGCTTCACACCCACACATGGGTATACGCTTCCTCGTTTTGGCTATTTTATATTCTTCTCCATATCCTCAGCCTCCACCACCACTATACCACCAGGGTGCCAGCATTGCAAGTTCCTCCGTCCTTATTTTTGGCAGCTTTTGCTTGCAAGGCATAAGCAAATACTATGGGACACCCACTCCCCAATAATGGGACTTATGTTTGTAATATGCTGTACTGCATGGCTCTTGTAATGGGCATTGCAAGTTGCTCCATCCTAATTTTTGGCAGCTTTTGCTTGCAAGGCATAAGCAAATACTATGGGAGACCCACTCCCCAATAATGGGACTTATGTTTGTAATATGCTGTACTGCATGGCTCTTGTAAGGGGCATTGCAAGTTGCTCCGTCCTAATTTTTGGCAGCTTTTGCTTGCAAGGCATAAGCAAATACTATGGGAGACCCACTCCCCAATAATGGGACTTATGTTTGTAATATGCTGTACTGCATGGCTCTTTTAAGGGGCATTGCAAGTTGCTCCGACCTAATTTTTGGCAGCTTTTGCTTGCAAGGCAAATGCAAATACTATGGGAGACCCACTCCCCAATAATGGGACTTATGTTTGTAATATGCTGTACTGCATGGCTCTTGTAAGGGGCATTGCAAGTTGCTCCGTCCTAATTTTTGGCAGCTTTTGCTTGCAAGGCATAAGCAAATACTATGGGAAACCCACTCCCCAATAATGGGACTTATGTTTGTAATATGCTGTACTGCATGGCTCTTGTAAGGGGCATTGCAAGTTGCTCCGTCCTAATTTTTGGCAGCTTTTGCTTGGAAAGCATAAGCAAATACTATGGGAGACCCACTCCCCAATAATGGGACTTATGTTTGTAATATGCTGTACTGCATGGCTCTTGTAAGGGGCATTGCAAGTTGCTCTGTCCTAATTTTTGGCAGCTTTTGCTTGCAAGGCATAAGCAAATACTATGGGAAACCCACTCCCCAATAATGGGACTTATGTTTGTAATATGCTGTACTGCATGGCTCTTGTAAGGGGCATTGCAAGTTGCTCCGTCCTAATTTTTGGCAGCTTTTGCTTGGAAAGCATAAGCAAATACTATGGGAGACCCACTCCCCAATAATGGGACTTATGTTTGTAATATGCTGTACTGCATGGCTCTTGTAAGGGGCATTGCAAGTTGCTCCGTCCTAATTTTTGGCAGCTTTTGCTTGGAAAGCATAAGATAATACTATGGGAGACCCATTCCCCAATAATGGGACTTATGTTTGTAATATGCTGTACTGCATGGCTCTTGTAAGGGGCATTGCAAGTTGCTCCGTCCTAATTTTTGGCAGCTTTTGCTTGCAAGGCATAAGCAAATACTATGGGAGACCCACTCCCCAATAATGGGACTTATGTTTGTAATATGCTGTACTGCATGGCTCTTGTAAGGGGCATTGCAAGTTGCTCCGTCCTAATTTTTGGCAGCTTTTGCTTGGAAAGCATAAGCAAATACTATGGGAGACCCACTCCCCAATAATGGGACTTATGTTTGTAATATGCTGTACTGCATGGCTCTTGTAAGGGGCATTGCAAGTTGCTCCGTCCTAATTTTTGGCAGCTTTTGCTTGGAAAGCATAAGATAATACTATGGGAGACCCATTCCCCAATGATGGGACTTATGTTTGTAATATGCTGTACTGCATGGCTCTTGTAAGGGGCATTGCAAGTTGCTCCGTCCTAATTTTTGGCAGCTTTTGCTTGCAAGGCATAAGCAAATACTATGGGAGACCCACTCCCCAATAATGGGACTTATGTTTGTAATATGCAGTACTGCATGGCTCTTGTAAGGGGCATTGCAAGTTGCTCCGTCCTTATTTTTGGCAGCTTTTGCTTGCAAGGCATAAGCAAATACTATGGGAGACCCACTCCCCAATAATAGGGCTTATGTTAGTAATATGCTGTACTGCATGGCTCTTGTAAGGGGCATTGCAAGTTGTTCAGTCCTAATTTTTGGCAGCTTTTGATTGCAAGGCATACGCAAATACTCTGGGAGACCCACTCCCCAATAATGGGACTTATGTTTGTAACATGCTCTACTGCATGGCTCTTGTAAGGGGCATTGCAAGTTGTTCCGTCCTAATTTTTGGCAGCTTTTGCTTGCAAGGCATAAGCAAATACTATGGGAGACCCACTCCCCATTAATGGGACTTATATTTGTATTATGCTGTACTGCATGGCTCTTGTAAGGGGCATTGCAAGTTGCTCCGTCCTAATATTTGGCAGCTTTTACTTGCAAGGCATCAGCAAATACTATGGGAGACCCACTCCCCAATAATGGGACTTATGTTTGTAATATGCTGTACTGCATGGCTCTTGTAAGGGGCATTGCAAGTTGCTCCGTCCTAATTTTTGGAAGCTTTTGCTTGGAAAGCATAAGCAAATACTATGGGACACCCACTCCCCAATAATGGGACTTATGTTTGTAATATGCTGTACTGCATGGCTCTTGTAAGGGGCATTGCAAGTTGCTCCGTCCTAATTTTTGGCAGCTTTTGCTTGCAAGGCATAAGCAAATACTATTGGAGACCCACTCCCCAATAATGGGACTTATGTTTGTAATATGCTGTACTGCATGGCTCTTGTAAGGGGCATTGCAAGTTGATCCGTCCTAATTTTTGGAAGCTTTTGCTTGGAAAGCATAAGCAAATACTATGGGAGACCCACTCTCCAATAACAGGACCTATGTCTGTAATATGCTGTACTGCATGGCTCTTGTAAGGGGCATTGCAAGTTGCTCAGTCCTAATTTTTGGCAGCTTTTGCTTGCAAGGCATAAGCAAATACTCTGGGAGACCCACTCCCCAATAATGGGGCTTATGTTTGTAATATGCTGTACTGCATGGCTCTTGGAATGGGAATTGCAAGTTGTTCCGTCCTAATTTTTGGCAGCTTTTGCTTGCAAGGCATAAGCAAATACTATGGGAGACCCACTCCCCAATAATGGGACTTATGTTTGTAATATGCTGTACTGCATGGCTCTTGTAAGGGGCATTGCAAGTTGCTCCGTCCTAATTTTTGGCAGCTTTTACTTGCAAGGCATAAGCAAATACTATGCGAGACCCACTCCCCAATAATGGGACTTATGTTTGTAATATGCTGTACTGCATGGCTCTTGTAAGGGGCATTGCAAGTTGCTCCGTCCTAATTTTTGGCAGCTTTTGCTTGGAAAGCATAAGCAAATACTATGGGAGACCCACTCCCCAATAATGGGACTTATGTTTGTAATATGCTGTACTGCATGGCTCTTGTAAGGGGCATTGCAAGTTGCTCCGTCCTAATTTTTGGCAGCTTTTGCTTGCAAGGCATAAGCAAATACTATGGGAGACTCACTCTCCAATAATGGGACTTATGTTTGTAATATGCTGTACTGCATGGCTCTTGAAAGGGGCATTGCAAGTTGCTCCGTCCTAATTTTTGGCAGCTTTTGCTTGCAAGGCATAAGCAAATACTATTGGAGACCCACTCCCCAATAATGGGACTTATGTTTGTAATATGCTGTACTGAATGGCTCTTGTAAGGGGCATTGCAAGTTGCTCCGTCCTATTTTTTGGCAGCTTTTGCTTGGAAAGCATAAGCAAATACTATGGGAGACCCACTCCCCAATAATGGGACTTATGTTTGTAATATGCTGTACTGCATGGCTCTTGTAAGGGGCAATGCAAATTGCTCAGTCCTAATTTTTTTCAGCTTTTGCTTGCAAGGCATAAGCAAATACTCTGGGAGACCCATTCCCCAATAATGGGACTTATGTTTGTAACATGCTGTACTGCATGGCTCTTGTAAGGGGCATTGCAAGTTGTTCCGTCCTAATTTTTGGCAGCTTTTGCTTGCAAGGCATAAGCAAATACTATGGGAGACCCACTCCCCAATAATGGGACTTATGTTTGCAATATGCTGTACTGCATGGCTCTTGTAAGGGGCATTGCAATTTGCTCCGTCCTAATTTTTGGCAGCTTTTACTTGCAAGGCATAAGCAAATACTATGGGAGACCCACTCCCCAATAATGGGACTTATGTTTGTAATATGCTGTACTGCATGGCTCTTGTTAGGGGCATTGCAAGTTGCTCTGTCCTAACTTTTGGCAGCTTTTGCTTGGAAAGCATAAGCAAATACTATGGGAGACCCACTCCCCAATAATGGGACTTATGTTTGTAATATGCTGTACTGCATGGCTCTTGTAAGGGGCATTGCAAGTTGCTCTGTCCTAATTTTTGGCAGCTTTTGCTTGCAAGGCATAAGCAAATACTTTTGGACACCCACTCCCCAATAATGGGACTTATGTTTGTAATATGCTGTACTGCATGGCTCTTGTAAGGGGCATTGCAAGTGGCTCCGTCCTAATTTTTGGCAGCTTTTGCTTGGAAAGCATAAGCAAATACTATGGGACACCCACTCCCCAATAATGGAACTTATGTTTGTAATATGCTGTACTGCATGTGACGCGCCCCCTGGGACGTGTCTACACGTGTGTGGGATACCCGGTGCCGGGTCTCTGGGGTCTGTAGTCTCCGTGGCGGTGACCCGCTCAGGCTGGTCAAACCAGTGGCAGTCTTTCTTAGGTTTTGAGGTTAATTATCCGACTGCGCCACCCGTGAATTGCGGTCAGGGAGTACCACCGCTGCAAGGCAGACCGCTGAGGCTGGTGCTTTGTGCGCAGCAGAGAATGGGATAACTCCCCACGGGAGGAGTATAGCTCAGGGCAGTGAGTGTGGATGATGGGGGTGATGGTGCACAAGCACAGCAGGAACGACTCAGAGTCTTTGCAGTGCAGTTCAGGGTCTTTACTGATGATTATATGGTAGACCCTCCCGGGAGTACTGGCTAGCATAAGAGGCCTGGTCAGTCTGTGAGCAATCAGGAGTTCCCCTGGCCAGGTGGAGTTGTAGGCCTCCCCGTCTGTCTGCACTCTTCCTGGCTACCTTGCTGTAAGCGGGTAGAAGTAGCCCACGTCCCTGAGTGTACCGTGTAGTGCTTACCCGTATGGCTGGTGACTTGGGGCCTTCTGTTAGCCTGCGCTCCACGACGGCGGTGCTGGTCCCTTGCTTATGACTGAGCTTCCAGGCTTCTATGGCCAGAGGACCTGAAATCCCCTGCCGGCTGGTTTCTGCTGCTGGATATATAAGTCCTCACAGCCTCGGACTCGTGTCCGGTTCCTATTGTCTTCTGCCAGGGCGAGCTCTGCTCAGCTTCCAGTCCCTGGTCTTTAGCTCCTAGCTCCTTCAGAGCTCCTTGCTGTTACTTTCCCTTGCTCTCACTCTGACTCTGACTGTTCTCTGTTCTCTGACTCACTCAACCCCACCCCAGATCCAGTTTATAAGGGCAGAATTCTCCCTTCCCAGGACTGGGGCAGGAGGATGTTGCATGTTTAAGGGATCCTGACCAGGGAACCTCCCACTTGCTCTCTATTACTGTGGTGACCAGCCCCCTGGGATGCCACACATGGCTCTTGTAAGGGGCATTGCAGTTCCTCATAATTTTTGGAAAGCCTTCCATTCACTGCTTAGGCCAACAGTGCACAGGAGACCCAGTTGCTATAAATGGAAAAAAAGGTTGAGTTAACGCCCTCTGACCTCCATGTCATTTCCAAGGGGCATTGGAGTGCCTCGAAATTTTTGGTAGGCATTGCACTCACTGTATGCCCTATAACTGTGTAGCCAAACAGCTCCTTTTGTTACAGAAACATATCCTACAAGACATATCTGGTTGACTGGCCTGATATTGATGTGAATGGTCCCTGTTCCTCCTGCTCTTTCTCCTTTGCCACTACCTCATCCATCATTTATCACCTGAAGCTTTATTTTAACAGGAGTCATAGAACTTGGATAGTAGCAGGAAAACATCCAGCAATCCTCGGAGGAGGTAGGATATGCGCCAAAACTCTGACCACCTCAGGCCTAGCCGCTACTACATACATGCGCTTGCATTACAACAAAACATAGCAGATGCTAACTTCATCCTCATCATGCTCCTCACCTTGGCACTCTCAACTCCCCTGATGGAGAAGCCAGGGCCCACCGGAGGAGTCTGATAGTCCGGTGGGCTCGGCCAATGCTGCCCTAAAGCAGGCCAGGCTAAGAAAAGTGTGGAAAGGTTACCGGGACAAATAGGGGTGGCTGGGGACTGAGTATAGACACCCGGCCACCCCCTGGAGGCTGGGGAGCAAGCGGGGACACCCGGCCACCAGGCGGCTGGGGACTGAGTATGGATACCAGGCCGCCGACACAGCCATGGCGTGGTGGCCAGATTCCGCTTCCACATGCCTAAAAGGCCCAATTTAAAGTGCAAGCAAGCAGTATGGTATTGCAGCCTGGGGGTGGGTGGGTGGCAGGCTGCATACTTGCGCTTGCATTAAAAGAAAACATAGCAGATGCTAACTTCTGTCATCATCATCATGCTCCTCACCTTGGCACTCTCAACTCCACCGATGGAGAAGTCAGGGTCCACCGGAGGAGTCTGATTCTCTGGTGGGCTCGTCCAATGCTGCCTAAAGCAGGCCGGGATAAGAAAAGTGTGTGGGGGGATGTTCCAAGGAGAAATAGGGGCGGCTGGGGACCGTTTATGGACACCCGGCTGCCCCCAGGCGGCTGGGGACCGTGTGTGGACACCCGGAAGCGGGGCGGCTGTGGACCGAGTATGGACACCCGGCCTCCGGGTGGCTGGGGACTGAGTATAGATTCCATGCCGCCAACACAGCCATGACATGGTGGCCAGATTCCGCCTCCACATGCCTAAAAGGCCCAATTTCAAGTTCAAGCAAGCAAGCAGTATGGTATTGCAGCCTAGGGGTGGGTGGCAGACTGCATACTTGCACTTGTATTGCAAGGAATGGGGAAGGTACAATTGAACACTGCCCTGGGACTAGAACTTGCATGGAGATAGTTGCAAGTCTGCATCTTCTGATGCGGCAAGGATCACTTATGATGGGCACACTTTTAGACAGTGACCTGGGAGTCTGAGATGCTTCCAGGTGTCTTCCCCATGCTGTTCCCATGTCATTTCAGCACTTTATGCATGTGTCACACAGCACATGGCCAGATAAGGTTGTAAAATGTTAAAATGACATTTCCCAGTGAATGCATTTGTCATAGTTGAAAGCAATACAAAAGTGCAAAAACGCATAAAAAATGCTACTTGTGAACATAGCCGAAGGTGTGGAGGAGTATTTTTGTTTTTGGTCATTTATTTTAACTTATACACAAGTCTTTTCCCTGGAAAGGATGTTACTTAACATATTTCACAGGAAAAATGTTTCACTTTCGTTTTTGAACGTTTTATTGTGAGCCCGTAAAAGTGGCTTAATACCTCTGACCACGTTGTTGACAGCAGTGACCTGGGGGTCAGAAATGCTTCCTGGGGCGATCCCCATGCTGTCCCCATGTCATTTGAGCACTGTCACTATTGTTTTGGGCACTTGTTAGGCTTTTAAAAGACTGCCGGGGGTGCCACCGCAAAAATGCTCGAGTCTCCCATAGACTAACATTGGGCTCGTTGCTCGGGTCGAGCACCCGAGTATCACGACGAGCTCGGCCCGAGCTTCGAGCACCCGAGCTTTTTAGTGCTCGCTCAACACTAATTATTACCTCATTTAGTGGATATTTTCACAAACAAGTGAAATTTTCAAAAACTCAGAAAATTGGCTGAAAACGACTAAATATCAATGACTCATCGGGCGAATCGCTCTGGAACTGAAATCGGAACGCTCACTGACATTTCCCCTATCTAAAAGTTTGATAAATGCCGGAAAAATGACTAAGTCCAAAAAAAAATTTTTTTCAACTTTTTTCAATTTTACTCCCATAGGATATATATTCTCCGCACGCACATTTGGAACTATCCTGGGGTACCCTCACACATATTATTCCCTCATTCAGTAGATATTTTCACAAAAAAGTGAAATTTTCAAAAATTCAGAAAATTGGCTGAAAACTACTAAATATCAAGGACTTATCGGGCGAATCGCTCTAGAACTGAAATCGGAATGCTCACTGGCATTTCCTCTATCTAAAAGTCTGATAAACGCCGGAAAAATGACTAAGTCCAAAAAAAAATTTTTTCAACTTTTTTCAATTTTACCCCCGTGGGATATATATTCTACCCACATTTGGGACTCTCCTGGGGTACCCTCACACATGTTATTACCTCATTTAGTGGATATTTTCACAAACAAGTGAAATTTTCAAAAATTCAGAAAATTGGCTGAAAATGACTAAATATCAAGGACTCATCGGTAGAGATGAGCGTTGTTCTACTCGAACTGTTCGCCAATCTCAAATTCGAGCTGTTTTGGGCGGTGTTCGAGCCGTTCGGCGAACACGAACAATTTGAGAAAATTCGGCTGTTCGAGGTTATGTTCGATAACTGTTCGTGCACCAAAATCATAACTGGATTTTTTCTCAGTAATGATGAAAATTAATGTTAATACGCAGTTTGAGTGTACAGCGGGGTGGGGGGAGGGGCAGGGGATGGATCTCTGCAGGAACAATGAAGATCTCCATTTTTTTTTCTCTTTCCCGCATTTACAGTGGGGAGGTGCAATCTGTCAGCCTATCAGCAGCGCACACACGGAGCGAAGTGCTTTTTTTCACACAAGCAAGGGCATGTGTCATTGGCAGTGTATGTCACATGTCCTTGCCCTATAAGACCAAGCCATTTTCCCCGTCGCCACCATTTTCTCACTGCTGCAGCTGCGTGTTAGACGGCACCGCTGTTGCTGTGTGCGCTATACCTTGTTAATTTCAAGCCAATTTTCGAACAAATCTACAGATAGCTTGGGAGTAGGGAATAGTTGTGATTGCAGTCCTTTTAAGGACTAAGTTACAGCATTTCCTACGACTTTTATCAGGCAGGTCTGTGCTGTTAAATAGATAGATTGTGGGAGTAAAGACTAATTGTAATTGGAGTCCTTTTCAGGACTAGGTTACATCAGTTCCTATCAGTTTTTGCCAGGCAGGTCTGTGCCAGTGCTGTGCAAGTTTTTTTCACAGCATTTGGCTGAATCTAGCAAAGCTAATCCTTTTTGGCCTATTGCAGAGTGTGTTAGTCAGTGGAGTAGCCTATCTGTGTTGCAAGATATACCACCTGTGTATAGAATACCAATTTTTTTACTGCACCTAGTGAAGTAAAATCTTTTGGGCATAGCATCATTCTATTAGACCATCTATACTGACCTCCATCAGGTTGCAAATTGAATATAATTTTTTTCTGCATCTAGCTCTGAAAAAATATTGGGCTTCTAGCTGTGTGTGGGACTTGTTGTATTAGTCCATCTATACTGACCTCCATCAGGTTGCAAACTGCATATATTTTTTTCTTCATCTACCTCTGAAAAAATATTGGGCTTCTAGCTGTGTGTGGGACTTGTTGTATTAGTCCATCTATACTGACCTCCATCAGGTTGCAAACTGAATATATTTTTTTCTGCATCTACCTCTGAAAAAATATTGGGCTTCTAGCTGTGTGTGGGACTTGTTCTATTAATCCATCTATACAGACCTCCATCAGGTTGCAAACTGAATATATTTTTTTCTGCATCTACCTCTGAAAAAATATTGGGCTTCTAGCTGTGTGTGGGACTTGTTGTATTAGTCCATCTATACAGACCTCCATCAGGTTGCAAACTGAATATATTTTTTTCTGCATCTACCTCGGAAAAAAATATTGGGCTTCTAGCTGTGTGTGGGACTTGTTGTATTAGTCCATCTATACTGACCTCCATCAGGTTGCAAACTGAATATATTTTTTTCTGCATCTACCTCTGAAAAAATATTGGGCTTCTAGCTGTGTGTGGGACTTGTTGTAATAGTCCATCTATACTGACCTCCATCAGGTTGCAAACTGAATATATTTTTTTCTGCATCTATCTCTGAAAAAATATTGGGCTTCTAGCTGTGTGTGGGACTTGTTCTATTAATCCATCTATACAGACCTCCATCAGGTTGCAAACTGAATATATTTTTTTCTGCATCTACCTCTGAAAAAATATTGGGCTTCTAGCTGTGTGTGGGACTTGTTGTATTAGTCCATCTATACAGACCTCCATCAAGTTGCAAACTGAATATAATTTTTTTCTGCATCTACCTCTGAAAAAATATTGGGCTTCTAGCTGTGTGTGGGACTTGTTGTATTAGTCCATCTATACTGACCTCCATCAGGTTGCAAACTGAATATATTTTTTTCTGCATCTACCTCTGAAAAAATATTGGGCTTCTAGCTGTGTGTGGGACTTGTTCTATTAATCCATCTATACAGACCTCCATCAGGTTGAAAACTGAATATATTTTTTTCTGCATCTACCTCTGAAAAAATATGTGGCCTTCTAGCAGTGTGTGGGACTTTCTCTATTAGTCCATCTATACTGACCTCCATCAGGTTGCAAACTGAATATAATTTTTTTCTGCATCTAGCTCTGAAAAAATATTTGGCCTTCTAGCAGTGTGTGGGACTTTCTCTATTAGTCCATCTATACTGACCTCCATCAGGTTGCAAATTAAAAATAATTTTTATCAGCATCTAGCTCTGAAAAAATATTTGGGCTTCTAGCTGTGTGTGGGACTTGTTCTATTACTCCATCTATACTGACCTCCATCAGGTTGCAAATTGAATATAATTTTTTTCTGCATCTAGCTCTGAAAAAATATTGGGCTTCTAGCTGTGTGTGGGACTTGTTGTATTAGTCCATCTATACTGACCTCCATCAGGTTGCAAACTGAATATATTTTTTTCTGCATCTACCTCTGAAAAAATATTGGGCTTCTAGCTGTGT